>NC_045426.1:313533546-313841916 GCF_902635505.1 Sarcophilus harrisii | reverse complement strand
CTCAAACATTTCTCAGGTTTCACATTAGTTGTCTCAGCTATGGGGATGTTTACATATACATGTGTGTACATATGTGTCTGTATGAATGTATATTACATAATACATTGTGTCCACATATGTATGTATATAAATGTATGTGTCTATAGGTGCATATTTATTGTATATATTACATATATATATACATGTAATTAGATAGATATATTTTTTCTTTTATACCACTCTTTCAAGCAGTTATAGAAATGCATAGGGAAAATGACCACAATTTTGACACACACACACAGAAAAACAAAACATCAGCTTTACGAATCCTTTAAGACTACAAGTTTCCCTGGGGTCAATCTCTATAGGATCTGGAAAGCCAAGAACCCTCTTACTGCCAAGTCCCCCAGTATTCCTGGCAGAAAGAGTTGGGAAATGAGTAACTTACTTTGGGGCTTTCTCATATTTGGAAAAGGGACACTGAAGTTGAAACGCTCATTTGAGGCTTCTGTTAATGAGACAGTGTAATGACAAAATGACAAATGTCCTGGATCAGGAGAACTGAGTTCTATTTCATGTTTTGCCACAGAGAAGCTAGCTGTGTGACCTTGACAGTCATTTCCTGTCTTATTTTGTTATGCTAGTAAACAGGACTCCCCTTTCTGTCTCCCTCCATCTCTCCCCTTCTTTCTCTTTTCCCTCTTCTTTTCCCTCTCCCTCTTCCTCTCTCCTGTCTTAGGGCTTCAGTTTGATCACCTATTAAATAAAGGGGTTAGACTAGATAATTCAGGTTCCATGGTGATATGTTGGAAAGAACACTAAATTTGAAGCCAGACAGCCTGGATTAAGACACAATTCTAGCTCTACCATTTATGATGTAATTTAGAATAAGTCACTTCCTTCTCAGAACCTCCAGGTTAGCGGATATCCCCAACTTTTGCTCAGTCATTTTCAGTCATGTATGACTCTTCATGACCCCACTTGGAGTTTTCTTGGTAAAGATACTGTCCTCATTTCCTTCTCCAGTTCATTTTACAGATGAGAAAACTGAGGCAAACAAAGTTAAGTGACTTGTCCAGGATCATACAAGTGCCTAAGGCTATATTTGAGCTCAGGAAGATGAATCTTTCTGACTCCAGGCCTAGTACTCTATGCACTATGGTGCCACATAACCATGTCATATTTATACATATACACACACATATGTGTATTTGCATATATACATATATGTGTATATAATTTGCACATAAAAGTATATAATAAATGGATTTTTAATTGAATATCTATAATGTGCTGAGCACTGTACTTTTAGGAAGTTAAAAAAGGTAAGAAATATTTTCTTTTCTTAAAATGTATTTAGCCTTATTTAAGAATCAATGAGTCAAGGCAGCTAGGTGGCTCCGTGGATAGAGCACCAGTCCTGAAGTTAGGGGGACTTGAGTTTAAATCTGTTCTCAGACACTTAACACTTCCTAGTTGTGTGACCCTGGGCAAGTCACTTAATCCCAATTGCCTCAGAAAAAAAATCTCTCCTCAATTTATTAATATCTTTTATTATTGTATTACTTTGATTTCTGAACATTTCCCTCCTTTCTCTCCAACTCCAGTGAATTGAATCAGATTTTGAAAAACAGAGGGGAAAATAAAGTTCAACAAAGTTAGCCACCCCAAAGCTAATTGCTAAGTTCTATGATATATTCACTATTATACATTCAGACACCCAACTCTGCAATGAGAAGAGTAAGGTACATTTTCTCAATTCTCTGGGGTCCAAGGTTGATCATTATTATGGAGCATTCAGATTCAGTTTCTTGAAAGTTTTTGTTCTTTCCATTTACATTGTTATTAGCATGCATTTTATTTCCTGATTCTACCTAATGTGACACTACATCAGTTCATATAAGCTGTGGAAAAAGCTTTTCAATGATGGTGCCAAATTTTGACAATAACACATATTCTACCCTTTTCCTAACCTCTAGGACTGCTTTTCTGCATATTATTTTTTGAAACTTTAATTTCTCTGTTTCAGTACCTCAAGAATTTGTGATTATTATTGAGGGCAAAATTCTCTCCTGATAATCAGGACTTATATGTTCCTCAGAAGTTGATTTTCAGGAATTGCTGTGGTTGAAAAATAGACTTCCTGTCTCAGCTGGATTGGTCCTTAGATAACAGGCATGTAACCCTGAAGTCTCTTTATTCGATAGATTCTAACCCAGAGGCTCCTTGAAATCCATGAATGGGAAGGAGGAGCACATTAGTGGAGATAAACTTCAAGGTTGCCACTCTGATAATGCAGTTTAATTTATAGGTCAGGTAATTCAGGGGCAGCTAGAGGGCACAGTGGATATAACACCGAGCCTGGAGTCAGAAAGACTCTTCTTCCTTAGTTCCTGAGTCTAGCATTAGACACCTACAAGTTATGTGACTTTCTGCCTCAGTGTCCTCATCTGTAAAATGAGCTGAAGAAGGAAATGGTAAATCACTCCAGTATCATTGCCAAGAAAATGCCAAATGGGCCCATAAAGAATTGAACACAAGTGAAAACAATTGAACAAGAACAATGCAGTTTATTTTCTTAATTAAAACTTTTTATTTTCAAAACATATGCATGGATAATTTTTCAACATTGACTCTTGCAAAACCTTGTGCTCCAAATTTTCCCTTCTTTCCCCCCACCTCCTCCCTTAGATGGCAAGTTATCCAATATGTTATACATGTTAAAATATATGTTAAATTCAATATATATAAACATATTTATACAATTTCTTGCTGCACACACACACACAAATCAGATCAAAAAGGGAAAAAATGAGAAAGAAAACAAAATGCAAATAAACAACAAAAAAGAGTGAAAATGCTATATTGTGATCCACACTCAGTTCCCACAGTCCTCTCTCTGGATGTAGATGGCTATTGATCATCATATAATATTGCTGTTGCTGTGTACAATGATCAGTTCATATAATTCTCTCCAGGCCTCTCTAAAATCATCCTGCGGGTCATTTCTCACAGAACAATAATAGTCCATAACATTCACATACCATCACTTATTCAGCCATTCTCCAACTGATGGGCATCCATTCAGTTTCCAGTTTCTTGCCACTACAAAAAGGGCTGCCACAAACATTCTTGTGTATGTGGGTCCCTTTCCCTTCTTTATGATCTCTTTGAGTTATAAGCCCAATAGAAACACTGCTGGATCAAATGGTATGCAAAGTTTGATGACTTTTTGAGCATAGTTCCAAATTTCTCTCCAGAATGGCTGGATCTGTTCATAGGTCCACCAAGGTATTAGTGTCCCAGTTTTCCTACATCCCCTCCAACAGTTGTCATTATCTTTTCCTGTCACCTTAGCCAGTCTGAAAGGTGTGTAGTGATACCTCAGAATCATCTTAATTCGCATTTTCCTAATCAATAGTGATTTATAGTAATTTTTCATATGACCAGAAATGGTTTTAATTTCATCATATGAAAATTGTCTGTCATATCCTTTGACCATTTATCAATTGGAGAGTGGCTTGAATTCTTATAAATTTAAGTCAATTCTCTATATATTTTAGAAATGAGGCCTTTATCAGAACCCTTAAATGTAAAAATATTTCCCCAATTTATTGTTTCCCTTCTAATCTTGTCTGCATTAGTTTTGTGTGCACAAAAACTTTTAAACTTTATAATCAAAATTATCTATTTGGTGTTCAATTATGAGTTCTAGTTCTTATTTGGCCACAAATTCCTTTCTTCTCTACAGATCTGAGAGGTAAAATATCCTATGTTCTTCTAATTTGCCCATAATATCACTCTTTATGTCTAAATTATGAACTCATTTTGACCTTATCTTGGTATATGGTGTTAGGTGTGGGTCAATGCCTAGTTTTTGCCATACTAGTTTCCAATTTTCCCAGAAGTTTTTGCCAAGTACTGAGTTCTTATCCCAAAAGGTGGGGTCTTTGGGTTTGTCAAACACTAGATTGCTATAATTATTGACTATTTTGTCCTGTGAACCTAACCTAATCTACTGATCAACTAGTATATTTCTTAAGTAGTACCAAATGGTTTTGATGACCATTTTTATGCTTTATAAATATAGTTTATTTATAAATAATAAACTGCTTTATTATTTTAAGCTTTATAATATAAAGTTTTTTTATTTTATAATAAAAATAATATAATTTTTATATTATATTAAATATAAATTTAATTTAGATCGTATTGTCATTTTTATTATGTTCGCTATCTACCCATGAGCACTTGTTATTTTTCCAACCGATTAGATCTGACTTTATTTGTGTGGAAAGTGTTTTGTAGTTGTGTTCTTAGAGTCCCTAACTTTCCCTTGGCAGATAGATTCCCAAATATTTTACACTATTGACAGTTATTTTGAATGGAATTTCTCTTTGTATCTCTTACCTTTGGACTTTGTTAGTAACACAGCAGTTTAAAATTAAGTAGTGGTACTGATGCTAAAGAGGTGTGTTTCACCTTCTCTAGAATCTCTTCGAATTTAGAATCTTTTAAAACTGAGAATCAAAAAAATTTTACAATTGGATTATACTTTCAGTTCTATCAAGAATCCAAAGAGAATGAGAACAGTTCACTGAGACTTCTGACTTGCTATAGCAACCCCATCTCCCAGGCTTATTATCTACATGGATTAACATGTTGTGAGGAGAAACAAAGATTTAGACATTCATAGAGAATATAGATTGCCTGATTAAACATGCAAATTAAGTTTAAGACCAGTAACCTAGGTAACATCGTACCCAATATGTGAATTGAGTTCTATAGCCTCCCTGAGAAATGACCATCCAGGCTTTCCTTGGATACTTTTAGTATAAAGAATTCACTGCCTTATAAAGCTTCTCTGGTTAGAGAGTTTTCTTATGCTAAATCAAATTTTTATAAAGTCTGTGTTTTGCTTCTAATTCTACTTACAGAAGCAACTCACATATACACACAAACATCTTTGAGATATTTGGAATGATGCTCAGGCCCATATTCTTCTGCTGAATTTTTACCTACTTTTTAAAGCCCAACTTAAACCTTAACCTTCCTCTCTACTCACTAACACTTTAAAAAATAACTTTGTAACATATTACCAAGTAGAACATCCACTTTTGGGCCACTTCCCCACCTCCTTCACATTGGCATTTTGGGCATTCAGAAAGTAGGTGGATGAAACCTGCTCCCCTCAGGGTTCTAGGAGGTGGGGTTTCCAACAATATTAATCATGAGATCCTATCTAGTATTCTCCTTATTATCAATCTCCTTATTTTCAACCAGTATCTTTATTATCAATTTGCTTTTAGAAAAGGGATTTACTGAAATGCAAGAGATAAAACAAGAGATGCAGTTATAAAACATTGCCCTCAATCCAGACACACACTCTCCCCTTGTCCCTGCAAGCCCCTTTTGAGAATGGGTTTGGATTTAAGGTACAAAGGAAATGAGCACACAAATAGAGAACATATGACGCAGAGGTACCTCAAAAAAAAATCCTCCTGGCCCTAAAAGAACATTTCTCCTTTCATGAGAGTACTTATGAGATTAATGGAGTTTAGGTAGCTATCTGCTGAGTTCTGAGGATCAGTATTTTTCTTTTTTGATTTTTTATGTTGTTTCTTGTTGTGTTGCTTGTTTTGGGGGTTTTTTGTTTATTTTTAGTGAGGCAATGGAAATTAAGTGACTTATTCAGGGTCACACAGCTAAGTCAAGTATGTAGGATTTGAACTCGGGTCCTCCTGACTCAAGCCAGTGCTCTATCCACTGTGTCACTTAGCTGCCTTTATGGATCAATATCCTTCTCAAATTCATATCTTGCATTTCTTATTACAAGTGGTCAAGAACCTGCCATCTGCCACCATCCCACCTTTCTTTCCATCTCCATTTTTAGGCATTTCTTCTGTCATTGGTCATTACCACTTTAGCAGATTCTACTAGTGATTCTGGTTTGTCCATGGGACTTCTGATGACTATGGTGCATCTGACAATCCTTTGGGCACTCCCCCATCAGAATATTTTCTCACATAAGAGTAGAAAAGATAAAACATAAAGAAAGAGTTATTGTGCTCAAAGACATATGATGGCTGGTTAGAGAGGAAAAAATGGCTGTTTTCTCATCTGGAAGGTCACACCAATTCTTCTCACTCAGAAGCTGCCAAGGAAGATCCTCTGGTTCTTCTCACTCACTTAGTTCTCACTCAGAGTCTAATGAGTCATTAGTCCTTCCAATGATATCAACACATATTACTAACTCTGAATTATCAGGATCAAAAAGAGCTTCCAAAGCTCTCTATATTGGATTGGCAGCAGAGAAAAATCTGAGTGCTTCACCTAGTTTAAAAGAATGGAAAATCCAAGTTGGATCCAAGTCTCCCTATTCTAAGAACTTTATTTTACACTTGAATTCTGCTTTCTAGGTAAATGTTGATTCACTAATTGATTCTCTGAATGTGATTGTTCAATCAAATGGGAATCCATAAGAGTACTGAGACTCAGAAAGATTAAGTAAGTGCTAGTATTGGGATTCGAGCCCACTGAAGTCAGTTCTACTGCTCATTTTCCAAGATGGCATCCAGTTCATGGGACACAATTTTGCCATCTCATCCAAATAGAAGACTTGACAAATTATTTTTTTAGTTTGCTTTGACACATCCCCAGTTCTAAGCAACAATAAATAAAAAAATAAACTCTTTTGGCAGGGAATTTGTTAGCACTCTTTAGGATGCTGGGAAATATTGTAGAATCTGTAGAGTATCACAGAACTCCAGTTTAATTTCCCTACTTGAAAAGCCTGTAAACTATTATATGGGCAGCTAGATGATGTTGTGGATAGAGTGCTTGTCCTGGAATTAGGAAAACATCCTGAGTTCAAATTTGACCTCACTTTCTAGTTATATGACTCTGAACAAGTCACATAATCTTCTTTGCCTCAGTTTCCTTGTCTGTAAAATGCGTGGAAAAGGAAATGGCAAACCACTCCAGTATTTTTGTTAAGAAAAGCCCAAATGTGATCACAAAGTATCAGATACTTCTTAAACTGAGTAACAAAATGTTGAGACTGAACTAAATACATAGTGTCAAACTCAAACAAAAATGAGAGCCACTAAGCCTCACATAAGAATCTCTGTCAGCTTCATACTAACATAGAAAACCACATGTTAACATTATTTATATTCTATTATATTTTTACTTTTTTCCCCTTTTTTGGTAAGGCAATTGGGATTAAGTGACTTGCCCAGGGTAACACTGCTAGAAAGTGTTAAGTAAGTGTCTAAGGTCACATTTGAACTCAGGTCTTCCTGACTTTTGGGATGGTGCTCTATTCACTATACAGCTAGCTGCCCCATATTTTTATTTTTTAAAATATTTATCAATTATATTTGAATGTGTTTGGGCTACATCCCCATTTCCTTCTCTCCCTCCCCAATGTCATCAGGGCCAACACAGATTTTTTGACACCTTTGGATTAGAATACCTCTCAAGTTATTTGTACCTCTAAATCCATGATTCTATGATTAATCCCTATTAAATTTCATCTTATTATGTTCAACCAATTCTCTACCCTATCAAGATCATTTTAAATCTTAAATCTGACATCCAATGAATTAGCTATCCCTTCCAACTTTGTATCATCTGAAAAGTTTATATGCAAATCATCTATCTATATCTTTAGCCAAGTCATTAATGAACACATTAAACCGCACAGGGTCAGAAAAAAGAAGAGGCAACTTGATTAATAGACAGAGTACTGCTTGGCTATACATACTTTCCAAATAGAGTTATTCCTTCCACATTGCAGGAACTAGGGACACAAGTACCCCTACGACCTAGAAAATCCATGTAAAACTTTTTGGCTCTCCCTTTGTACTATAGAAGAAGTCTGAATTATTATGGTACTAAAAGATAAATTGATATTATACAATACTATACATATATTTTATGTACTTTTGAGTTTCTAAACTTTTTCTTTGTTGTCTTCTGGCCTTCATGTGTCATCTGCAAATTCCCCAAAATTTCTCACTTAATTTCTTATGCTGACCCACAATGGAAAAGTTGCAGTGTGAAAGGATTAACTATATAACAAAATATGTATATCTATCAAAAGATATCACTTGACTTTCTCCTGTCCCTCCTTAAACTTCACCAAAGAAAGGGTTCTTCTTTCCAGCCACCTACTTTTTGGGTAGTTTCATTTATTTCTAAAATCTCAATTGACTTTATTATTTGGTAATCCTGGCACACCTTCATCTCAAGTTTAGAAATTCTTTTAAGCATTTTCTTTTTTTCTCAAATTAGCACTTCCAATTAAACACCAACGTCCTGTCTCTGCAGTTCCTGGTGGTTCCTGACTTGTTCCTCTAGCTGAGAAGGTTGGTCTGATTTTCACTTTCAGTAAATATACTTCTCTGCTCCAGAAAATATGAATTCTTAAATGCTTATACATGTTCGTAACCTGCCACTCCAATGATGCATATCCTGTTATGGCTATTTGCACTACAGAAGATTCTCTGATATCCCTCTAGATCTGTTTCAATAAGCTAGGAAATCCTTTGATCACATCACTGATCTTTGCAACATTAAATCCTTGTTAGAGACAAGTGTTTTGGTAAAAGTCAGCTGCGAGGTTGATTCCTCTCCTCAGTAATTTATTTTGAGTCGTTAGAAGGATCTATGCTTCAGCAGGAGACCATCTGCTGCTCTAGAAAAGACCCATAGAGAAGCCACAAACAGAAGCAACATCAAGTTTAATAGCTTACACACATGGGTTTACAGGTCAATTCACCCTAATTTGGCACTGCTTTTAACCACCACATCTTATAAAGCCAAATTCAAAAGCATCAATTTGAACATTGCCTGCTACTAGAGAAGCCAAATAATTAAGTTTGGGTCATGACTTTATATATCAGGAAACATGATCCTATTTTTCAGAACTGGTGGTCCAGGGTTCTCTTTCTACTTCTGCCACTGTTTCATGGGACCTGAGGTCAGTGGTTCTTATCCTATTCTTTCTTTTAAAAAATACTAAGGGAGCTTAAAATAGAAAAGGGGTTTTTTCCCCTAATGATCCCACAAATTTGACTCAAAGAAATATTAAGCACCTATTATGTGCAAGATGATGCTAGGAGTATGTGTAATTTGTTAATTACAAATTACAGAGGATTTATAATCTAAAGAGCTCTTATAGGTTATTTAGTCCAAGCCCCTGGTTTTACAGATGATAAAATGGAGATCAAGAGACTCAGGGAGGTTAAGTAACTAGGTAGTAAGTGATAGAGTCACATTTGAACCGATATCTTTTGAATCCAAATCTAGTGATTTTTACTTTTTATTCTTTTTACTACAATCTCTTGCTTCCAAACCCACCATTCCCTACTACACTGTGCTAGGTTCAAATGATGAAAGTCATCATGGAATTAAATGTATGACAGAGACCAATATCCTAGTAAAAACTTACCAGCAGCCTTCCCTTCAGAATTTGGGGTTGGTTGGTGCATTAGAGGGAAGGAAAGACTGGGAAACTCATAGAAAAAGGGAAGAGAGAGGGGAAAAAAGTGAGGTAGAGTTGCATAAGAAGGAAGATAGAGAAAAAATTGGATCAATCCTAAATGACCCAATTCATTTCATTTCAAGAGACATTTATTAAAGAACCAATATTTGAAAGACACTATGATGAATCTTGAGGATAGAAAGACAATAATTTGACATGCAAAACCACCCCAAGAAGCCTTATAACTCATCCAACATTCACAACTACCTCTCTGGTGATCAAATTCCTATGTTCTCAACTGCTCTAGCTTAATCTCTAATTATTCAGGGATAAATTCTCCCCATTTATCTCATTGTTTTTCCCTTCAACTCTCCTATTACCCTATCTTACTCCAACTCTGCCCACCCTTTCCATTGTAGAACCCATTTCATAAACAAAAACAAAAACAAAAACAAAAAACAAAAAAACACTTCCCTTCATCCTGGCTCCTTTCCATTTATACCCCTTTCGTTTATTTCCCCCAAATAATACTGCTCCCTTGACTTCAAACTATACCACAATCTTCAACAGTAGCTGTACACACTCTGAACTTACTCCCAACACACTGGTCCTTGAGAGAGGGTCAAAATATTCCAGATTCCCCATTGCAACTTTAAGACTACACATGTTCCTATCACTCCACAGCCACTCTATTAAAATTTTTCATCTTTTTAATCATAATGTTTATCGCCTTATAGTTCTCAGGTTATTCTCCTTCTCTCAAAAATTTGGCATCTAGCTCATCTAGCTCTCTTCTTCAACTCATCCTTATATTAAGGGACTTCAGTTTTCATATAAGTGCTCCTTCAACTATGTTAACCTCCAAGTTACTCAGTCTCCTCAGAACCTACTCCTCTAGTTGAACACTACCATGAATAGAATACTGGGCCTGGAGTCAAAAAGACCTGAGTTCAAATCCAAATTCAGATACTTACCCTGAGCAAAGTGGCTTAACATCTATCAATCTTAATTGTGAAATGGAGATAATAATAGCAACTCCTTTAGAGTGTTGTTTCACGGATCAAATGAAATATTTGTAAAGTGCTTAGCATAGCTTATTAGCTGGATGGTATAGTGGATGGAGAGCCAGACCTGGAATCAGAAAGTCTCTTCTTCTTGAGTTTAAATCCAACCTCAGCCACTTACTTGCTGTATGATCTTGGACAAATCACTTAACCTTATTTGCCTTGATTCCTCTCTTGAAAATGAACTGGAGAAGGAAATGGCAGACCATTCCAGAATCTTTGCCAAGAAAACCCCAAGTAGGATCATGAAGAGTTGAACATGATTGAAAAACAACTGAACAATTAGCATAATGTCTGGCACATAGTAGGTGCTTAATAAATCTGTATTCTCTTCTCCCCCTCCACCATATCATAAACAGAAATGACTGCACCCTGATTCTTATCATTACCCAAGTGTTCCACCTTCTTCATCACATTCTGAAATTCCTGTCAAACTATAACCTACCATTCCTTTTCTCCCCATACTCATCCCTCATAAACCTGTTTTTCAAATCCTTATTGCAAACCCCAATCTCTCTATCCTTCAGTCCTTTCTCAAATAATTCATTACTCCTGCTTTGAGTTCATTTTCTTTTCTTCCTAATTTCAACCTTATGATTAGCAAAGAATCCAATTCCATACTGCCCTCTACCTTCATTTACTCACCCCAATTTTCAACCAGTTCACTTCTTGCAAAATCTAAGCTCTGGACTACTACCTGTCTTCTCCATTCCTACTCACATACTAATGACTGTAAGTAAAAGTCACATGTTCATGTGTTATCTCATGTGTTATCTTACCCAACTGGTACCTGAATGAGATGTGCTAATACTTCACTTCTTTCTTAGCTGATTCACTATTTCATTTACTGCAGAAATATTCCCACACTCACTCTTGTCTTCTAAAGTCTCTCACAATTTCCTCTCCCATTCTTACTCTGTCAACTAAGGATTCTGCCTTTTACATTACTGCAAAAATAAAAGTCATTCACCATGAACTCCCAAACTCCTTAATATTATTGCTTACTCTCACCTTTCCTCCAGCCTCTAATAATGAGCTATCAAGGAAGAAATTGGCAACTCTAACCAGAGATTAGTGGGTTTAGAAGAAAAAGATAGACACTTCACATTAACAGTAGAGCCTCTGAAAAAAGAAAAAACAGAACTGAGGCACAAAAATTCAAAGGTAGAGGAAAAATAATGAAACAAAATTGAAAGAAAAAATAGAAAAGATAATATGTATGAAAACTCTACAGAATGAGCATAGTGAATGTAAAAATCATATGTGAAGGAAATCTAAGTATTATCGCTCTTCTAGAAGAAAAAAAACATGAAATGTCACTTCTTCCATGAACTTTCCTTTTCCATAAAGTTCCGTAGATATCAGTAACAACCTGCCTAGCCCTTAATTTTACAAGTTTGGCATCACTCCATGTGTCAAGGCAAGACTAAGGCACACTTTGTGTGCTGCGTATGTTTACAAATTAGTGGAGATAAATACTAAATACTTGAGTGAGTGTGCAGAATTGATATCAGACAGTTGAAGAGGATAAACACAGCATCTCTTGGGATCAACTCTAGATGTGCAGAAATACATAACTGGCTCCCCAACATTCTGTCAAGTCTAGCCTGGATCCCTAAAGACTTTAAAGAATTGCTCCTTGGCAAGAGGGTAGAGAAAAAGCATGAATTCACCTAATCTCCCCCAAATTCCCCTCTAAACAACTTTAAACCATTGCAAGTTATCTTAGTAGGGTTTTCCGGAGATCATAAGACCATGTCAACATCTCAGGGCCCTTTCACAGGTCACAACAGCTTTGTGTTTGACTTTTATATTAATAGCACTAATGAAAATAACTACTTCACATTCAATTTTATTCTTTTAATCACAATCATTGGTACCTATCAAATTACAATGAACCGAATAAATACTGATTAAATTCGGTAGGGGTACCAAAATTATTGTCATGCACCATCCTATCAGATTTCAAGCTAACTCTACCATTCTCATTAAAGGTGGTCCAGATCTCAGATAAGATCTTTCCATGCTTCTCCTTGAGCCTATCTATACATTTAGATATCCCATGCAGATATATACATCTCACACAGAGATGCACTCACCTTGTACACATAAACCCTACAATTCTCTGAAACTCATTAGATATTCATTTTCCATTGTATTATAAAGGGTTTTCAGAAAATTTTTTTAATTTATCTTTTTAGATTTTATTTATTACAATTTCTATATAATGGGAAAACAATATAGTACAAGTCTCAAATGAACTCAAAATATTTATTTTAGCTTCTGAGGGGCAAAGCCATTGTCACAAGAGAAAGAATTTAGATATTTCTTGACCAAGGGTCTTCTTCTTGTTGACTTTTGAGCCAGAGATTGGGTTCTGATTTAATGATAGTGCACTAATATTGAAGACAATTCTAGCTATGGCATCTACTTGTTTCTATTATGACTAGAAATAAGGACTTTATGCACTTGTTTCTTCATAATGTTTAGGCCAAAAGAGTATCAAATTCAATTTGAAGCACCTCCCTCCAGAAACAAAATGTCATGTCTTTTGTGCCATACCACGCTGCTTCTTTTGTTTGTCTCTTCCATCTTTTGTAGCAGGTAAAAGATACTAGATATGAATAAGAAACTTGTCTCACTATGGATGAAACTTTGGTTTGCAGAAGTCCTTAAAGATAATAAAAATGGAACAGCTGCATGGTGCAATGGATAAAGCACCAGCCCTGACATCAGGAGGATCCAAATTCAAATTTGACCTCAGACACTTTATACATTCTGGCTGTGTGATCCTGGGCAAGTCACTTAACCCCAATTACCTCAGGAAAAAAAATATAATAAAAATGAAATATTTGGAAGGAGCAGAAACAGCTTGATTGTTTCAACTGGGAGAAAAATAAGTGCTATGTCTGTTTTAATTCTCCAAAAACATTTCTATCTACTTTATGAAAAGTTTCCTTGGAGTTATTCCTTAGTAGCTCCTATAGATATAGGATTTCAGATACTTAAAATCTGTATTCTATAGATATGCGGCCCCATTCAAATATTTAAGGACAGAGCAAGTCCATGAAGTCATAGCCAAGCTAGATTCAAAGCATTATGCATATAATTGCTTCATTCTTTGACTTTGCACCTAGAACAGTGCCAGGCACATAGGTACTTAATAAATACTTGTTGACTGATTTATTGATGATACCTAAGCGTTAGAGCCAACAAATAGATAGGAACTAAGATGACATGAATACTGCTAATGGACAATCTATGTTACCTGTCAGGAACCAGATCTATAAGGGCTGAGATCAACAGGGCAAAGAGGAAAAGAGATGGGAGGCACCAGCACCAAGAATCTGTAACAAAAGAAGTTCTTTGACCTAGCTGGGATTTTTCTTGTGGTTTTGTATAAGTAGTAGAAAACTATCAATCCAAATGAAGCATTCATCAGCAAGTAATTCTCTGAGTAATTAGGAACATATAGGTAATTACATGCTAACAGAAAACATTAATTTAATTCAACGAATACTTATTAAACTAGAGCAGCTAGGTAGGGTGATGGATAGAATGATGATTTTGAAGTGAAGAAAACTCATCTTCTTGAGTTCAAATCTGAGCTCAGATCCTAGTTATTTGTGTGACCCCAGGCAAGTCATTTAATCTTCTTTGCCTCAGGTTTCTCATCTGCCAGAGAAGAAAATGACAAACCATTCCAGTGTCATTGCCCAAATATGGCCACAAAGAGTTAGACACAACTGAAGTAATTGAACAACAAAAAATATTAAGTACCTAATATGTACAAAGTATGAGATGATGCTTGGAATATAACTATAAAAATGGTACAGTCTGTATCTCCAAGAAGCATAGGGTACCTAGAATCTAACATGGGGGATAGGACATGAACATAAAAAAAGATGATATAGGATCAAATGTTATTAGTGGCAAAGAGAAATCTAGGCAAAAGCCTTTTAAAAAATTTCCAGGAAGGAGTTATTACTTAGTATAGAGAAGCCCAAAGAAAATTCCCTTGAAATGGAAAAGCTAATTGAAACATGAACTAGACATGAAGGAAGAGGATTTCAACAGGTAGAATTGGGAGGAGACAGGAGAGTGAGTGACAGGCAATGAGTAGATTGTGGCAATCTGTCCAAATGCAGAAAACGAGGAAGAGTTTAAATGATATTAGTTCGGTTCAGTTGCTATAGTTTGATTAAGGGAATTGTGGGAACTAAGGCTGAAAAGACAGGTTACGTCAAAACTACAGTGTTTATTAAAAGGCAAACCAAGGATTTTATATTTTATCCTACAGAGAATCAGGAGTTAATACAAGTTTCTAAGAGAAGGAATAACAGGATTAGACTTTTATATAAGGAAGATTATTTAGCTATGGGAAGGATGGAATTGAAGAAAGAAAATGGAGGCACAGAGAACAATTAATAAGCAATTATACTATAATTGCTTGAACTATAATAGTTCAAGAGAGAAGCAGGTCCTCAAGTACTCATGTTTGAGCTTGCTGAGGAATACTTAGGATAGTTATATAGCTCAGCTGGATCCCCCCTTCTTAGCAATTTTCCAAGTCTTCCTGAATCTGAAATTAGCTACGACTAAAGATAAGAATGCTGGACATAAGTTAGGAAAACCTGAATTCAAATATGACCTAGGTTACCTCAAAGCTATATGACTCTAGGGCAGGTCATTTACTCTGCTTCACTTTCCTCATCTGTAAAATGTAAATACCAATGGCACCAACTGCCTAAGGTTAAGAGAATGAAATGAGAATATTTGTAAAGTGCTTTGCCAAGTTCCAGATGTTACAGAAATGCTAGCTACTCCCCTTCTCAATGAAAGGGAAACAACAGGGAAGGAATCTGAAACAAAAAAATTTTAAACAAAGACTAAAATAGCTTTTACAAGTAATTGGAGAAAAATATTAGTTTTTTTTAAAAAATGCTAGCAACCACTATTACCACCTTCTATTATTATTACTATTATTTCTCATAGCATCTTAAACCATGTTGAAAAGATGGAAGTCAATAAGGAGAAAAGATAGGAATAAAAGTCTTGAGAAATCTCATGAAACCAAGTGACTTTTAAAAACAACTTCATTTCTACTATACCAATTCCAGGCAAATAGATAGGCACCATACATTCAAGTAATATCCAAGTTCTGCTGCCCTGACATACCACAATGAGAAGTTTTTGCCAATTTCTCTATCTGATCTGATTTGACAGTCTCCTACCATGGGAATGCATCAGTCAATAATTATGGCCTATTTTTAAATGATGTCCTTCAAAGCCAATGTCATGACTCATTAGTGGAAGAATAGACTGCAGAGATGAAGTTCAACAGTTTGGTTTCCCAAAAAAGTCACAGAAAGGTAAGATGACTTGTCTGAGTCACACAGTTTGTTGGCCTAAACCCCAGGTTTTCAGACTTCTCACCTGTGACTCCTCATACCATGCTGCTGGGATCATTTGGACATCTTCTGTCTGCTATAGGGAAATTTAGATCAAAAGAAAAAAGCATCAATTTCAAACTTTCCCATATACATCTTTAAGGAAGTTATGGACCCTACTTTGAGTAACCTATTCTAACTTCAAAGAAGGGAACAAAATTAAATATGTTATCTTCTATGTAAAAAAGTATCTTGAAGTCAAATATGAATTTTCATGAGTTATGTTAGTACTATGTAATCAGTTTGTCAAATACATTTATGCCCTCTTATAGGGCTTAGAGTATAGATGTACTGTTTTAAATTATTATCAAGACAAAATTATTTTAAAGACAATGTGATATGGTGAAGAGACCAATCAAACCTGGAAGTCAAAATGTTGTCTCAGCTACATACCAGCTATGTGATCATAACAGTACATTTAACTTCTCAATTGCCTCCAAGGAATTTTCAAAGACTGTAATTTATAGAAAAGCTGCCTCTGCCTGGATGGAGTTTCCCATATCAGTGAAATAAGACATCGAGATTTTTTAAAAATGTACAGTTACTTTTATGATATACTGCTAGACAAAATTATTATTTAATCCCAAGTCCTTGATCAGGAATGCAATACTCAATCATAACACTGTTCCTATGTGAATGATTTATTTAACACATCTTGTTTGTTCTGAGTTTTCCCAATAACATATGGTAGAAAAAATCAAGATGTGCCTGTAGTCTTTTCTTAAACTGAACCCTGCACTCATTTGCTAAAAGCACATAAGTACTTAATTCCTCAATCAGAAACAGCAAGGGTATTAAAACACACACACACACACACACACACACACACACACACACACACACACACGATTTAGGGACTTTTAGGGCACATCAATAGTTATAAAGACTTTAGTGCCCTCAAGTGGTTATTAGTAATATAACCATGCCAAAAAGTACTTAGGCCAGCCGGAATCTCTGTTGCACATTTAGAGAGATTTAGGAAGACTGGGATGAGGAAAGTTGTGGGGAGCAGGAGACAAAGGGAGGGAAAGGAGAAATGAAAAAAGGAAGAAATGGAATAGAGATAGAAGAAAAGGGAAGGGAATGAATGAGGGGAGAGGTAAAAGAAAAGAAAGGAGATATGAAGAAAAAAGGAAAGGAGAAAGAGGAAGGGAAAGAGAATGGAAAGGGAGGAAATGGTGGAAAAAGAAAAGGGAGAAGGAAAGAGGAAAAGAGGAAGGTGGATATATGATGGCTGAAGAAATTTAAAAAGAAAGCAACAAGATGTGAGAAGATGAGAGGAAAGAAAAAAAAAAAATTTGTTTTCATCTTACAAAATGGAAGATTCTCAAATCAACACCAAAATGCAGATGTCTGTTAATTACTGAGGAAAGAGGAAAAGGATTTGACCAGGACATCACGTAATAAATTTAATGTATTTTATTACATTTTCCACTTTTCTCTTAATTCCAACTATATACTGTAATATTCAAACTTCTTTCTGAAAGGAAATGTTTTAACATAAAAATATAAATCCTGCATATTAAAAGTGCATCCACCTAGAATAATAAAACATACAAATAAATAACAGGAGGCATTGACACAGTCTCATGCACTTGTCCTCAATAATTTAAAATTTACGGCACAATTATGTTTCCTCCAGCCTCAGATAAAGACATCCTGCTTTTCAGATTACTGTACAACTCAAAAGTATTTATACAGAAGCCGATATCAAAGGTGTGAACTATACCAAAATGTTTTTGTGTACAGTGACAATGACATGCAGCTTTGAGAAGAACTGTAGAAATTCCAGTGTAAAAACTGAAGTTTAACTTCAGTTAAGAAACTATATTTGCAATGAGATCCGAATTCAATTTTAACCAATGGTGAGGCACAGTTGGTGAGCAATCCTGTATGGTGCACTTGAAAGGCCACAAAAGAGGACTTTTATCTTCAGAAAATATAGCCATTTTCCCTTTGGTATAATGACACCAAAACTTTCAAGATAGCACCTAGCACAATTTCATGCTTCTTTTCATGACCACCTACAGAATTCACTGCTCAAACTTCTCTAGGGAGGAGTTTATTTATGCATACTTACACCATTATTCTGAATGTTTTAAACAGATGTATTTGGGCGCTACTGGCTTCCTCTGCACTAAGCTTAAAGGTTATATTAGCCTGACTTTCAATTGTCTGCAAAATAATGCTCCATAAGATAAACAGCTAAGTTTTACAGTTGGCTTTATATGAGGCATCCATAGTGCTTCTGGCTCACCAAAGATTAAAACTAAATTGCAGTTGCCTCTGTATGTATAGCCAAATTATTTGGAGTCAGTTGGCAAATTCCACAAGAGATGCTTTAAAAAAAAATTACATGGGGGAAATTATACTGAATGTCACTTTGAAACAAAACTCTTCACATTTGTTTTTAAACTAGGAAGAATTCCTGAAACTGCTATCCTGCAAAGGACCACGATAGAGAAAGAGTTCAAGAGCAATGTTCAAGCAACCTGATAACTGCAATTTTAATTGCTTACTACATAAACAGCACTGCCATTGAGGCATCTTCTATCTACTGATAAGCTTTTCAAAGATAGTTGGTCTTAGCTTTTCATCACTTTACTATGCAGTGACCACCATCCCCACCACAACCTCACCAAGGGATTCTCTGCTTGCTATAAACAGACAAGGACAGACGGCCACTAAGCACATCAAGATGCCCAGTGTACTGTCTGCTCAAGCAAACCAAGATCCCATTTGCACAAGTGCCCTGTCACTTAAATCTGCATGCCATTCATTTCTCTGTCTCCTTTAATACTTCAGGTTCTTCCTTACTGGGTCTCTTATCTCAGAGGTTTGAAGCCTCAAACTTTTGTACCAGATGGATTAAAGAATGGGAGATAGTTCTAGATTTGAACTCATTGTACAGTACTGCCATAAACACCATAGTACTAATCCTATTAAGTCTGGTGGCTGGAAATATCAACTTTAATTAGCACTAAAGTTCTACAAAAGCATGGTTTGTTTTTTTAATTGTCAATGCTGCTAGAAGCTTTTGTCTCTTCTTGAGACCATGATGTCATATAGAAGATATAAACCATTAAAATTCTATAGAAAAATGGCAGGTTACTTAGAGGACACATTAGGAGATTACCTAGACACCACAATACATAAACCAGCATGTTGTCATTTCAACGTATCCAATACCTTTCCTATTTGAAAAATACTTAGGAAATTTACACATAAATCTTGTCAATAATCCAAAAGTTCTGCAAAGAAGAGAGTCAAGGATGTGCAAAATAAAGCAAGAAACCACATACATGCTCCTGAGTGTATGGATACTCAGGTCATATAGGAAATAAAACAACAAATTCAAAAATAGAGTTCCATTATCTAATAGCTTCGTTTTAAGCAGTTAGTGCCATCTATGGTTGGTATCAGTTGCTTGCATAGTTAATGAGAGCATGCATTCAGGATGCAGCACTAGATAAAGGCCATGCAGAATTGTTCTTGTTGTTGGGGGGAGGGGTAAATGGCGGGTCATGCTCAAATTACAGCTGTGGAAAGCCAAGAGTTCTACATTTGGGGAGCTGAACAAAAGGAAATGGAGTGGGGGGGGGGAGGAGTGGAGGCAGCTTAGACATCTCTGTAATCAAAGTGTCAGGTTTCCATCTAAAGCATATGGTCTGACTTCGCTATATCAAACCATTTGTGAACAAAAGAGACAAAAACCTTGCAGTATGACACATATACTTCATATTTATAAAGATATAGGCACCAGTTTGTCATTAAAATGTATACTTCTCAGCTCCATCACTAAGGCAAAGTTCAAAGTGCCTCACAAAGTTGTTGAGTTTCTTTTTCCACTGAAAAATGTGCTTATGATTTGCATTCTATAACTATTATCTGTATAATCCAGCCCAGAAATACTAATTTCTATCAGAACTACAACTTTGAAACTGGACACATACACTACCATCCCACCCACCCCCTAAAAAACCAACATAATTGCTCAATGATTTAAAAAGGCAAGGATTGTATCAAGGATTAAATTTATAGACCAAATTAAAACTCACACCTTAAATTTATGGTTTCCCCATTTGAAAAAAAAAAAAAAAAAAAGAGGAGCTCATTCCCCAGTGTTCCACTTTTCATTAAAAGCTGCAGCCAGCTGTTCCCTTTGCAGTATTTTATCACATCTTTTTCCTTGGAAATTATTTTGAAGAAAAGAGGGTTTTGTTTTCTCCTCTTTCCAAAAAACAAAACAAAACATATTTACCTAAATAATGGAAGGACCAAAATCTAGTGTAAGGAATCTAGTTAAAGAGCTTCATTGTTGGGCTGCAGAAGAATTAAACCAATAGCAGACAGTAGATTGATGGGTAAATGATGACTACATCTACTTTCTTTAAAATGAAATTGGTTATAAAAGAGGATTGGTCACAAAAACTACCCTTCCTAGGATATGCTAATTCAGCAAGATCTGCAAAATAGATTTCTGTATTAGGGAGGGTGGTTCCAGTAAGGGCTATATGGACATTTTTTTGGTCCATGGACTGCACTCTAGGTGCCCCTGAGCTAAAGTAAAGCTAACTTGAGAAGTGAATTTATATTTTTTTTACATAAATATCCCTTTCAATTTATTTTTTGTACTAAATAAAAAATTTCAAGGCAGCTTTTCAAATGACTACAAACACTTACTAAACCACAAATATTCTCACATTCACTTCTATGTGTCCAGCATGAACTATTATTGACTTGGCACAAAGTTGCTATAAGGATTATGAAAAGGGCTTAAGGGAGTAAAAGACAAAAAAACCCAATGTTTCTTTACCATTGTGTCTCCTTATCAAAGCAGAGGGGAAAAATTGGATATTCCAATTCTACCTCAAGGTGAACAATGTCAAAGACATCAATAGTAACGAGAACAGTAAAAGTATCATGGATTTGCTCTAGTTTCAGGACTTGTTAGTGATTTGTTTGTGTGTGCTTACCAGGTAATAATTTCTTATAACTATGCTTCTATGAATAGTTCTCACAAACACAAGACCATGGTGATCTACAGATAATTGTTCACCCAAACAAATGAACAAGTACCTTATTCCAAATATAAACAGAAAAAAAAAAATCTGACCTATGTTAAAAGGAGGAGGAAAAAGGAGAGAGGAAGGAGGAAAGAGGAGAAAGAGGAGGAAGAAGAGGAAGAAGAAATAGAAGAAGGAGAAGGAGGAGGAGAAGAAATAGAAGAAGGAGAAGGAGGAGGAGAAGAAATTGTTTTTGTTTTTAATCAACTTATTCAAGTCCCTCTTTGAAACATTTTGGCAAAACATCCCTGGATACAACAACTCTCTGTCCTTTTTCTGTGTTCACTATCTGTTGTCCTTAAAGCATATAGTAGTTTAAGATGATTAAATCTTTGTTATTTCATCAAATTTTCATTATCAAACATGAAATAGAAGGGGGGGGAAGGAAATCGAACACATTAAAATGTCAAGAAATGACATAGTCAGTCCCCAAAGCATAACTATGTGTGTTTTTAGCTGAGAAGAAAGGAGAACCAGTCCTACTAACTAAATAATATTAATACATAATGAAAAATTATATTTGAGCTCAAGCAACTATCTTCTGGTAGTTAAAGGTTAGGTTTGGGTGGGTTTTTTCCACTCCTATACAAAATCAACAACCATTTTAAAATTTAAATTTACGTCTGGAAATTAAGGTAATTTCTATTCAGGTTTAACTATTTCATTGGTAATTGCTAAAATAAATCCCCTCCAAGAGAAATTCTTGTAACCACTCCAAAACTATTGTACAAGTTTCATTGATGTGACATTTCCAAATCTGCCCTATGTTCAAAAGAATGGGAGCTTTATCATAAGTCATTCAGCTGCGTTTAACACTGTTCACATCTTATGTCCTTTTTGATTGTAGAAAATCTACATTGTAGCTAGAAGAGAAATATCATAATCACATTAGGTTTAAAATATTGTTCTGAGGAAAGGTAACCACAAAAAATTCAATGTACCAGAAACAGTACTAACAACAAAGGAGCTTGTGCAGAAGCCAAATAACAGTAGAACCAAAGAGCAATATTGTTTTGCAAATGGGAGAGATACTTATACTTCACAGAAAATAAATAGCAATCAAGCTGGGATTATCAGGCAGAGTATTATTGCCAATAAGGTCATAATAAATGAATTACAGTGAGCACTACAGAAATATTCACAAGGCTGAATATAAAAAATATTAAATATTGCAAGGGCTTAGATCTTTAGCTACCCTTCCATGAATGATTTCCAGGTCTATTAATCACCTTGATGCTCAAGTGGGCAATTATATAAGACAGGTGACTGATGCCAATTTTGCCAAGATTTCCCCATCTTCCCCAACTCAAAAAAGAAAAAAAGTTGAGCAAAGGATATTATGGGACAAAATAAAACTATTTGCTCTAGTTATTAAGTAGGAAAGATTAACAAATAGATCTGGATACTTAAAACTCATGTAAAATCTGGTGAATTTATGGCCTGGAAAAACATTGACCTAGGAAAACATGCAAATTGAAAACTATATGAACATGAAACACAACACATCATTCTCTGCATTGTGGCAAAGTCTGTTTCACAAAGAATCCAGGTTACACAGCCCTCATAAGGAAAAGAAGAGAAGCATGAAGTCAGAATATGACTATACAACTTAAAATAAACACGGTATTTGTGTGAACACTGTAAATTGAGCAAGGTGGGGCTTATTTCTATTTTTGAAACAAAGAAAGGTAATGTGTTGCCTTGTAGGATGAGCTTTAGTTTTGACTATAGATTTGGGGAGAGGAATTAAGGGGAATAAAACCTGTAACAGCAAGAGAGAAGAATTGTTTGCTGGAAAACACAATTATAATCAAGTCTTACAAAGAAACATTTAAAAAAAGATATTTAATATTTTGTTACACTGAGCCCCCATACTGCATTGCTGACTTTTGGCATTGGGCTGAAAGATACAGAAAGAGAAGCATGCCTCCAAAAGGCAAGATTCAATTCTGCTGTTTACAGACAAGGTGTGCAGCCAAAGAGGGAGAGTAGTACATCTATACATCACCCAGGCACCATTCGCACCATCAGGTACACGTTTCCAGTTTTAAAAAAATAAACCATATTATCAGAGTACAACTTAAAAGATGCTGACAAGTGGCTATATTTCGGAGCTCCAATGGAGAAGGGAGGGAAGAATGGATAATAACTAACTTCTTGCTATCCAATTCACCACCTCTTAGCACAATGTCCAAGAGTCAAGGGATAGCCAGCTAAGGAATACACACATCTTCACCAATATGACACTAACAAAAGAGCCTTTACATCTCAAAAAGCTTACATCCATGATGCTAAGAAAAAAATTACATACATTCACACATGAAAGGTTACCTTTATATTCAGTTCATTCACTAATGCTCATCCCTCTTATACTAGCTGAGTATATACCTGAGAAACAACATTAGTGTTAAAATATTGCCCTTTAAAAAAGATTGAAGACTGGGGCAAGAGCAGAAGTAACAACAGTCTCTCAGTTTTGCTGTTAGCTTCTACATCTTACCACACTAGACGACAATCCACAAATCAATGAGGATAATTTCTGCTCGGGCAAAAACCCCAAATAATATTATTTCACAGTTCTACAGAGCATATACTATTTATAGCCTAACTAGTTCACAGGTTTCAAAACCCTAGTATCTGACAAAAAGTTGTGGCATTTCACCAGAAAGAAATATTCACAAGTGCTAAGAGGCAGTCCAGGATTATGGTTTTTGTTTTTTGTTTTTTTAATAATTATTCCAGTTAACTTGGTATCACTGCTTTCTTTGCCTATGGCTATTATTTGGTTTGATGGCAGAAGAAGGAGACACTTCAACACAATGCAGTTTAGTTCTCCTCACACACACGCATTAGGCACATGAACCAAAAACTACAAAACCAAAGCAAGGGGGGGAGGGGGAAGAGGGAAGGGAAATATCAGGTAAAGGGAACAAAAATAGAGTTCTCAAGTCTAAATAAATAAGTATCTTTACAGATAAAACACCTGGTTTGCAGAAATCTCACTGAGGTTTTTGAGAAGGCCGTGCAGAGGTGTGCATGCTAGAAGGTAACTTTTTAAAAGATTTCTCGGCAGAGTGCTTGCTACTAGGAGACAAGGGATTTCCAGGATCTAGCTGGGAAGACTTGGATCTGCGGGTAGAAAGCAGGGAATGTTTTACAGAAGTGGAATCCTTGGAGGCAGGCTGCTCTTTTGAAACAGTATTTGCATTTGGCTGCTGGGAGGATGGGGGCTGGCTGCCTTTAGCTGACTTCTCATCCACCGTACTCTTACTGATCGACTTGGTGGATCCTACACCTGATTTTTTGGTGAGTAATGTGGTTTTCCCAAGATCAGTTGACCTCCGAGTCTCCTTCTGCCGCAGAGCTGATTTGAAGAAGGACAGTCCCTTGTCTTCTGACTTGCTGTCCCTCTTCAAACCTGATTTCATGCCTGGGTTGGGAGACCGCAGGCTAGCCATGGAGGAACTCCTCACATGCTTTCCATCCATTCTGCTCTCCCCTGCTCTAGACTGACCCACCCGAGGGGAGTTTGGTTTGGAGGTGGATGTGACACTGGCTTTGTCAGAACCAAGGCTTATTTTGGAGCCTTCTCGGCTCAGGCTTCTGTCTGAAGTCCTACTCTTTCCAGCGGAGGAGGGACCCCTGGTGGCAGAGCCCAAAGGGGGCTTTTTGGCAGCTGTAGAAGAAGAAATAGAAGCTGGGGAGGAAGTTAACTTTTGTTTCTGCTGAACAGCCACAGTGTCCTGGGATTTTGTAGATGACTCCTTTTTGGGATGACCAGGAACAGGGGATGCGTGTCGTCCACTGACTTGGGAAGATTCTGCTTTGCTTCTGGAGCGGGAAGTCTTTACAGAACTTTTTAAGGAAACAGGAGAAGTGGGTGATGTGTTTGAAAGAGATGATTCCTGGCGAGCCAAGACTGTCCTCCCTTTCCTCATGCTTTTATCTGGCTCAGAAATCCCTTTGGAGCTAGGAGACTTCTTAGTTGTGCTGTCTGACTTTTCCACAGGTAAGCCAGAACCACTTGGAGTCTTTGCCTCTTTGACTGGGGAGCTGTCAACAGAATCACTCTGATCCACATAAGCAATCTGATTATTGTTATCAAATGGATCTGAAACAGGATGCACTCGAACCCCTTGTGCTGAGCTTTTGCTTTGTATATCAGAAAGACTTGAAGTCACTCTCTTGGGAGCTGACTCATCTCTGAATACACTTTCCATGACAGCCAGAGGAGCTCTACCCATGGCCCTGTGCTCACGCCTGCTATGACTCTCACTTGGCTCCATGTAACTACTAGAAAGGTTCCTTAAGCTACCAAAGCAAGAGATAGAGACTTTGTCATCTACTGCTTCCCCTATTTTCTCCAAAGTAGAGGCAGAAGTATGGACAGGAGAGTCACCACAAAAACGCGATGGAGAGTTAGAACGCATTTGCAGCTTAGCAGATAGGGACCAAGAGGGTCTAATGCAATTTTCATTGACGGCCAATGGGCTGGTAACAGAGGACCTGGATGACAAGCTTTGGCGCTGGACACTCCTTACAAATGGTCGAGTTGAGAACCCACCTAAGAAAAACAAAGAAAACAAAATTAGGGCCAAGTGTGGATTAATATTTAGTCATAGAAAATTAGAACGGGGTTATTGATTAGTGTTTTTGAACTGATTTTTCTCCCTTCTTGTTTTTTTTTTTATATTTTGTTATAATAGGTGACCTGTTATGATGGGTATGTTGAAAGTGATGTAAAAAGAAAAGATAGAGCTGAAAATTAACTTTAAAAAAAAGAAGAATCTAGAGGCTATCCACTGAGTATATGCCTATTCAGCATTGTTATTGTTTCATTGCTTATGGTATCTTTAAAGATAACATTGTTTCTCTAATTCTCTTCATATTACCAAATTTTATATTTTCTTTACTTGACATCATAATTACAATTTTCTGTAGTTGCCCCAAACATAATATATTATTTCTAGTCCTATCAAGCTCCCCCCCCCAAAATACTAGTAAGAGACCTTAGAAATCACTGAATCCATGCCCTTTTATTCTATAGATAAAAAAAAAAAATCACAGGAATGAAGTAACTTGCCTCAAGTAGCAGAGCTAAAACTCAAAGATATAGCTTCTTTTCTTCACCTGGAGCCCTCAGACTGTGCTATGTATGCATGTACCTTCAGCTATGATTGATGGGAAGAATAACGGAGGAATGCCTGATTGTAAATGCATCTTGATGCTAGGGAATGAACATTTCAAAGATCCTTCACCTATCCTGATATTGATAAGTTCACTATGGAATTCATAAAGTGTCCTTTATGTGTAAATCCCAAAAAGGCAGAGACCATATTTGTATTATTTTCATTCTACATTACCTAGTACAAGTGATGATGTTTAAACAGATGCTGATCAAGTCTCTTCTCAAGCCAGCGCAAACTCTGACTCAGCTGTAAAAGAGGCTGTCCTGAGGCAGATCCACCCATGTCACTCCTCATCCCCCATGCAATAAACACCTGTGGTTTCCAATTCTTCCATGCACCTTAAGTCCTTCATTATCTGCCCCTTCACTTTTCTGCCTTTCCTCTTCACATACTCTGCAATTCAATGATCTTGGCTTCTTAGTTCTTACTCACCAAAACCCTCCACATTTCTGACTCTAGGCATTTACATTGACTGTCCCCCCTCCTTGCCTCACTCCTGATTCACCAAGTTTTCTTCAAGCTCCAGAAAAAAAAAAATCCCATTTCTAGCTTTTCCAGGTACCCCTTAATGTTATCTTCTCTCTAATGATCATATTCAATTTATCTTGTATCTAGTATATTCATATTTAATTGTTTGGATGTTGTCTCTCTTCTTAGACTGCTGGTTCCTTGAATGTAGAGGCCATCTTTTGTCTTTACTTGTATCTTTAGCACTTAACCAAGTGCCTGGTGTAAACACTTAATAAAAAGTTACTAGTTGATTGAATCACCAAGTGCATTTTCTTTTTAAACAAGTGGAATGGAGACCAAAAAAAAAAAGTGTCCATTTTATCATAAAAATACTGATTTAGGGATTGTTTCCTGTTCTGACTAAACAGAAAGGAACCACTAGTCATTTTTTACCACACAGAACATCAGAACTTGAAGGATGCTAGAGAGATCACACAGTCCAATCTCTCATTTTACAGATGGGGAAACTAAGCCCCAGAAAGAATGACATGCTCAAGGTCCCACACTTAAAGGAAGAGCCAGGACTAAAGTCAACATGAACTAATTCCCAGAGCAATTCTCTTGCTATTATAAAATACTATTTTTTTTTTCCTCTTTCCAAGGATCATCTCCTTCCAGAAGGGGTTCATAGTCTCCCCTGCTGTTAATGCCTCCTTCTGAAATTAACTTCCATTTACACTGGATACAGCTTATATAAAAAGTTATTCACATATTATCTTTCCTATTCGATAATGTCTTGAGTCCAAGGACTATGTTTTTGCCTTTCTTTGCTTCCCAAGTGCTTAGTGCATAGTAGATGTTCAATAAATGCTTCTTGACTGATATTTCATGTATCAGCCACCAGGTGAAGTACCAGAGACCAACTTGAGATGTCTTCCTTGGCACAGAACTTAAGCTAAAAACCTCCAGATATTCCCAGGTCTCATAGCCTTTTCATTTATATGGATTCTTTCTACCAATCTGAGGTACAATCAGATCGATATTCTAGCCTGTCATCCTCCAAATAAACTTAATTATTTCTCAACCAATAAGTGAAAAATGAAAACAAACCAGGCTTATTTTCCCATGAGTGGCTTTTCAACTTTTTAATCTTACAACTCTCCTTCAGGGTTTACCCAAAGTACCCTTTCTATGACATACAAATCCCAATAGTCAAGCAGTATGGCACAGAGAATAGATCAGGATTTAAATCTAAACTAAGATTCTTGGTTAATTGACCCTAGAGAAACTATTTAACGTCTCTCAGCCTCAGTTTCCTGAAGGATAATAATAGCATATTCATCAGCATTATTTGAGGATTAAATGAAATAATCCATGAAAAACATTTTACATACCTTAAAGTTCTATATTAATCTGAGTTTATAGCATTATAGATTTAGAACCAGAAGTAAAACTTTAGAGATCCTTCTGTTCAATCCTCCCATTTTTAAAGATGAGGAACCTGAGGCACAGAAAGGCTAAATGAGATGGCCAGGGTCACTGAACTAATAAGTGTCCAAAGTAGAATTTGCACATAAGTCTTCTTGACTTCCAATCCAGGGCCTATCCATTACACCACGTTGCCTCTGTTATTATTAGTATCATTGTAAATATTTCACCAATTCCACCATTTGTCTTGTAAGCATTATTACTCAGTACCAAATAGTAATGACTCTGTTTCTCTGACAACACACTCCATTACAAAAGTGAAGAAGAATGGAATTGGAACCACCAAGGCTAAGAGGACACCTTATCCTGCCAAAAGAACCTGTGGTTTAACAATACCAGTCAACAAACTACTCTGCCACTTCAGTGCAAGGGACTTTTTGTTTTCCAGCAGATTCTCCAAGTGGCTCCCCTCAAACATGATAAACTACAAACTAGAGGTTCTTATCCATTTTCTATGTCATGGACCACTTTGGCAGGGTGGTGAAGTCTATGGACCTTTTCTCAGAACAATGTTTTTAAATGCGTAAGATAAAATACATGGGATTAGAAAGGAAACCTATTATCTTGAGATATGTACCTTTTTTCCCCATTTGAGTTCAAGGACTCCTTGAAATTTATACACAGACTCCTTTAGGTGTCCTATGGGCCCCAGATTAAGAACCTCTTTGTTGTTGTTGTTGTTGTTCAGTTTTGTCTCCCTGTCTCATGACACAGTTTGCCATTTCCTTCTCTAGCTAATTTTATAGATGAGGAAACTAAGGAGGGTCACACAGACACTAAGTATCTGAAATTAGAGCTGCATTCACAAAGAGGAGTCTTCCTCCAGGTCTGGCGCTCTATTCACAAGTCTATCTAGCTGTCTGATTAGAATCCTTACTTGCTACCATCTCTAAAATCAATTTCCTACTTCTCACCTCTCTTCCTATACATACCATCATCTTCACTTCTTTCCCCAGTCAACTCCACTGACTCTGAGAGGGAAGCCAGAGATGTGCGCCTGGAAGAAGCAGCAGAAGTAATGCTGGCTTGCTTACTCCCTGGAAGCCGGCTTACCCAGTGTTCACACAGTGAAGAACTTGTGGAACCTGCAGAGAAGGCAGAGAATTAAGATCAGTGTAGGCTCACGTGACCAATTACATGTTAAAGGGCCCCCTGAAAGTCCTGCTGATTGATCACAAGTGAATTATTGATGTTCCCACCACCGGAGTTCAACTTTAACCACCAGAAACCATAATGATGCCTTTTAGGCGACAGTACGCTATGACTAATTAAGGAAGAAACCAATTCCCGTACATATTATATCATTTTAGCAATAAATAATGCAAGTATAGTCCTTAATGCTTCATAAAACAAGAGAAGATGTCAGTTGAATAGAACATAGTCCCAGGGTAATATTTCTGGTTGTTATGAAATAAGTGATTTTCATTTTCAAGACTGTCAACACTGGCTCCTTTTTGTTTTTTAAACTCACAGATATGTGAAGACTTAATCATTTATTCATATACTGTAATACCCATATACACAGACAAAGAGAAATAAGAAAGACCTAGATAGCGAAAGCAAGGTGATTCAAAACTGTCAGAGAAATATCAGTTTGAAGGAATGAGGAAGAAGGAGGGGGAGCAACATGACAGCTGTCTTCAAGTATCTTAAAAACTATCATATGAAAGAGAATTAAATGGAAGGCAGTGTGGTACTGGAGACAGAGCACTGAATTTGGAGTAAGAGCACCCAATATCAAATCCTGACTCTACTGCTCACTACCCTTTAATTTCTCTAAGTGTTAGTTTCTACTGTAAAATGAAAGGGGGGGGAGTAAGGGAGGAGAGGAGGTAAGACTAAATAATCTCAAGGGTCCCTTTCTTTTCTAAATCTATGATACCATGACTTATGCTCCTTGACAAGAAAAAAGTATAATAAGCATCGATATCTGGAAATCACAAGAATACAGACTAAGTATAAGGAGAGATTTAAGAATTGTTCATTCTTCATTTTTGAAGAAGACCAATGACATCATGATACTGGGGCATGATGATGGGTGGTTGCCTTAACTTGTCTGTGAGCCAAAAAGTGAGGCAAATCTGTGCAGAGCTGTCAGCCTCACTCTCTCTTCTAGTAACCAACATCCAATATCAAGACAAAAGTCTAGACAATTGGCAATGGCCTGGGATGCCATGGATGCTTCAGTTGCCTTCATGGCACTGGAACAAACTGTTCTCATCCATCCATTCCACCAAGAGAAGTCTTGATATTCCCTAACTTACTGATGAGTTTGGGGTCCATTAGTTACATCTTCCATCTGGTTTAGCCCATCTGGAAAGACGCTTTTGCTGAGACATGGCCGCTGCATATGTTATAGCTCCTTGGAGCCACAGGTAAGAGTTGGATGACTAGTGGGAGTTAACAAGGGATTTGGCAAGCTCTCACAGCAAATGTGTTATCTCTCCCTGAACACCCATATACCATAAGTATATATGCTTGGTATAGGACCCGCAAAGATTAAATGAGCAGCCTAGAGAAATAGCATGTTCTCGGTCACTGGACTTAACCAGGTAAAGGAAAGACAACTACCTTTGGGGGAGGATAACAAGCTTTATGCTTCAGATGTAAGCATAACCTCTGAAATCTCTCAACTCTAACATGCTATTTTTAGTCACTGATAACTTATGAAAACAGCCCAAGATGACTGAAATTCATAGGATCACAGATCTAATTTGAAAGGAACTACAGAGGTTCTCTAATTTAACTCCATTTCACAGATAGGTAAACTGAGGTACAGAAAGGCGAAATATCATCCAGTTCGTCAGAAAAAAAGCTAGCATCCAAACCCAGGTCCTCTCTTTCTCCAAGGTTACCATTTGTTCTATTGTACTATGCTGCTTTCCTGAGTTTATCAAATCCCATTTCAAAATTAGTCTCAATCAAGCAGTATATTTGCCAGAAATGGAACCCAGGAGGGTTTATACATGCTATAAGCTGTTTAAATAGGCAGAAATCCTCTAGAGAATAGGGCAACAATAGGGCTTTGATTCCCAGGAAACACATTCCATGAGGTTAAGAGTCATACATCATTCAATCTGGGGAGGGGGGAGGGAGAGGGAGAGAAGGAGGGAGGGATTCCACTTTCTCATCTCAGAATTAACCTGTATGATTACTTAATAAGTAACCATTCCCATTTGGGTAAAATTTTATATTCTTCTGTCCTGAAGCAGAAACTACTGTTATCGATCAAGCCACTTCCTGAGTAATAATGATTTGGTTCTAAGAGCATAAGACCTTAAGAAATGCCTATTTAGGTTAATCCCATGGTATATTGAGATGAGTATTCCATCTCTGACAGGCACCAAGCTTGGATGTCTTCACTAATATTATTCAAAAGATATTAGTAATGTCCCTAAACCATTCCAACCTCCTTTCCCAACTCATGGCTCCATCATCTATAAACTTATCTAACATTTCTGTGATCTTAATTTTCAATCAATATTACTCTTCCTGGCATAAGGAATTCCCTCATTTTATTTCCCATGATAAGAAATAATATTGCTTTTCTTTCTTTCTCAACTTCTATCAACTTTTAAGAAAAGTCCCTTCAATTCCAAGATATTCCAATATTTTACCTGCTGAATGAGTCCATTGCTAAGCTTATCCAAATCATTTATGCATTTATAAACGTCTGTCATAACTCAATCCTCATATTTCTAATAAGAAGGCAGCTCTTTCCATTTCTAGTATTTGATCATCTTCCTGGGGATTTAGTTTGTCCTTTTCTCATCTCTTGATTAGTGGTGACTATGAGACTATTACAATATTACTGATAAACTAACACAACAGGATCATAAGTTATATTAAGAAAAGACCTCCTGAGAGGGCATCACATCAAAAAAAAAAAAAAAAAAAAGTCTTCTCTGCTAACAAAGACTATGGTTTCCAGAAACCTGAGCTGGTCTCACCTGCCACAGAGCTGTTGGCTGACCATGACGGGATAGCTGTCCGCCTCTGGTAGAAAAGTATATATGCCGTCTGCTTGCAGACTTCATCCTCAGACAACTGCTGTACATCACTGTCATCAAAGCAGTACCAGAGACCATCCACAGAATTCTTACAGTATGCTGTTAACAAGAAATTTCCATTGTTAGCTCAATTTCAGTATCATGCAATTCCTATGACTATGCCTCATCAAACCCTGAGATGAACTAGAGAACACCCCATTTTGGGGTTATGAGGTCAATTTATGGCATTTTCAAGAGAAGAGCAGGTAGTTAATCCAATCAATTAGTGCAACTTTCTTAGAAAAAGACAAAAGATAATCCAAGTTATGCATCACACTCAAGCAACAGTTCCCTGTTACACATGTGTAGAAACAGGAGGGCAGCCATGTGAGAAAATGAATTCTATTTCATCTTTAAATATCTGGTCAATGTTAAAACATAATGCACCCGATCTAATTAAACATAATGCAGTGCTCAAGCATTTGCTTACAGAGAAGGCACTGAGAGACGACCCACACATGCTCACCAGGCTGGTAGAGAACAATACTACAAACAATGAAAGATGATGAATGCTTCTTTCCAGCTCTAACCAATAGCCTAAGATAGAAATGAAGAAAATACATGTTGTAGCGGAAATAAACAAATAACCTGTTTTCACAGAGGGTCCTGTCATGCTGTAAGAAGCCACATTATAATCTTGTTCCCTGCAAAATCTACAATTTGTTATCACAGATTTAGAAATAACAATTGATCTTAGGGGGAAATGGATATACAAATGATGCATTTACAAAATAATGCAAATTTTTTCTTCCTATAAGGGAATCAGCATCTTTCCTCATAAAAACTCCTGAGAGGCAAAATGATGACAGGCATAGAGAATTGGCTTCAGAGGTAGAAAAATCTGGTTCGAAGTCCCATATTTCACATATCATGGCTCTGTGACCCAAGGTAAATCACAAAACCTCCCCACGCAAAAGTTTCTTAAAACTTTTTGATTTCAGGACCTCTTTACACTCTTAAAATGCCTACCTCAGGCATTTCTTAGCTGTATGACCCTGGGTAACCTGATTTTAGCCCTTCTAAGCCTCAGTTTCTCCACCAGCAAAATGGGAAAATAATAGCAAGCACCATGTAAAGTTGTGGGAAGGAACAAATGAGATAATATATTAAAAAGTGCTTTCTAATCTTAAAGTACTATACAAATGCCAATTGTTATCACTCACAGTATTACTGATATGGCCTCCATCAGTGGAGGGAGTAGTTAAATTAATTAAAATTTAAATTTAAAAAACAATTTAAAAATCTTTTTTGGGGAAAAAATGCCACATATTTTCCACTCAATTACTAAAGCTTGCAACCTGAATGTCATTCTTCACCAGCTCACTAAGATTTCATATCCAATCTGTTGTCAAATCCTGTGATGTAGGTAAAAATGACATCTCTCATATATAACCCCTTTGTTTCTACTCTACATAATCATTACCATTCTACTGGTCCTCTTCACCTCTAGCTTGGACAACTGCTTGAGCCTAAGGATTGGCTTGTCTGAATTATATTTCTTCCCGCACCAATATGCTTTCTTCCTTTCAGTTATTGCCAAAGAGATCCTCCTAAGCACATGTCTGACCATATCCTCTTCCTGTCCAATAAAGTCTAGTGACTCCCTAGATCAACACAAAATTCTCTAACACTATAGTCCTTCAGAACCTGGCTTCCTCATACCTTTCTGGTTTTCTTGCAATTCACTCCATGTACTCTATGAGCCAGCTATACTGCTTACTTATTCTTCCCTCACACTTGACATTCCATATCCCAACTCTTTAATTTTCCCTGGATGTCCTCCATTCCTTGAATGCTCTTCCATCCTCACTTCTGATTCCTAGTTTGTCTGACTTCCATCAAGAAAGATTAGATTCCAACTTCTGCAAAAGGAATTTCCCCACCCACTGCTAGTGACTTTCCTCTAAGGAATATGCATTTACACATATATCTTGTATGTACACAATTATTTGCAGGTTTCTGTTCCTATTTGAATAAAAGCTCCTGGAGGCAGAAAAGCATTTTTGCTTTTCTTTGTATAGCCAATGCTTATTCTAAATTCTGGTACACAATATTCATTAATAAATGCTTGCTGGCTACCAACTTCAGACAAAGCAATGCATACCATATAGGTAAATGACATCTAGGAAAAATGATAATTATTTACTGACTCGTAAGAAGAAGAAAAAACTTTTTTTAAGATTTCAAAGAGTAACTGTTCAATGGAATAGTTTTCATTCTCTCTACCACTAAAAGAATCTATCTTTGAATGCAGCTAACTGACAAAAGTAAAACTTTTAGATGTTCAGATTCCAAAGATAGGCAATAGTAATGCCCAAGAATGAAAACTAAGGAGAAAAGAGTAAATTTTATGGTAGACAGAAGGAAGAGATTAATTTTTTTTTTCCCTAAGCCTCTTCCATTGAAGTAGCCACTAGCTGATAAAACCTGGCACAAACTGTTTTTTGTTGCACATGCATTTCTAGAACCTGCACTATAAAATTCCCACAGAGTCAGTATTCTAATTAGAGGTTACATTCCTAACCAAAGAAAAGACTGGATAACCATCTGTCTTGAATAGTATCACAAAGAATTTCTGCAGGAGGTGGGAAGTTGGATTATTTGAGCTTGAAGAATTCTTCCAACCCTAAGATTCTATGAGTCAACATCAAGTAAATTATAGATATATGACCAACTATGTCATAAAAGAAAAGATCCAACAGCTATAAACTTCCATCATCATTTAAGATAGTAAAATTATGCTCCAAGTCCTATAAAATGGTTATAAATTTACAGAACACGCTGATTATATAGGAAGCCTTGATGTCCTATAAAGTGTACATACAACACATTAAAAAACACAGCTCTTGCTTCCTCACGTTTCTTATGGCACTTTGTCTAGACCTTTACTTTGTCCTTATCACATTCTATTCTGTGTCATTCTTTATTTGTGTACATGTCCCATTTTCCTTCAGATTCTAACTACTTGGAGTAATTTTTAATTTTTCTGTCTCTAGTTTCTGGCACATTACAAGAGCTTAATAAATGTTTTGCTGAACTAAATTGAACTCTACACATCTTTAATGTGACTTAATGATAATAAATAATGAAACTTAATAACTCTACTTATATTCATACAACTTAGGAGGGCTTTGGGATAGGGGGCAGTTTGCGCTGCTATGCAATATGTTTCTGCTAATTTTTTCTTTAAGGGCTTTGATTAATATCTTTTTTTCTTGAAAAATTTTCCACTGCATTCAAAAAAATTAAATCATTTTATTAAACTGGGAGTTGTATAAAAAGCTGGGATTATTCTTTTGAAAAATAGGCACTGGAAGCCTTTAAATAATTAAAGACCTCATTAAGGATTTTACAAGTAAATTTTAGAGTTCAGAATTTTTCTTCTTGTCCATCTTTTTTTTTTCTCTTCTTTACCTCTCCTTCCACACACATATCCATGGTGAAAGGAGGATAAGTTATAGAAGAAATAATTATTGATATCTTTCCAATTATTCCTTCCTCTTTTCTTCCAGATAGTTATTTTTTAAAAGACATTTTTAAAAAGAGGGAAAAAATTGAACAAAACAACTCATGGAAAATTCTAGAATTATATTCAGTGTTCCATACTCAAAGTCCCCCACCTCAAATCATACTCTTCCATTGCATAATGACATTAAGAATTAGGCGATAATGGATCTGGTTGTTGTTGTTTTAAATACTAGCTAACAGAACCATTTCTCAGATTATTCAATCCTTATCACATCCCTAAAATCAGCACCACAGGCTCTGCTCCAGAAACCACTGAAATGAATTAACATATAACACCACCAAGGAGTGAAGCAAGACAGTAATGAATGAGCAAATCTCTAAAATACAAAGCATAACAAAATAGGGACCATCTGTCACTAATCATAATCACTCTTAAGCAAATTGCATTATATCAAATATTTCTCCACCATCATTTTCTTCCTTAGTAAAATTATCTCTTAGGCCTTTTCCAGCTCTAAATCTCAATGAGTCTATTATAGGTGTAAATTCAAAGTTCTAATATTTGAACTCAAAAGATATTTGAGAATTTCTTTAGATCTGGAAGAGACTTTAGATATCATCTGGTTCAACTCCTTTCCAAAGAAAAACAGTCCTAGAATTCACTTTAAAATAATTTACATAATCTTATAGAGTGACAAGTTTTGGCAAAGAGGGTAAATTAATGGGAAAAATCCCACTTTATACAGTCTCGCAATTCCTCTTAATTCTAATCCCTTCACTCTATTAATGACTTCTTATTTAATTGTATATAGCTTGTTTGCTTACTTATTCCCCAACTGAGTATAGTCCCTGGCATAGTGACAAGCACTTAATGAATACTTACTGACTGATTGATAGGAAAGAATAACACATGATTAAGAGTTAAGAAAAGACAGAGGTTCTAGGCTCAGCTCTTTCATTAAGTGGTCATGTGACTTTATTCAAATAGCAATTTCTCTGGTATTCCTTCATCTATAAAATGAGGATAAAAGGCCTGCCCTCACAAAATCATAAAAGATAAAATAATATAAATGAAAGCATTTTGAAAATAATAAAGCAGTATTATAAATAAGAATTTATGATCATCATCTCATTCTCATTCTTTTAATAGAACTCACAGAGAGAAATGGTCCTAGGACAAGCTGCTTTCTTGCTATTATTTTTCTATTCATATGTAATAGTCTAGAAAATATAAGCAGGTAGATAAAGCACCTGCTTTTTGTAACTGAAAAAAAGACCTAGGATGGAATCTCATCTTCTGTAGGCTCACAGAAAGCATTATCTAGACAATTCTAGTAGCAGCCAAGACAATCCTATTCCCATATTTTTTAAATTTTCTTTGGTAAGATATCTTTATTTTGAAGGTCTTAATAATATCACCATTATTATACCCTACTACTTTACACTTTAGCCACCTTCTCTCACTAGTCCTTTTTTTCCCTACATATATCCCCCATCACCCTCTACCTGTGCCAACTTGGCACTTTCCAGTTCCAAAAATAAAACCTAAATCACCACTGCTACTAAAAAAAAAAAAAAAAAAAAAAAAGTGTGTCTATTTACCACCTCTATAATTTTCCAAGCCAGAAAAACCTTACTGGGTATACTTATATCCTATTGGTGTTGTCTCCCTGCTATTAACATATAAACTTGTAGAGGATAGGAAATGTCTTCACTTTTGTAACTGGATCCCAAGAACTCAGTATAGTGCTTGGCACACAGTTAAGTATTTAATTAATGCTTTATGATTCATTCATTAATTTTATTCATTCATCAACTATTATTATCATTACCATTACAATCTGAATCCTTGGATAAAGACAATAAAAGCTCTATTCTGGTGGCAGAAATTAGGCAGCCTAATAGTTAATATGAAGATCTAATTTTTTAAATAGATAAATGAGATATCATAGCTGTCTTTTGCTCAGATCAGGGAAACGGGGAAGGATATTCATTCATTTTATTTTTGGACATGTGCAGATGTGATAAGAATTGCCACTACAGATGTTCAGTTTCACCTGATTGATGACAGAGAAAGCAAGGTCCACAAAACATCAAGAAATTCTGTTACCAGCAAGATAAAAATCTGAGAGATCATCAGAAAAGTAATGCAGCTTTTCAAATTGAAGACTTGCTTGATTACCTGTATAATGACCCCCTTGCATGGTCCCATGGTGATTACACACAGCATAAAGATCATAGATGTAGTCCTCAGGATCTCTCCCTAATCCATAGGGGCGCCTCCATGGCGACCAATGGGATGGGAGGCTCCAGCTGCTCTGGCTTCTTTTGACCACATGAGGTGTCATATCCAGGCCAGTTAGAGGAAATTTTACCATGTTCTGAAGCTTCATTCGCCTGTCACCCTCCTATTTCAAATAGAACATAAGTTGTGACAATGGAGACCACTTAAAGCAAGAATAAATAAAAGGGGCAATCCTGCTTAGTTCCTACTCAACTACCTTTCTCATTTAATAAATCAGGACAGTAGTTTGATCACAGGACAGTAGTTTGATCACAGGATCCTAGATTTAGAACTGAAAGGGACTTCAGAGGCCATTTAGTCAAATCCCCTTACCCTTAAGAGATGAAAAAACTGAGTCCCCAAAATGCAAAATGACCTGTCAAATTTCACACCAGTCAGTGAGTGGCCAACACAGATTTCAAACACTGACCCCAAACTCTTTTCCAATGAATCATGCTATCATCCAATGAACTCATCTCCCTAATGTTGCTTAATATGCATATAAATACTTTACAATCACAGTGAAACAAAATTACAAAGTCTTTTTTTTTTGTTATTGTCAATTCCCCAAATCTTTCTTCAAAGACATTAGTGTTTACTACCTTAACACACAGAGAAGTTTAGTAAACTTTGTTGCCAATTTCAAGTGCTATTTTTCTTTAAATGTAGCTTATAGAGAAAGCCCTTTCCAATAGAAGTGTTCTACCAGAAAACATTTTGAAAGAAAGAAGACAGTTCTGTTCATGATCAAGAGTCCAAAGCATGACTTAATAGGGAAGATACAAACATTGCAAGAAAATGTAGAAATAGTTCAGTTACACAGTGTTCCTTCATTCAGACTAATAGGAAGGAAGTAAATCTCCTAGATGTTAGGCACATTCAGAGGCAGATTTAACTAGTGAGTTTTCCTGTCACTGGAAATATTTCAGCTGAAGCTAGTTGACCATCTGCCTGGAACATTTCAGAAGAGATTACTTGGTACAAAACTGAACTAAATGAAGACAATAATAATAATAATAAATAAGATGATGATGATAGGAGGAAAAGAAATAAGTCAATTCACTGTTAGTAAAGCCATGAATTGGTTCGGTTATTCTGGAAAGGAACTTGGAGCTATGCCTCAAAAGTTACTAACCTATAAATATCCTTGACCCAGCTTTATCTCAACTAGGTTTATACTCACAAAGACTAAAAGGAAAAGGACTTGTGTGTAAAATGATACCACGAACTTTTTTGGTGGTAACCAAAAATTAGAAACTAAAAGAGTATTTCTTCTACTGAGAAATAGTTAAACTAATTGTGATATATGAATGTGATGGAATATTACTGTCACAAAAAATGATGAAATAGTTTTAGAGGAAATAGTGAAAACTTCTATCTATTAATACAGAGCAAAATGAGCATAACTATAGAACAATTTCTACAATAACAACAACATTAGAAAGGAAAACAACTTTGACTTTAGAACTCTTGATCAATGCAATGAGGAACCACAAATCCAAAAGAATGAATACAAAACTTGCCATTTGATGCTGTCAAAAAGAGGAAGAATTTAAAATGCAATTAAAAAATACTTTTTAACATAATCAATGTGGAAATTTGTTTGACCGGATGATATCTATGTACTAAAGGCTTTACTTTTTGTTTTTTGCTTAAATTTGCTCAGTGGAAGATAAGAAATACAAAATAATAAAAGAAAAATGATATAAGCAATGACTCTCCTCTCTCAGAGAGAAAATTTATACAAAACATCAATAAAATTTAAAACAAATGCATGATTTTTTTTTTTTGGCCCAGATCTGTGACTTCATTGATATAGGAAACCGAGAAGAAAGTACCTCTCTCTACCAATGAAGATTGACTGACACCTGCTCTGTACTTATAGAATAGAAAATTATTACCATGTGTCAAGTACAGTGATAAATGCTGGGGCCACTAAGTTCCTGCTCTCAAGCTGCTCACACTCTAATTGGGAGAGACAACACTAAAGAAGTTTTCTGCACCTGGCAGACAGAAACCTCAGAAAATACTTGGATTCCTTAGGGAAAGAATTAGAGCAGCAAGGCCCTGAGAATGTTGGGAAACAATGGCACAGACTGTTCCTGAACAAAGTTGGTAAATCCAGGAGCCATTGTGGAATAGAGCCCTACATGCCTCTGGATACCACCCAGACTTAAATGAGGCATCAATTCAATAAATCATATAGCCAATATATGGCAGAAGTGAGAACTGAACCCATTTATCCTCCAAAGACACTCTTTATCTATGATCCTTGCATTTATGTAGGGCTTTAAAGTTTACAAAGCACTTAACACCCATAATTTCATTTGATCCTCAACAACCTTGTGAGGTAGATGTTATTATTGTGTCCCTCTTATGGTTGGGGAAACTGAAACTTAGAAGAAATGAGTGACTTTCCCAGAACTACAGAGCTAGTAAGTGTCTATGGAAAGATTCAAATTCAAGTCTAGTTCTAACTGCCAGTCCAGCATTATCTGCACTTTACCACAATGGATTAGAAATTTCTCATTTCTTCTTTTTTTCCTTTTCTTTTTTTTTGAGGGGAATGAAAAGTGGGGGGAGGCAATCAGAGTTAAATGACTTACTCAGAGTCACAACAACTAGCAAGTGCCTGAGACCAGATCTGAATTCATGTACTCTGTACTGTGTAGCTTCCCCATCTCATTTCTAAGTACAGAATGACATCCCAAAGAAAAGAGAAATGAATACTCACAAGTTCTGTTCCCTTTTATTAGAGAAGATCTAAAGATATAAATAAGCCCCAACTTCTTCTTAACATACAGGCTGTGTTCCAAGAGTTTATTTATAAGTCAACTGTTTGGAATCTAAAAGAAATCTCCCCATTTAAAAAATGTTTTAAATTATATTTGGGTTCCCCAAGCCAACCTATAAAAGTTTACTTAGCTTATGATGCCCTTGCAGTTGTACTATTCCATTTATATATTATGTCATAAAAAGTACTATTTCAATGACACCTAATCACCATCCAAAAATGTGTCCTTATTATTCATTGCTTTTACATCATCTTTACTTCAAAATATATTTATTAAGCAACTCTATGCCAAATGTATCCTTCCCCTGTCTTCATTCAATAAGCCACCTCTTGTCACAACTATACCAGTTACAGCTGGTGTATTTCCCAGGTAATACCAACATAAGTTCTTCTATTATTTAAAATACTTTTCCTGAAATGAACTGTGGAAAACATTAAGGATCTACTATGTGCAAACACTGTGCTAGGCACAGGAGATATAAAAGCAAGGCAAAAAGAGGCCATTCTACTGGAATGATTAAGTTGTATATCAGGCAACTGTACACCAAATTTTACTCTGCTACTACCAAGAACTGAAAGAAGGAATAAGAGCTAGCAGATATATTTTTGAATTGAAATTATCTACATCTTATCAGTTCTGATCTCAATTACTACTGGTTCTGCTCTTTACTAACTTCACACAAACCCTGAACCATAAGCTGAGCATATGGAAATATGATCAATAACACAGAAACTAAAGAACTGCAAAACAAAGCACTGCAACATGAAATCAAATTTGTAAACTAGGGGAGAGGATGCTCAACATTAATTTGGGTAATAAAGGGATGTTACACAAAAGAAAGGTAAAAGTGGAATTCTGGGCTATTCGTAACTGGACCATCTGGGGGCACCATTACCCTACAGGAAAGTCACTTTCTTAGTAGCTAGTATTAAAAACTTACAATTTGTCCTTGGGTTTTTTCCTACCTCACGGAAGTCCTTACCTGTCGAAATCTCTTCAGATGTATAATAAGCACATCAGGCAAGGTCCAGAGGCTTAATGTTATGCTCCCTTGCTGCAGCTGCTTACAGTGTGGGCAACGCCAAGCATCATCTGGAGCAAGCTATAAATGAGAATTGCCGAGTGTTAAAAAATCTAATCCAACCCCACACTCATGTCATAAGAGAACCTCAGTTTCAAAGAAATGAAAAGGTTTATACAAGATTACAGAGCTAGGTTAATAACAAAAAGGATTGTTTTAAAATTTTTTGACCAATTATCCTTGTGTTAAGCTATTATCTTTCAATAATATTTTATATACAGGAAAATAAATTTTCCTTCCCAGGAAATTTTCTAATTCAGAATCTTCCTGGTAAAAAAAGAGAGAAAGATAAGACACATGATGCCATAGGACAAAGAAAAGACTTTGGACATAAGGGGATCCATCTTTTTTATTGACATGAATCTTTAGTAATCTAGTAAAGATCATGGGAAGTCTTCTCAGAACAAGGTTGTTAAATTTTTACAAATAAAATAAATAGAATTAACAAAGAAATCAAAACTTAGTGAAAATAAAGATTTGTTTTCCAAAACAAGTTCATGAGTTTCCTGAAATATGTTCAAAGGTCAAACTCTTTCTTTAGAAAAAAATAAAAATAAATATAGGAAAATCATATGATTAGCTTCTATGACAGTAGAATGCAGATCCTAGAACCAGAATAAGGTAAATCAATCAACAAGATTTATTAAGCATCTACTATGTGTGAGCAATACTGAGGTACAGGTACAATATCTAGGATGCAAATACAAAAGAGAGAGAAGACAGTTCTTATTTCAAAGAGTTAACATTCTAATAGGAGGACACCATGCATGGAGGAGGAATAACCAAAAGAGTTCTGATCCATGGAGGCAAGGGGATTGAAAGGGAAATGATACAGAGGGGAAACAATACTGACTTTGGTACTGACTACCCTTGGACAAGTCATTCAACCATCTCTGCTTCTGAGTTTTCTCAACTGTAAAATGAGAAGGTTGGCCTGCAAGGCTCCTTCCAAATCTAAGTCTATGAATCTAAACACCATTCCATAAAATATCTGTTGGAAAAGGATATAACATCATCCTAGAAATTGATTTCTAGTTGAGGCAACCTTGGCTCAGGATGAAAAAATTATAAAGGCTTGATGATTTATTGAGGAAAGAAAGACCCCAATGTTCACATCAAATTGAACTTGACTGCTATAGCCATACAGTATCTTAAGGGATATCATATACTTCCCCTTAAATACCATGTAGATTAGGTTTTACACATATTATCATGGCATGGCAATCATGGCATGTAATGGCATTTTAAGCAGGTGGAAACCAAGGCTCAGAAAAGTTAACTGATACATCCATGTTCCCATGAGGACTGAATAGCAGAATCAGAACTCAAGCACAGATTTCACCTGCCTCCAAGATTCTCCTTCACATCAATTAAATACATAATGACCAAAGTTTAAATTTATACCTCAAGCATGTACAACTGAGAGCATAAGTACTATATTATTGTACTATAGGATTTTTAAATGAATGGATTTTAAATGACTGACCTTCATTTTATAAACTGTTAGAGGAACTGAGCCAACTCTCTACAATATTTTAAAAGAAGACTGATTATGAACAGTTAAATGAGCTGCCTTGGTGATACAGGTCATGAACCTTCCTGATTTTTACTCCAGCATGCTACCCACCACATCATACTGCCTGATTCAAACCCATGTTCTTTGACTCCAAATGCAATGCTACTTCCACTGTACCAAAACTTTCCATGATCATGAACAGCAAACCTAAATATATGACATCATGAAAACTCTAGCTTAGATACCAACATTCAACACAAAATATAAAAAGAGATGCTCTACAATGAACTTGATGTGATCCTCCAAATGAGATCAATACATTCTTAACTTTGTAAAATGGGCAACAGGGAAGACAATGACACCTGTAAAAAAATGTGATCTGGTATTAAGAAATTAAAGAAGCCCAATATGACTAGAACTACATGTCTGAAGATCATGAATACTTTGAAGAGTCAAGAGGCAGTGGACATGGAGAATACCAAAGAATATCATTGTTTTAGAAATTACACAGAACATATCTTATCAAACAGGAAACAATTAATTACTGACAGCCATCATTTCAAAAACAGCCATCTGTGTGCAGCTGAAATATCAACTGGTTGGAGGGAAAGCCAAAGTAAATATCCCACAAGAAAAAAAATCCATCATCTTGGATGAAAATAAGATACTACACAATTACAGCCATTCTAACACAAGCCCTCACACCTGAAGGAAAAAAAAAAAAGTCTGTGTCCGAACTCTTACATGTCACTATTTACATTAAAACAATGCAAAAATCATTGTAATAATCCCAAAATTTGGAATTACAAATTCTACACAACATATGAGATTATTGAAGTCTTAAAGTTTAAAAATGGCCTAGCTTTCAGCATAGTGCCTGGCACAGAAGAGGTACTAAATGTATGTTAGTTGATTTGGTAGACAAAAGCAAAATTGTAGAAATATAAGGATGGAATATAGCCAATTAGAGAAATAATGGATTTTAGAAAGCTTTTCAACACCATAAACTGAAATAAAAAGGAGATTTCAGTATTATTGTTAATTTACCATAAAATTAAATTAACCAATATGTAGACCTCTGTTATGGGCTAGAACTTGAAACAAGGTGCTAAGTCAGTGGAATTGATAGAGACAATGGTTGTTTAACAGGGCGCTTAACAGTTTTCTAGTTCAGTACATGTACTTAGTACTTACTATCATTCCACAAGATTCACAACTTTAAGAGAGCAAATATAAGCTAGGAGCCTCAACCAGGATTCAGTCGGGGAGATTCAGAAGTAGAGAAGACAAAGGACTAGAAGCAGGAGCTTAAGCTCTTGGAACCAAGGAGAGAGATAGGCCTCTAAGAAAGCTAACCGGACCCCAGGAAAGGAGACAAGAATTGGAAAGAGACAATAAAGGATTTGCACCTTAATCCCTGGCTGCACTTGGGGTGATTACTGAATCGAAAGGCTGCCTCCAGAGACCTCAAGGAAACCCCAACAAGAGAACAATACAATTTAGAGAAGAATATTACATTATGATGCCAGAACGTGGGACCAAGAACCTTCATCTGTGACCCAGAAATTAGGGTGAGTACAAAAATAGACAAGGAAACTTTGTTAAAGGGCTGAAGTAGTACTTCAGCTAAAATGGGACAGATGTTTAGAAAACAGCCTTCTTTTCCAATTCAAGGAAAATGTGTAGAGAGCATTGTCAGACTTATGAAAAGCCAAGGTTTGATTAAAATTTGGGAGCAGATCACTGAACTTATAGAACTTGTACAATACACATCTTGGTTTTCTATGGAAAAAGAATTGGATTCAGACAAATGGAAATTAGCAGGAGAGCAACTATGTCAATTCTACAATGATAATGGACCTGACTCAATTTCCAAAGACACACTTAATACATATAATTTAATACATAAGAAATTATATAAGTTATAGAATAAGGAAAAAGAAGAAAGAGCAGGAGGCGGAGGAACCAAATAAACTAGGTGAAAAGGATGAAGAATTAGACAAGAAAGAAATTAAGTACAATTCTTATGAGCATTCCCTACATCATGACCCTCCCCTCTCAATTAACCCTTCATGGGTGGAAGGAGAAGGAGGAGGGGGAGAGACAGTAACACAATCAGCACCACCTATGAAGCAGCCTATGACAAGATTACAAAAAGCACTGGTTAAGGCAAAAAATGAAGGACAGGATGTATATGATTTAATAAATGCATACCCTATGATTGAAGAGCTTGACTCTTCAGGTCAACAAAGAAGAAGATTGCGCTCTTTATAGGGCTACATTATCTCATGTTAAGATGTTACTAGAGAGTTTGGCTTATGAAATCTTAACCCCTTGTGATTGGAAATCGATAGCAAGGACATGTTTAGAACATGGATAAAACTTGTTGTGGCTTTCAGAGTATCATGAATCATGTAGGATTCAAGCCCAACACAATAAGCAAACTGGAATTAATGTACAAATCACCTTTGACCAACTAGCAGGTGAAGGTAAGTATGCAGAGAATTCAGCACAGATTAATTACCCCATAGGAGCATATGAGCAAATTGCTACTGTTGCTATAAAAGCTTGGTGTTCCCTCCCAGGGAAAGATCAAGGGGAAGCCTTCACAAAAATAGAGCAAGGTCCCAATGAACCCTTTGCGGATTTTGTGGGACATCTACAAACAGGTGTCACAAGAACCACTGGAGAAAATGCAGTTACAGAAATAATGACCAGACATCTGGCTAAGGAAAATGCTAATGACATTTGCAGAAGAATTATATGGGGAATACACAAAGATGCTCCTTTAGAGGAGATCATAAGACGCTGTGCCACAGTGAGCACAAATGCTTATTATATCCAGACTATGATGAACATGGGAAGACAGAGTCCCTGTTGGCAAAGGACTTCTAGAGAAACTCACTGATGTTTTCAGTGTGGAAAAATAGGGCATCTGAAAGCCCAATGTAGGCATAGAGATAGAGTGAGAAGATAGGCTGAGAGAAGACCTAAAATCCTATGTCCAAAATGCCACAAGGGCTTCCACTGGGCCTCAGAATGTAGACTGACCCAGGGAAATGAGAGGCAGGGCCCAGCTTCAAGATATTAATCAAAGATAGGTGGGGCATGATGGCAGCCGAGGTTACACCTTTAGAAGTTCAGGACTGTAATATGATCAATTGGCTGAAAAACAATCACATGGCAGAAAGGGATTATATGATCAAACAGCAGAAAAGCAATCAGATAGCAGAAAGGGATTACAATTGGGGAGAATACAGAGTTTTTAACCCAACAGAAGGACAGTGTCCAATGCGAGTAGTTCCAATGTAAATGCCAGGTGATGAGAAGAAATTTAGAAAGTGGTAAAATTGAAGGGACTAGATAGGTTAACTCCTTGGGAGAAAGTATTCTGCTTGTATCTCTACAGATGGAGAAGGAATCAGATGGGTACCAACAAGCACCTGGAGAGAGGCAGAAAAAAAGAGAAAAAAAACCTTGAAACAAAGGAGAAGACCTAACAAAACATCTGGCACTGAAAGAGCATGGCTGATAATGAGACTGTTACAGGACTTGAAAACCACAGGAATCATTCGATTCCCTAACACAAGATGAGACTATTGCAGTACTTCAAAACTTGCAGGAATTATTGGATTCCTGGCACATGAACTAATGGACAATAGATTCCTTTTGGACTATTTCTAGGATTTATGGACATGTATAAATCCTCATGTTGATTCATGTTATTTGTTTCATCACTACTAATCTGTGTTACTATGTGCTTATATAGTTTATTTTATGTGTATAATACCTCCCATGCTGATGGATTTATATGTAATTGTTTCAAGTGAGCCCCTTTAGAAAACTAACCAGGCCCCAGGAAAGGAGACAAGACTTGGAAAGAGACAATAAAGGATTTGGACCTTAATCCCTGGCTGCATTTAGGGTGACTATTGAACTGAAAGGAAGGCTGCCTCCAGAGACCCCAAGGAAATCCCAACAAGAGAATTTTAGAGAAGACTATTACAGACATCATTCCCTCAACCAGTGTTTCTTTGCTTCTCTAGCCTGTGGACTTCAGGAGGTCTGTGAACTTGAATGGGGGAAATTTTTTTTTATTATTATTAATCTCTTATTGAAATTTAAGATTTTCTTCATTTGTGATTTTTTTTAAAAGAAAAAGTTACTTTGAGGAGGATTTTCCAAAGAATTCTATAAAACAAAAAAGGTTAAGAACCCTGCAAAAAATAACTATCTAATTAATCAAAGTTTTACTGATATTTGTATTAATAATCTTAAAGTCTTAAAAAAAAAAAAAAGATAGGATCTTAGGTTTTAGAACTAAAAGGAACCTTAGACATTTAATTCAACCTCTCCAAAACCACCACCATCTCTATTTGTTTTCCAGATTTGGAAACTGTGGCCCAGAATATTGTCAAACAAAAGTCAACAAGCACTCATAGAGCACTTAATTTGCTCCAGGCAGTGTGCTAAGAATGATATGTTTTGTCTAAAATCAAGAAGAGTTAACTGAACAGAATTCCTACCAAATATCATGTAATTAGACATTAAACCATTCCACAAGCTATGGAGATGCTAATTATTAGGCCCATTTGTTTGCCAATTACCAATTGTCCATTTTCTTAAGCTACGAAATTACCAATTTTATCTTCACTCACCTGTTCCTCTTTGGTGTACAATTGGAAACACTGTGATAAAGTGCAAGTCTGAGGCTGGTGGTGATGTTCCCTCTGCAGACGGACACTTTCTGCATCAGGAACATATTCATCTTCTGTATTTACAAACAAGCTACAAAAAGGAAAGGAGGGGGTTACTAAAAACAAAGGCAAACCAAGAACACATCAGCATTAGCCCTTTCCAACAGCATGGGTTCATGGGGCTGTTAATGAGTTCAAAAGACTAAAATCTAAAAATAATAGAAACAAACTAAATACAATTTTGAAAAGATACACCTCAAAGCAACATATTGACTCCAACAATGCATATTGCAACCCATCCAGGTCTATATGGGTCAATTCTTGTCAACACCAATTCTTGGCAGCTCTTGTTCATGTCCTTCTATAATTGTGCCATAGAAGCTCCACTAAAAATGCTAGAAGCCTTCCTTGTTTTACTCCTGACATCATAGGGATACTAGAAAGAGCAAATATTCAGACCTTGCCAAATGACTTGCCTGCCTTCCATGTAAATGTCTCTTTCACATAGGCTGTGCTAATGGACCATGGTTTCTGGTAGTTTCTACCATGCTAGAAGGTCTCAAATCTATTTTCCAAGATCCATGCAGCTAAGTAAATGAAAGAATATCACTAATAGGCTGGCTATTGGCGCAGCTAGGTGGCACAGTGGATAGAGCACCAGCCCTGAAGTCAGGAGGACCTGAGTTCAAATGTGGTCTCAAGAGACTTAACACTTCCTAGCTGTGTGACCCTGGGCGCGAATTTAATTTAATCTCAATTGCCTCAGCAAAAAAAAAAAATAATAATAATAATTAATTAATTAAAAATCTGAATTCTTTGGTCATAGCAACTCATGAAACAACAAAAAACAAAATTGAAAAGGACTACACTTAGTATCATAATTATAGCTTTAAAATTTACAAAGTACTTCAAATATACTATTTCATTTGAGCTCACAATGACCTTGTAAACTTAAATATTATGATGATTGCTATGTCCAGTTTGCAGCTAAAGAAAGTGAGGCTCAGAAAGTTAAGGGATTTGTCTGTAGTCACACAAATAGAGTAAGAAGTGAGATTTGAATTAAGGTATTCTTGATTCTAAATTTTGCTCTTTTCAGTAAAAAATGCATTTGGAATTTTTTTTGAGTAGTGGAAATTAATCAAAGCACTTCATATTAAACTTACTGTACTTTTGCTACTAATAGAATGTTTCATTTGAAAAATAAATAGCTGATGGGGGAGGGGGATAAGAAGAATGAAGGGAGAATACAATAAAGCCACCTGACATATAGAAATTGAATTCATGGCCTTTACTTCGTTAGCAATGAAACAAATGAAACAGGTTATGAGGGGCTTGGAAAACTGAAGCAAACCCCAAAGGCTGGGGAGATGAGTCAAATAGAATGTAAGACTCTCAAGTATTTACATCAGGGGAAGAAAAAGGAGGTGGCTGCTAGATGGCACCATAGTGGATAGAGTCCCAGACTTGGAGTCCAGAGACTAATCTTTCTGAGTTCAAATCTGGTTTCAGATACGAGCTGTGTGACACCAGACAACTTAATTTTGCCTTAGTTCCTCATCAGTAAAATAAACTGAAGAAGAAAATGGCAAACCACTCTAACGTGTTTGCCAACAAAACCCCAAATGGGTCATGAAAAATTGGACACAAATGAAAAACAACTGAACAATAACAACAAGGGGAAAGGAAGTCTTCTGCTATCTATCCAAAGCAAATCTTTCAAGAGTCAGAGTTGAAAAAGGAGGAAAACTAAAACAATGATGTCATAATTGCCAAGTAAAACAATACTCACTAATCTTTTGTTTCTTTGTCCCATTCCACAACTAACTTTACATGAGCAGTACCACCTTGTCCACATGATTTTAATGCCCTATGAGAGGGGGAAAAACATTGTATTAGTCTATTAAATGTAATTAAAAGTAAAAATAACAGAATTATCAAAATCAACAGTCATTATTGAATAGAAAGAAGTCAAAAATAATTATACAATTTAAACTCTAAACAGCCAAGTGCCCCAATTCAGGAGAAACTTGAGGATTCTCTAGTCAGAGCAGGATCCAGTTTTTTTAGCATTAGGAAGGGACCTTGGGCCCAAAGCATATATCTGAACCACATTACTCCCCTGACCAAGAAGGCAAATAGCAAAGGACATCTGTACTCTTCCCTTCCTCCTCCTTTTCATCTGCTCTTCCCTTGTCCCTCAAATTAAATTTATATTTACTTTGCATATAGCTTACAAAGTTATATATACTCATCAACATATATGTTGTGCTCTATCCTAGTAGAACATAAACTCCTTAGGGATTGGGACAGTTTTATTTTCATAACCCTGGCACAGTGCTTGACATACAGTAGACATTTAACAAATATTTACTAAATGGAGATGAATTTGTAGTTAAATCTCAGCTTTCCTGACAGTTTAAAGGAGAAAAGGGAGTCTTGAACTCTGTCCTCAAATTGCTCTGAGAACATCAGAAATAAATGTACTCCTGAAAATAGGGTGGAATGAGTGTCAGCAGCTATATCTCCAGAATGCCTGTGAGGACAGCAGCTTCCCTATCACATTTACACTTTCATATCAACAGCTGCCAAGATCAAGTTCCAGCTGAGATTGTTACAGGAAACAGGAAACAGTCTGTTGAGATAGTTGCAGCTGGATCCATAGAGGAGATATAAGGGTCATGATATAGGAAAGTGGTCCCCAGTCTTTTCAAGTATAAAAGCCCTTTAAAAAATTAAAGCAAAAAATAATAATAATAAATTAAAAATTAAAGCATTTCTTGGATCCTCACATGATAGTAATTATACTATTACAGGATAAAAGGTTGTAGAAGAAACCTCAAAGTCTAATCCCTATTTATACATGAGAAAACTGAGGCAATGAGGCTAAAAAGGAATTTACCCAAAGTCATATATAGGCAAAAAGAAGAGGTAGAATTTGAAACCCCAGCCTTAGGACTTAAGAACCAGGACTTATTTCATTGTAACAACTTGCCTCCTTCAATAGGCATTATTTGAGGAAATACATTGTAAGAAACTACTATGAATTCAATAATATTTTTAAAAAGAATTTGCATTTTGTTCATCACAAGAGCTTTGTTGTTCATTTTTCAATCATGTCCAAATTTCCTGACTTCATTTGGGATTTTCTTGGCAAAGACACTGGAGTGGTTTGCCACTTCCTTTTCCAATTCATTTTACAAATAAGAAACTGAGGCAAACAGGATTAAGTGACTCCAGGATCACACAACTAGTAAGTGTCTGAGGCCAGATCTGAACATAGAAAGACGAATTCCTAGCATCTATATCACCATAGTATCAACACACATTTGAAAAACAGTAACATATATACAGCAACTAAGTGGCAGAGTGGACAAAGCACAGAATCTGAAGACAAGAAGAGCTGAGTTCAAATCTAACCTCAGATACTTACTAGGTTGTGTGACCTTGGACAAGTCACTTAACCCTGTTTGCCTCAGTTTCCTCATCTGTTAAATGAGCTGGAGAAGGAAAAGGCAAAACCATTCCAGGATCTTTGCCAACAAAACCATCATGAAGAATCACGCATGACTGAAAATAACTAAATAACAACCAGCATACATATGCCAGTATACTATAGATTTTATAGGAGGCATATCTGTTCATTTATAAACTTGCAAATCTCTTGAAATAACTAGGTATGGATCAGGACAGGGGGCATAATGTTAGCCCATAGAGAGGAATTTAAGAGCAATTTGCAATTTTGCAATAAGATATAAATCCCAAACAAAAGAGCAGGGCAGTAAATGCAGAAAAATGAGGTATCTGGTACAACTAATTCCAGGCAGACAGGTCATGATGTTTCCCTAAAGACCATAGTAAGAAATAAACATCAATAGAAAGAAGCTATAATCAGTTTGGAAAATTTCAGAAATGCTCAGTGCTGCTTTTCATACAGAACACTACACTGTCCCACTTCCATCCTTTCCACAAGTTTTACCCTATGCTCAGAAAACTGAGATTCAGATAGACTGAGAGACATGAACAAGGTCATACAACTATTAATTACAAGGATATGACTTGTAATTAGTAAAAAAAAAAAATTAATTTATAAAATTAATGAAAAACAGTAAATATTAATTTATAATTATGAATAGAGCTGGCTATTTATTAGCTATGAGCTTAAGAAGTACATGATATAGTGGAAAGAATACTATATTGAAAGTCACCGTAAATCTAGGTTTGAATTCTGCTCCAGTTATTTACTAGCTAAATAAATCCCTTAAACTCTTTGAACCTCAATTTCCTCATCTACAAAATGGAGACAATTCCCATAGTTACTACCTCACAAAACTAAGGAAAAATCAAATGCAAACCTGGAAATCTATTTTTAAAATCATAAAATGTTCCGTTGAAAAGAACCCTTAAGATAACCAGTCCAATGCCTTCATTTTAAAGAGAATAAATTCAGACCCAGGAAGTTTAAATCACATAGCAAAATCACATAGGTAGTGACAAATTAGGGATTAGATGCCAGAAACAGAAATTCCCAATTTCTACCATCATATAATGACATGAGAGACCTTTAGATAATAGCATCTTTGAATGTAATCTCCTTTGTAATTGAAAAAAAGAAACAAAGAAATTAAGAAAGGAAGAAAGAAGGAAAGGAAGGAAGGAAGGAAAGGAAGGAGAGAAGAAGGGAAGAAGGAAGGGAAGAAGGGAGGGAGGGAAAGAGAAGGGAAGGGAGAAGGGAGGGAGTCAGGAAGGAGGGAGGGGAGAAGGAAGGGGGCCAGGGAAAAGGGAGGAAAGAAGGGAAGGAGAAAGGAAGGACTTTTGATCTCAGATAACCTCAAAATACCAGAGCTATAGTTCATGGGCTGGGAAGGTTCAGGGAGGGTGTGAAATTAATATTTTACTAACGTTTTGGTCATGTATACTTATTGTGTATCTAAGTTATATTTTAATATATTTAACATCTACATCCTGCCATCTAGGGGAGGGGGTGGGGGGGTAAGAGGTGAAAAATTGGAACAAGAGGTTTGGCAATTGTTAATGCTGTAAAGTTACCCATGTATATATGCTGTAAATAAAAGGCTATTAAATTAAAAAAAAAAGAAATTAATATTTTACTCAACTCTGCAACAAAAAGGGGAAAATTTCAAAAGGACAGAAATGATTATGAATGGTACCCAGCCCCTACAAAAAACACCACTGATTTAGAGCACTGAGTGGATAAATGACTTACCCATAGTAAGTGACACAGTCAATATGTGTAAGAGAACTTAAAATGAAACAAGTTATTCCTGAGTCTTAGACTAGTTCTCCATCTCTAAAGAATATTACTATCAAATATTGGGACGGGGGGAGAGGTAAGAAACAGTAAAGGGGGAAGAGAAGGCAAAAAAAATAGAAAATAAATACTAGAGATAGAAAATGATCTAGACCCAAAACTAAATATAAGAAAAGATCAGGCCAATCCATTAGCCCAGTCTATTCAATGGAACAGAAGTTCATCTTTTCTACTCTAATATTCCTGAAGTGATGCTGTATAGTTATGAATCATGAAACATCACAAACTCGTAAGAATCTCATTTGCAAGAAATCCAAAGGACAATAGAAAGATCCATGGTAAGTATAAATAGGCTGTCCCATACTAATAATGATTCACATGTGACATCAAAGACATTGCCAAGGCCACCTGACCAGAAAAGGAAGTATTTGTCAAGTATATAGCAAGGGAAAGGGATACCAAACAACTAGACAATCCAAATCTCTGTTCTTCATGACTTAAAAGCATTTAGAAGACTTAACAGAACATTAAATGGTTTCTTTGTGGCAGATTTATGGCAAGAAGTAACAAGTCAAGTTAACAAGCATTTATTAGGCACTTAGCCTATGCCAGGCATGGTGCTAAGTGCTAGATATACTAAGAAAAACAAAAATACACTACGTCCTCAAAAAAGTGGCATTTTAAGAGGGGAGAGGGAGGAGAGATACCATGTAAAAAACTGTGCACCTATAAGATAAAACACAAAGTAAATTGGAGAGATTATCTCAATGTGGTAACAGTTTGGGAAAATACTTAAATGTCATAGTTCATCCAAAAAAATTATCCCTAAGATTCAACAATAACTGAAATACCAGCCTAGTAACCCAAACATATAAAATTTTAGTACATGACAGAGTGACATGCTCAAACTGTAACATCCTAGAGTATTTCTGCTAAAGACTTTTAGGACTATGTTTTCTTTTTGTAACAATAGAAATAAATGATGCTATCTACAATCCAGTTAATGATTTAAAGGCCCCTCCCCCCATTTGATAATTAAAGGATTCCAGAGTCCCAATAAGAAAGTAACTGATGTGTTTCTATACTCCTAAATCCCAGAGGGCTAAAAGATTCCAAAATATATCTATACCAATGAAATTTATAAAGTTTACAAAGCATTTTATAAACATGATCTCATTTGATCCTCACAGCAATCCTGTAAAGTAAGCACTTGAAAGCAATGGGGATATATCAGGGGAAACCCCTTAATCTGGAAGACTGGAATGCCTCCAAGGCATCTAAAGAAGACACTGGATAAAATGTCACATTTGGACCCAGGAAGATCCGAGTCTCAGTCCTGTCTCAAACACTTAATAATGGTTCATTTTCAACTAAGTCACACTCAATTTCAGCGTCAGCTATTTATTTATAAAATGAAAGGATTGGACTCAATGGTTTCTAAGGTCCCCTACTGGAGTAACAGAATATGGGAATAGTTACTATGAGAGGGTTATATAAATCTTAATATTTAATCATTATTTTATTTATGATTTTATTTAATATTATAGCATCAATGTTAGGGGTGTATGTGTATGTATACACATACAAGTATACGTAAACTATATATACCTAGCCCTGTTCTACAAATATTATATAAGTAAAAAATTAAAATAACAAAATTAATTATAATATAATTAAAGTACAGCTTACAAATAAACACACATACCCCAAAGTGTTGACTGACAAAAAGAAAAATTCTATAGTTATCAAAATATTGACAGCAGCACTTACTGTGGTATCAAAGAAGTGGGTGAATGACCAACCAATATTATGGTACATTATTGTAACAAAATATTATTACTGTGCTTGTAAGAAATGAAAAACGTGACAAAAACAGATTTAGCACGATAAGAACCGATGCAATAAATGATGAAATGAACTGATGCAAAATAAAATAAACAGAGCCAGGAAAATAATATATACAGTGACTACCAAAAAAGTAGAAACTTACAGCCCCCAAAACAAATGAATATAACAAAATTATAAAGAACAAGTTTGATCTCAAAGAAGACATGAGTAAACACTCCCACTTCTACTCTCATTCCTTTGAATAGGCTGGTATTCACAGGTGTGGAATAGTGCATATAACATCAGATTTTTAAAATGTGTTGAAAGGCTTTGCTCTTTTTTTTTCTCTTCTCTTCTCTGAAAAAAAAATTGTCATAAGAAATTGGTTTTTAGGAGAAGCTAAAGAGGTATACAGGGAAATCTAAATGAGGTAAAAACAAAAGATATAAATAAGATGTTTTAAGCATTATATGGTGGAAAAAATAAAAAGCTGCTCTGTCGGTTATCTGCTTTGTACATTGTGTGTACCTTTTTTAGAATGGATTCTATTAATGCCTTTTTGGGAATAGGAGAGACAAAGAAGTGTTCCTAATAACTCCTCCGTGAGTCTTAAAAGCCAGGGAATATGATAAAAGCTCTATCCCCTTTCTTTTGGATCAGGGTCTCCAGGATCAAATCTAGGCTCACCTAGGAACTTTATTATAGTTCGAAACAATACCTGGATTGTAGGTAATATATTCCCAACTACGTTCTGTACATGAAAAAAGTGGGACTTCAAAAACTTACACATAGCTAGAAGCTAGAATTTGAATCTAGATCTCTACTCCCTGCAAATCTAGAGACCATTCCACTATACCACACTGCCTCTTAACAAGGAACCTAGGCTCTTACTCATGTCTTGGACCCAGTAATCAGCAACATCTCATCAACAAATATTCATTGACCACCTACACTGTTCAGGGCACTGCACTAAGTGCTAATGACTGCCAAATTCTTTCAAGTAAACTGGAAATAGGTGTGAAAGGGTTATCCAAAAGTCCATAGTCCTCTCAAATATCATTCAAAATGATATGGATAAATTATGGAAGTCTTCCTATATCTCTGAATGGTTTCGAAAGTATGGGCCAAGTTCCAATGATCTTGTGATGATGAGAGCCTTCTACACCCAGAGACAGAACTGAGGGAACTGAGTATGGATCACCGTTGGAATCTTTACAAAGTGTTAAGCCATTGGAGTTAATTTAATCTTAGAAAGAGTTATTTTGGGGCCAGAACTTGAACTAGGTACTAAGTACAACTGATGGAAACAATGCTTGTATTCACACCTTTAGAGAGCTCATAAGTATCTAAGAACTCAATGGAGTTCACATGTTTGGGAGATTTCAGAGAGCACTCTGGGAGATACAGGAGACTACTTGCCTCAGTTGGAGATTGAGAAGCCACGAGTCGGAGCTTGCTGGAGGCTGAAGAAAGCAGAGGCAGAAGCCAAGGACAAAGCTGCAAGATCTCTTGGAGCCAGGCAGAGAGATAGGCCTCAACTAACCAGGCTAATTTGTAAGGAGAAATAAACGCTTGCATTTTTACCAGCTGGCTGCGATTTTGTAGTAATTATTTATTTCAACTGAGAATAAGGCTGCCTCCAGGAAAACCTCCACAGATCACAACATAGAATTTTCACTTCTTTTGTTATTGTTTGCTTGAATTTTATTTTCTTTATCATTTTTCTTCCTTTTTGATCAGATTTTTCTTGTGCATCAAAAGAATTGTATAAATATGTATGCCTATATTTGATTTACATATATTTTTACCATGTTGGGAGACACAGTCTCTAAAGTACCTTCCATATTTATATGGATCAAGGAAATTGCATAGATCTACTCCTGGGGCAGAAATGTGAAATGTTAACTTTATTTTCAAATAATCTCCCCACTTTCCTTTCTTCAGTTCTGTCCTATCTCTTTGTGCTGTCCCTAAAGTTCCCCACAACAGATCCTTTGCTTTGGAGAATAGGACAAGGCAGACCTAGCCAATTCAGATCCCCCAAGGTAGTAGTCGACACTCCAAAATCAGTTTATTCTCTCACCATAACCAAAAACTCTTAAGCACTTAGTGCAGCTGTTAAGAAAAAAAAATCTAATTAGACTAAGGTACAAGTACTCAGTAGGTCCTTAAACCTCCTAAACACAGTTATATTTTTAAAAGCAAATACTTATTAACCCAAATAAATCTCTAATTGGAGGAATTTCAGACAGTATGACAAAGATCCATGGAAATTTTTAACAGTGTGGGTGGGGAGGAGGGATGGAGTGGAGATGTGGCTGAGGAAGGAGGCAGCTGTGAAAACTGTGGGAACAAACACAAGGCTGGGAGTCAGCAGACCCAAGTTCTAGGCTGTATGTGCCAGAAATCCATCACTACACTGTGTGACTGACACCAGTCTGGACGTTAATTTCTTCCTCTGTTAAATGAGAGAGTATACTATCCCTCTTTTTCAGCTCTAACATCTTACATTTCTTTGGGTAGGGAGCCAACTCAGAAATAGTCCGATGTTCCTTGGTGGATCTGCCCTTTGAGTTAGCTTCCCTAAATTATTTTTCTTTTAACATTTTCCTCTTCTAATTTCTGGATCCAAAAAATCTCTCAAGTCCCATGTTAGCTGGCATCAGATGAAAAAGTAAGGTTAGGCATGTGCCAATGTTGACTGAAGTCTGTCTAAAATTGTAGACAATAAATCCACTGGAAAACTGATATTGGCCATCATTTTTTAAAATAGTATTAAAATGGCAGTGTTTCAAAATTGAATTTCAAATATATCTTTAGAGGTACACTGACTTTGATGAAAACCCTTCTAATACCACCACAAAACAAACAAATATGAAATGCGGTGCAACTGGATTAAAGATGCCACTTTCTTTAGTCAATTTGGCTTACCATTTTAAACTTCACTTAAAATTAGAGCTCTGAGGGAACTTTTAGAGTAGAGGTTCTTATTCTTTTTTGCATCATAGATTCCTTTACCAGTTAAGTCCCTCCTCAGAATAATATTTTTAAATTAATGAAATAAGATTTCAAAAGAAACTAATTATAATGCAATGTAATTGTAAAAATATGTGTATTTTTTTTTTAAAGTCAGTTCATAGACCCTGGATTAAGAGCCCCTTCTTTAGAGGCTACCTAATTCAATCTCATTATTTTACATATGAGGAAACTGAGATCCTGAGAAAGTTAGTGCCTTGTCCCAGGTAATATCTGTAAGTAAGGGTTAGTGACAGAATTTGAATTCATGTCTTCTAACTCCAGAGACATTTACTAATTCAACTATACTAAAATACCTGGCATTCAAAAGATATTAGAAACCAAGCTCTTGGTTACATACTACTATTATGTAGCAGTGTTTTTAGCATAGCCCTGCGCCAAGAAGGATTTCTAGAACTAAATCCAATAGGTAGGAGACCAAGTAGAGTTGTGACAGTGGGGAAGGAAGAAGATTCTCCATGAAATAACGAAGAAATTAATTACGATAAAAAGGAAATTATATAGGGAATAAACAGGCTATCAAAAACTTAGAGCTGGGGCCCAGAATTTGTTTCATTTATTTTGTGCAAGACAAAGAGGCTCCTACAAGTGGTCATTAGGGAAATCCCCAGAAAATCATTTTGTGAATAAAGATATACACACAAAGGAGAAGGGCAAATCTGGTTGGCTTATTAGAGAACAAGAAAGAATATGAAGGGCTTTTGTCCTGAACAACCCTGAGGGATGAAGAACCTCAAAAAAGGCAGAAGAGTGCAAGAGAAAGAACACTGGTTCTGAGGTGTGGCAGGAATAGAGAGAGTGAGTTGATTAGTCATGTCCAACTCTTCATGACCCCATTGGGGTTTTCTTGGCAAAGATATTGAAGTGGTTGGTCATTTCCTTCTTCAGCTCATCCTACAGATGAGGAAACTGAGGCTAACTGAGTTAAGTAACTTGCTTCGGGTCACAAAGCTCGTGTCTGAGACCAGATTTAAACTCAGATTTTCTTGACTCCAAGTCCCATTCTCTATCCATTGCATCATCTACCTGACCTATTAGCTCTAAGTAAATGGATGCAAATTCTACTTCTCCTTCTTACAATCTCCATGGTACCTCTAAGATTGGCTACGATGACAGGAAACAATAATAATGAATGTTGGAGGGGATGCTTGACATTCCCAATCACCTGGGAATTTTCTTGTAATTGTCTATCTATAAAATTACAGATACATCAATGTTAATGTATTAGCTGCACAGGATGAGGCAAAAAGACTTTAGTTGGTCGCAGATGTCCTAACTTTATTCACAAGAAACAAAAGCACTGCAGTGTGCTAGCTTGTAAGCTCCAGTCCAATGTTTCTTACCTAACCACGAGGTTGGCCTATGTTTACAGTGATACATTGATACATCCTTCCAGCATAAAGGAAGAGAGTCAGATGGCATTACTTACAGAACTTAAAGATGGAATGTCCCTGGACTTTTGCTTCCCCCAAATGGGAAGTGAAGAGATGAGGCTAAGTGATCTCTGGAGCCCCATCCTAGTTCTAAAAGTATTCATCTACGAGGTTAAGTGGGAAGAAGATGCTGGGCTGGGAGTCAGGAAGCCACAACCCCTCATTGGTATTCCTGTCTAATTGTTCCCTCTTCTAACTTTTCCCACACAACTAGGTCAAATTAATCTTTTCAAATGATCATGCCCATTTTAACACCTATTCAGAAACCTTCAGTGGCTCTTCCCTGCCTCCAGAATCAAATCTAAAATCTACAATCAGGTATTCAAGATTCTTTATAACTTGACTTCTATGCAATCCAGCTAATTTTACTATGTTCTCTGTTCCAGCAGAATCTACTTACTGTCCAGGAATTAGACAATGTAAATCTGTCACTTCATGTTTATTCAGATTGCTTTTCCTAAATAGTCTTCTCCCTTCTTCCATTATTCAGTTCTTTAGCTCCTTCAAGACACAGCCTGTCTCCTATTTTCTGTAAACCCATTCCTTTTTTAAATCTTTTTTCCCCTGAGGCAACTGGGGTTAAGTGACTTGCCCAGGGTCACACACCTAGGAAGTAGGTGTCTGGGGTCAAATTTGGACTAAGGTCCTCCTGACTTCAAGGCTGGTGCTCTATCCACTACACCATCTAGCTGTCCCTAATTTTTTTTTCTTTTTAATTATTTGTTTATTTAATTGAGGGGGAGGGAATTTGTTTTTCAAAATTCTGAGTTACAAATTCTCTTTCCCCACCCCTTGAAAAGGTAATCAATATAATATCAATTTATATATGTGAAGTCAGGAAAACATTTCTGTATCAGCCATATTGCAAAACAAAACAAAAGCAAGAAAAATGAAAAAAAAGTTTTAAAAAAGTTTCAATTTATATTCAGAATTCATTAGTTCTCTCTCTAGAGGTGAACAGCATTTTCCACCATGATCTTTTGGAATTATCTTGGATTATAATGATCAAAGTAGCTAAAGTCATTCACAGTTGATCACTGTTACAATACTGATATCCTTGTGTACTCATTTCACAATGCATCAGTTCACATAGACCTTCCCAGGTTTTTCTGAAACCATCCTGCTTGTCATTTCTTATAACATATTACTATTTTATCACAAACTTATACCAACAACTTGGTCAGCCACTCTCCAAATGATGGGCATAAACTCAATTTACAATTTTTTGCTACCACAAAAAGAACTACTATAAATATTTTTGAACATATAGGCCTTTTTCTCTTTTCTTTGATCTCTTTGAGATACAGACCTAGTGTAGCATTGCTGGATTCAAAGATATAGTCTCGTGGGCAGAATTCAAAATTGTTCTATAAAATGGAAAGAACAATTCACAACCCTACCAACAGTGTTATTACCATTGTCGTTATTGATAACAATAATTACATGGAAGAATCACATTTGCTCTGTCTGACCCCAAAACAGATATTAAAGCAATGGGTAAAGGTTGTTAAAAAGAATATTTCAGTTCAATATGAGCAAAATTTCCCAAAACTTGTGTTGTACAAAAGTGGACTGGATGCCCATCCCTAAAGGTCATAAAGTGGAAATCAAATAGACCACTTGCCAAGGATCTTGTACAGAGGATTCCTGTTCACCAGGTAGAGACTGGATCAGTACTGCAGATTAATAGCCAAAGTTGGTAGGATCAGAAATAGCCATGTGGGCAGACCTGGAGGAGCCTTAAAATGTAAACCCTTTCCAAACAATTCTAATTTACTTGAATCTCTCCCTCCCTTTACTATTATTTTCTGTAGTACCCAAGAGAAATTTACTATATACTGCCTTTTAATGTCAACTGCCTTTTCACAAGTCTAGACTCTCCATCTTAATCAGGAGTTTCTTAGGAGCATGTATTTATTATGTCAGACATTTCTTTGCATGTCCCAGCAATACTAAAAATAGTGACTTGGATGTAGAAGGGACACATTCTTTGAATCTAAAATTAAAAAAAAAAAAAAACATTCCCAACAGATAAAACACTATTGTCATACTATAATGATCTACACAATTCTTAAGCCCTAATCTGATCAATATTTTCAGTCCAGTTTATAGCATAGTTTTTTCCCATAATATACTTTTTGATTTTTATAATGGACATTGACAGAAAAAAAATGAAAGTTAGACTATGTCAACTCACTTAAGCATTTATTAAATGTTTATTATATGCCAGCATTGTGTTAAGCTATGTAGATACAAAGAAAAGGCAAAAAACAGTTCCTGACCTCAAGAGCTCATAATCTAAAAAAGGAAAACAACATATAAAGAACTATGTACAAACCTGATATATATATGGAAGGTAATCTAGAGGAAAAGGTATTAACAGTCAGAGATGTAAGGTCTTCTGCAGAATATATGACATGAACTAATGCTTTTTTATATAGCTTTTTATTGACAAAACATAGGCATGGGTAATTTTTCAACACTGACCCTTGCAAAAACTTCTGCTCCAAATTTTCCCCTCCTTCCCCCAACTCCTCCCCTGGATGGCAGGTAGTCCCATACATATTAAATATGTTAAAGTATGACATGAGCTAATTCTTAAAAGAAGTGAGGAAAACTAAAAAGAGCTTATATGAAGTAGAATATACATGGATATAGGTCTGCATGGAAATAACAACTGAACCTATAAAAATTGATGGCTTTCCAATATTACAGGTCATATAGACAGAAAAGAGAAGACTGTTCTCTTCTGTTCACAGACATGACATGAATGGGAAACCAGCAAAGAAGACTGGAAAGGAACTGTCAGAAAAAATAGAAGAACCAGAAGAGAACACTGTCACAAACACTAAAGAGGAAAAAGTACTCAGGAGAGAAAAGTGAGCTATGTCAAATGCACCATAAAAGTGAGGAAGAATTTTGTAAAACAAGGTATACATGTATCCATATTAAAATTATTTTCTTTCTTTTCTATTTATTTTTTCAAATGTTTTATTGCTGGCCTTTGTTCTTATATCACAGTCTGTTTCAGAAATATGCCCTCTCCAGCTTCCTTATTAACCCTCCCTTGTTACAAAGAAAAAATTTAACAAAAGCATTCAATACAGTGACCATATCTGACAATGTATACAATATTCTGCTGTGCTGAGATAAGGGAGGTATGATCTATTATTTCTTCTCTAGGAACTATTTTCTATAGATCTATTATCATAAAATCATAAGGAGCTGTTCAGGCATTTTGGAAAGCAATTTGGAACAATGCCTCAAAATCTATTACCGTTCATATCCTTTGACCCAGTGATATCATTACTAGGTCTATGTCCCCAAAGAGATCAAAGAGGAAAAGGGCTCATATGTACAAAAATATTTACAGGAGTTCTTTTCGGAGGAGACATCCATCTATCAACTGAATAATGACTGAAAAAATTATGGTATATTCATGCAATAAAATGCCACTGTACTCAAAAAAAAAAAAAAATGAAGAGGATGTCTTTAAAGAAAGCTGAGTTTGCATGAACTGATATAGAATGAAGTAAGTAGAACTAGAAGGACTATATATTTATATATATACAGATACACATATATAAATATATAGTAATATTGTAAAGACAAACAACTTTGAAAGACTTAGGAACTCTGGCCAGCAGAATAAGCATGACAATCTCCTGATAAGAGCAATGATAAATACAGAGTACAGATTGGGACATAGTAGAGGGTGGGAAAGATACAGCCAAAGCTTTGTTTTGCTTTTCATTCTACTTGTTGGTAACAAAAGTTTTGTTTTTCTAACTTTCTCAAGAGGGTGAAAGAATTGAGAAGGAGAGAATTCAGATCTAAAAATAAAATTTAATTTTTCTTTTAAAAAATACAAGGAGAAATTCCGTTTATAATTACTGTAGACAAAATAAAATATTTGGGGGTCTACCTGCCAAGATAAACCCAATAATTATATGAACGTAATTACAAAACACTTCTCACACAAATAAAGTCAGAGCTAAACAACTGGAAAAATATCAATTGCTCATGGGTAGGTGGAGCTAATACAATAAAAATGACAATTCTGCCTAAATTGGTCTACTTGTTCAGTGTGCTATACCAAACTGCCAAAAAATTAATTTATAGAACTAGAAAAAATATTAACAAAATTCATCTGGAAGAACAAATGGTCAAGAATATCAAGGGAATTAATGAAAAAAAATGCAAAGGATGTTGGTTTAGCAGTACCAAACCTAAAATTATATTATAAAGCAGCAGTCATCAAAACCATTTGATCTGGATAAGAAATAGAGTGGTGGGATCAGTGGAATAGATTAGATACACATGACACAACAATCAAGGCCTATAGTAATCTAGTATTTTATAAACCCCCAAATTCTAGCTTCTGTAACAAGAACTCACTATTTGACAAAAATTGCTGAGAAAACCTGGAAAATAATGTCAGAAACTCAAACAGACCTACACTTCACATCCCATACCAAAACAAGGTCAAAATGGGTATGTAATTTGGGCATAAAGGATGATACCATAAACAAATTAGGAGAGCAAGGGGATAATTTACCGATCAGCTCTTTGGAGAAGGAAGGAATTTATGATCAAAGAAGAACTTGAGAACATTATGAAAGGCAAAATGGATAACTTTGATTAATGTAATCAAGTTTTTGCACAAACAAAATCAACAGAAACAAGATTAAAAAGGAAGTACAAAGCTGGGGGAAAATTTTTATAGCTTGTATTTCTGATAAGTCTCATTTCTAAAATACATTAATAATTTTGTCAAATTTATAAGAATACGAGTCATACCCCAGTTGATAAATGGTCAAAGGATATGAACAAACAATTTTCAGATGACAAAATTAAAGCCATTTATAGTTACATGAAAAAAATGCTCTAAATCACTTATTGATTAGAAAAAGACAAATTAAAACAACTCTGAAGTATCACCTCATACTTCTCAGATTGGTTAAGATGACAGGAAAAGATAATGACAAATGTTGGAGAGGATGTGATAAAACTGGGACACTAATACACTGCTGGTGGAATTGTGAAATGATCCAACCATTCTGGAGAACAATTCAGGCAACTATGCCCAAAGAGCTACAAAACTACTTACCCTTCCAGCCATTCTGGAGAGCGATTTGGAACTATGCTCAAAAAGTTATCAAACTGTGCATACCCTTTGATCCAGCAGTGTTACTACTGGGCTTATATCCCACAGAGATCTTAAAGAAGGGAAAGGGACCCGTATGTGCAAGAATGTTTGTGGCAGCCCTCTTTGTAGTGGCCAGAAACTAGAAACTGAGTGGATGCCCATCAAGTGGAGAACAGCTGAATAAATTGTGGTATATGAATGTTATGGAATATTATTGTTCTGTAAGAAATAATCAGCAGGATGATTTCAGAAAGGCCTGGAGAGACTTACATGAACTGATGTTGAGGGAAACGAGCAGGGCCAGGAGATCATTATATACTTCAACAACAATACTATATGATGATCAATTCTGATGGACATGGCCCTCTTCAACAATGAGATGAACCAAATCAGTTCCAATAGAACAGTAATGAATTGAACCAGCTACACCCAGCAAAAGAACTCAGGGAAATGAGTGTGAACCACTACATAGAATTCCCAATCCCTCTATTTTTTTCCTGCATTTTTGATTTCCTTCACAGGTTAATTGTACACTATTTCAAAGTCTGATTCTTCTTATGCAGCAAAATAACTGTATGGACAAATATATATATATATTGTATTTAACATGTATTGGTCTACCTGCCATCTGGGGGAGGGCGGGGGAAGGGGGAAAATTGGAATAAAAGGTTTTGCAACTGTCAATGCTGAAAAATTATCCATGCATATATCTTGTAAATAAAAAGCTATAATTAAAAAATAAAACTTCTTACTCTTCGACCTAGCAGTGTCATTATTGGGTCTGTATCCCAAGGAAATCATAAAGGAAGGAAAAAGACTTACATGTACACAAATGTTTATAGCAAGTCTTTCTATGGTAGCAAAGAATTGGAAATGGCTGAACAAGTTGTGGTATATGAAGGTAATGGATTATTATTTAATCCATTCTCTAAAAAATGTATGTTCATACATACATTTCTCTAAAAAATGAGGAACCAATTGATTATAGAAAGACCTTGAAAGATTTACACAAACTGATGCTGCATGAAACCAGCAGAACCAGGAATGCATTGTACACAATAACAGCAAGAATATGCAATGATCAACTATGACAGACTTGTTTCTTCTCAATGGTTCAGTGATCCAAAGCAATCCCAATAAACATTGGACAGAAAATGTCATCTGCATCCAGAAAAAGAACTAAGGAAACAATGCAAATCAACACATGTTATGTTCACTTCTTTTTTCTGGGGTTTTTTTTTCTCTCTCTCATGGTTTTTTCCTTTTGCTCTGATTTTTCTCTCCCAATATGATTTATAAAGCAATGTGTATTTTTAAAAAATAAATTGCTACAGAAAAAAATGTTTTATTTAAAAAATACAATTAAACTCATTCTGCCCCTTCCCTTCTCTAATTCCATTGTACAAACACTGCCAAAAATTTTTCCCTCCTATTTTTTTGTTTACCTCAGATCCAAAGACATAAAAGTAAGTAAAGAACAGAGCATTAGTGCTATTTCAAGGAGTAGCAGAATAAAAGACACTTATGTCATCAAACTATATTTTTAGAAGGTGTAATTTTTAATTTATTCATTTTTTCATTCCAGCACAGAACCCAAGTGTAGAAAAGTCAAGTAACAGTTTCATCAACAAGACCATTAAGCTGTCAGGGATTTTTTTTTTTTTTCTTCAAACTGTCTATATCTTTAGACATCAGGGCATTTTGTATACAGTTAGGTCAGTGATTTGAATCTTTATGAAATTAGTGTAGAGTGCTAGATCTGAAGTTAGTTAAATTTTTAGCTCTGCCATTTCACTATCTAAGTAAATCATTCATCATCTTAGTTTCCTCATCCTTAAAATTAGGAGGTGACTTACAAGGTCTTTTCCCAAATATTAAGAGTGATATTTAAAAATATCTTCAGGAAGAATTATAAAACTTCCCTGCTCATAAATCTTTATTCAGCATTCAGAAATCTGCACAATCTAACTTCTTCCCAGTTGACTACTTTTCCAGATTTCTTGCACACTACTCCCCTTCATTCATTCCATGCTCCAGTCTAATTGGTCTCAAGAAAACATGTCATTCCTGTCTCTTATCTTCCATCAGGCCTTTGTAAATCTTGTCCTTCAAGCACAGAATTTATTCATTCTTCATTTTTGCCTCTTAGAATACCCCATTACCCCCAAAATTAACCTTAAACATCTCCTCTTACATGAACCTTACCTGAGTGCTTCCCCAGGTCCTAGTGCCTCCCCTTCAACCAATTACTTAATGTGTTTACACAAATGTATGTACATATGTATCTTATATACATAGAGAGAAATACATATATAGTTATTCTATCCTGTATGTAGCTTGTTTTATATACACTTATTTGCATGCTATTTCCCCCATTTATGCTAATATAAACTCCTTGAGACCAGGATCTGTCATCTGCTTCTTTTTGTATCCCCAGCACTTAAACAGTACCTGGCACACAGAAGGCACCTAATAAATGATAAATTAATAAATATTTCAATGATATTCAATAAATAATTCAAGCTCTAAATCTATAATTCATAGATAAGTTATTATTATGGTTATTTACCAAAATATAAAGCACAAAACAGCCATAAAATTGACATAGAAATGTCAGATGACTCATTCTTATTCCAGAAACGTGCTGTGTAACTAAGAAAACTTCTATTTCTGTATGGAGCTAGAGAACCTATCCCTAATGAGGAATGTCTAAAAGATATTCCATATATAAAGACATGGTAAAAGTTCACTCTGGAATGAGGTCAGAAAAGAGGTGATTTTATTACCTTTCCACAGTTGGGTGGCACAAGGGTTGCTCTTCTTGTGGTAGCAGGTATGTTATTCCCACAACACTGACAACACGCAAACTAAATGGACACACCTATTTAGAATATAAGAGTTAAGTTAGTTAGTATACCTAGCACAATATATCCCTGCAAAAATTTAATTTAATCAAATATACAGAACAGATAAAAATTCACTTTATCAAGGAATCACAAAGTGAGTGAATTCCTCTTAAATACTTTAAGGACAATCCAACTTACTAAAAATCTTACTATTTTAAACACATGTTCATTTGCTAAAATCCAATTAATATCATTTAAACAAAGGCAAGTATCTTTGTATATTATTTTACACTCATTGATATTTGTGTAGGTTTTCTTTTTTAAAAGTAAGAGATAAAATCATAACTAAATTATTGTTGTTGAGTTGTTTGTTTTGAAGCAAAGAGCTACTGATGCTTAAAGACAAGGTAAGATATAAAAGTTCTACCAGGATTTCGCCAAGTTTTCTAAGTGTTGATTAATAGCTCATGTGATTACAGTATTTTAAGACTGACAAAATACTTTTAATTGGGAAAGTGTTTTAATAAAATGTCTGGAAAATCAAAGGAAATCTTTTAACAGCTAGTTTCTTTAGTAGGGAAGAAACAACCCAGGAAGGCCTAAAAATCTGAATAAATTCAATCTAGCTAACTTACATTTCATTGAGTCTTCTTTACACTAGATTCTGGTTTCCTGTCCTCATGATAAAGAATTTATCATTTTAAAATCACTTTTATTAACTCAATTTCTTTATCAAATATACAAAGATGTGGAAACATGAATGTTTTACTCACCTGGATGCAAACTGTGGGCCTCAAAAAATACTGCATCTTCTCCAAAATCTCCTTCTGCAAGAGATCCCATGCTATTGTCTTCTCTAAGTGTAGCACAAAGGGTTGTCCAAATCTAAAGAAAATAAAATGCTTTTAAAAGCATTTAAAAAGTACTTACTACTGTATTCCTACCATGAGTAAGTCATTTAAGTCACTGACTTTTGAATTTCTTCATATGTAAAGTGAGCATATGTAAACTATCATATAACTCACAAAGTTATTGAAAGGAAAACATTACATAAAATGTTATATAAATGAGAGGCTATTATTTTGTCAGGGCTGGATAATTATTTGGAATCAGAATTGTACTGTCTTTAAGAGAGGTCTTAAATCTGAAATGAAAGTAGAAAATTCAGCATATATTACACTACTTGCTTCACAGCTTCAGTGACATGAGAACCGTAGAAAGAAAAGAAGTACCAACTTATAGGCCAGAGGGGTATTTTGAAACTGACAGAGCAAAGTAGGAACAGGATCAGGAAAGAAAGAACAGGACCAGAAGTATTCCTTGTTAAACAGTTGGCAGACAAGAAAATTGAATACCAGAAGTAAATGAGGCTAGAAGGATCAACTAAGTACAGAGGAATTAGGAAGGCAAAATGTCTAGTTTTGGGGAAACAGTGAAAGCAGAGTCCAAGTTCCAGGGAAGCAGAATGAATTAAAAACATGTTAAAACAAGCTCATTGAATTTACAGTGAAGACTATATCCCCTATCTTATATTACTTGCTAGATATGACATTCCCTAAGCCCCAAATGTCAATAATAACTAGATGCTTACAGGTGAATTCTCTAAGAATTAAAGTCATCAGAAAGTCATAATATCTCTAATTCCATAGGAAAGGTGAATTCCTTCCTTCTAAAGGGTTCTAGCTGACCAAGATAGCTCTAGTTTAGTACAAAGGCTTAATATGGGATCAGTGAACTTTAAAAAAAAAATTATAACTATTTCAATATAAGTGGTTTCCTTTGTAATCCTATATATTTTATTTTATGCATTTAAAAACATTATTCTGAGAAGGGGTCCATCTATGAGAAACACACAAAAAAGTTTAAGACTCCCTGGTTTAGAAGTTTATAGGAGTAGGTGTGTTCCAAAGGCTGTATCATATTCAGGCTCCAAGTAAATACAGACCTTCCAAGATCTCCTCTAAGACCAGGATATTCTAAAATTAAAAATCCAGTAACATAGAAGAAGGAGGTTATGAAATAACAACCTGGGAAGAGTTTGTCCCAGAAAGGATTGAGAAGAGATAAAAGGGAACACCCAGTAGATCTTGAATAAGTTAAAATAAAAGTTCTCAAACCCACAGTCTAGCTGGCAATACAGCTATCTAAAGTTTCCCAAGAGAGAATGCATAGTTGTCTATTCAGACAACTATGCAATAAAATTAACAAGTCTGATGAAAAGAAACAAAAATTTCGATCACTATAGTACAAATAGAAGAATGCCATAATTTTTTTTTAACAGTTCACTTTACTTTTGAGGCTGCTGAATTAAGAGGAAAGAGCTAAAAGGTAATAAGAAAACAATCTAATAAATAATATCTCGGTTTTATCTTGATCATGTTTAGAAGAGAGATGATGAATCTAATGATGCTTAAAGAATAATCAGACCTTGTCCCTTCCTAAGTTAAAACAGGTTTTTGGTCATTTCAGCTGCTAGTTCAAATAGTCTATCATGCTGTTGTTGTTTGTTCTTTGTTCTTGAAGAGGACCATGACCTTAAGGAGGTGATGGCATGACATGCAACTGAATTGGACTGGACACGCAAACTTACCTGCCTCATTTTCCCTTCCAGGGCCATCTGGGTCCAATGGCCAGATATATATCAGGATGACTGGAGATGGCTCTGGATGCAATGGGAGATCTTGGCCTTTCTAAATTAAGGTCTTCAACAAACCTGTTTTACTGAGGCCACACCCATTCAATGATTCAGGATGGGTAGGAACTGAGGTAAAGAATCTCTTCTAAATTGAATGTAAACAGCAATGCAGTTAGACCCTGTGGACTATACCCTCATCTAATAGTCAAAGCTTTTTTCCACTGGCTTCTGTAGAACTCTCTTGGCTCATTACAGATTCTATCTCCTTTTCTGGATCACAAGAACATAGATTCATTGCCTGAATGGACCTTAGAGGTCAGCATTTTGCAGATGAGGAACTGAGTGCCCACAGGCACAAAGGTTCTAAATAGGAAGGTCAGGATTCAAACCTAGAGCTATGACTACAAACTGACCCTTCTTTTCACAACAGTACAGTGGCATTTAATTTTACAATATCTGGATAGATAATATGGGGTGAGTGAGAGTGAAAAGTCAAGAAATGATACCAGAAGCTAGTGGTACCTCTTACAGTAATAAGAAGCTGGGATGAAGGCAAGATTTGAGAGGAGAATTAATGGTTTTTTCTTTTGATCATGTTGAGCTTGATGCCTGTGGAACATATCTGTTCAAAATATCTTAAGAGGCATTTGGTGATATGTGACTGAAAGTCCACAGGGAGATTAGGGATAGATATGTAGCATTGCATAGGAAAAATAATTTATTTCATCAGAAATGATAAGATTACCAGGTGAAATATAAAAAGAAAAGAGAAGAGAGGGTCTAGGACAAAAGTTTCAAGGGACACTCACTCTTAGTGTATAAAAGGTGAATAATCACCAAAAGAGACTAAAAACTGCTTAGACTAGTAGGAGGACCAGGAAAAAATTAATGGTACAAAAACTCAAAGGAGAGTCTGCAGAATGACTTGGTAATTTACTAATAATGCTGATGAGAAATTAAGAAATATGAGGATTGGGGAAAGAACTTTAGATTGGGCAAGTAAAAGATCTTTAATCATTTTGGAGAGAGCAGTTTCATTTAAATGATGGAGTAGAGAAACCAGACTGCAGTGGAAAGGAAAGGAAGTGAAACCAATGAAAATAGATTTTTTTTCAAGGAGTATAACCATAAAAAGAAGAAGAGCTTGCAGGGATAGTCAAATGAGGGATTCTTAAGGAACAACCAGATGAGAGCATGCTTCAGGAAGCAGAGTTGGAGCTAGCAGATAGGGAGAGACTGAAGGTAAGAGACTCAGGCATAATAGTAAGGATGATTTCCTAGAGAAGTTAAAAGGAATAGGACCAGAGTTAGCCTGGCAAGGAGAAGGATTGGGCATGGGGAAATGGGTAATGAGTGGGAGGAAATGCATGAATGGTATAAGATGAGGAAAAGGGGAGGAAAAAAAGAGCTCTTGACAGTCTCAGTGCTTTCAGTGAAGTATGAAAGAAGGTTCATAGCTGAAATAAAAGGTGGGGTGGAGTGGGGTGGAAAGTTTGAGAAGAAATTAGAAGCTACCTTGAAGAATGGAAGAGTGAATTAGTTAGGAGAAATAAAATGATATAATGAGAGCCCAGCTGAGAATAGATAACAAAATAAAGAAAATCCCAAGATCATATTTATTATAGACACTGTAATGGCCATAATAAACATGGTCTTGGGATTTTCTTTGTTTCTATTCAGCATCAAGTAAGTAGGAACAACAGAGATGAATGGGGAGGAGAAGCATAATCTAGGTTTGTAATTTGGCAGGGAAGCACTTAAAGATTTGAGGGGAAAGTGGTATAGAGATGAGTTGGTTCAACCAGTCTATCATGTATAGTTAATTGACTACTCCAATTCATGACAGCACAGATCCTTGAGAGGCTTGGTATGACATATGCAAATAATAGCTGATATAAGGGGTAAGAAATAAAGGGTAAGTTCATAGACCATCAGAGTGGGAAGAAATATTATATATTATGTAATACATTCACTTCATTCTACAAATTAAACCACAGAAGCTGGCACAAAAGTCAGGCAAAGGTTATCTCACTGGATAACCCATTGGTTATCCAGTTTTTTCACAGCCAATTCAAACAAAATTTCTGAAATATTTATGTACGAGATTAAGTATGGATGGGGAGGGGATATAAGAAGGAGGATGACACAATCTTTGCCCTTAATGTAGTTTACAACCCAGAAGAAGAAACAAGATATGTACACAAATAATTATAATATAAAATGAATATAGTAAGTGCCTTAAGACAGAGGAATGTTATGGGAATTCACAATAGAATAATTACAAGCAGAACAAAGATCAAAATTCACAATAAAGTATTCCTATGCAAAAAAAAAACAAAAAGCAAAATTCTAGTTGATTTGTTGAGATTGGAATTCTATATCTCTATATGACATACATGCAAACGTAAGTTCTATCATACTAGTTTTCAAAATAGATTATGTTGTGACTATATAGTAAGCAATCTTTATCTCTCCAGTGCCTTGTTAGATGAAAGAGTACTTGAACTAAAAGGTCTTAAAAAAAAAAACATCAAACTTTAAATCTGAACAACTCATTAAGAAATAGACCTGTTTGGGCCAAGAGATCATTATATACTTCAACAACAATACTATACGATGACCAATTCTGATGGACCTGGCCATCCTCAGCAATGAGGTGAACCAAATCAGTTCCAATGGAGCAGTAATGAACTGAACCAGCTACACCCAGCGAAAGAATTCTGGAAGATGACTGAAAACCATTACATTGAATTCCTAATCCCCATATTTTTGCCCACCTGCATTTTGGATTTCCTTCACAGGCTAATTGTACAATATTTCAGAGTCCGATTCCTTTTGTACAGCAAAATAACAGTTTGGTCATGTATACTTATTGTGTATCTACTTTATATTTTAATATATTTAACATCTACTGGTCATCCTGCCATCTGGGGGAGGGGGTGGAGGGAAGGAGGGGAAAAATTGGAACAAGAGGTTTGGCAATTGTCAATGCTATAAAGTTACCCATACATATAACCTGTAAATAAAAGGGTGTAATTAATTAATTAATAAAAGAAATAGACCTGTTTTACCTTTTCCCCTGTTGTCCAGTGCACGCTCTATTACACACAAGCAGAACAATCTTGTCACTTCCTGTTCTTGTAGAGGGCAGCTCTGGCTTTCCTTGTTTTGTGGCTGTCTGTGCATGAGAAGATATTCTGTGGTGGTCACTGCCAAACTTCAAGTTGTTCAGATTGTTGTTTAGATGCATTCCTAAAGTAGAATAAGAAGAGATCACTTTTCTCTCACTTCAGCACTCTTTTTATTCAAGCCATGACTTAGGAATGTTACCTAATAGTAGAATCAAAGGCCACTGTTGCAACACATTTTTTAAAAATGTTTTTCTTCAATTTGGAACTATGCTCAAAGGGCTATGAAACTGTATATACTCTTTGATTTACCAAAACCACTACTGTATCCCAAAAAGACCAAAGAATAGGGGAAAGGACCTAGAGGTACAAAAATATTATTACAGCTCTTTTTTGGTGACAAACTAGAAATTAAAAGGATGCCCATCAATTGGGGAATGGCTAAACAAGACTGTAATATGAGACTGTGATGGGATATTATTGTACTATAAGAAATGACAACCAGGATAGTTTCAGAAAGACCTGCTAAGTCATATATTAATTAATACAAAAGTGAGCAGAACCAGAGAATATTGTATGCAATAATAGTAATATTGTAACAATGATCAACTGGAAAAGACTTAAATATTTTAATCAAGACAATAATCCAAGATAATTCCAAAGGACCCATAATGCTATTTACTTCCAGAGAGAAAACTGATGAACTCTGACTACAGACTAAAACATAATTTTTTTCACTTTCTTTATTTTTCTTGGTATTGTGTGTTTTCTTTTGCAATATGGCTAATGCGAAAATATATTTTACGTGACTTCATGTGTATACTCAATATCATATTGCTTGTCTTAAACAAGGGGTAGGGAAGACCAGGAGAAATGGAGAAAATGTGGAACTTAAAAATTTTTAAAGTAAATGTTAAAAAATTTTCAAATGTAACTGGAAAATAGATAACAAAATAAATAAAAATACATTTTTAAAAGGAAAGAAAAACAGAATCTTAGCGTTGTAATGAACTTCAGAAGTTATCCTGGCTCAGACTTATTCAACTACAGTTCGATCTATACCTCTTTTCTTCTTCTCCAACAAGCAACCATCAAGTATCTGCTTTAAAACCTCAAATAATGTAGTACTAATTACCTCTGAAGATAACCCCTTTTACTTTGGGAGACCTCTAATTGTTAAGTTTTTAACTGATTCAAAATGTATCTTTTACAATTTGCATTCATTGTATCTAATTCTGCCATTTTTTTTTTTTGTCTGAATTTTGGCTTTCTACTGGACTTTGAAGATTTGATTTGAATTCTCACTTTTGTTAACTTTAGGTATTTCTTGGAAAGTTTACACAATCCCTGGGAAGTTTAAATTTCTTCCCCAAAATGAGGGAAAAAAATCAACTTCTGCATCTCTCAAAATCCACCTATAAAAGGAAAATGCCAAACTAAAAATGATGGTTGACTTATAAAACCATAAATAAAAAAGAAATTAAAATATGACAGCATATAATTGGAGGACATTAACACTACAATAGCAGTACTTTTCCCTCCTTTAAGTATAAAAGATAGGAATCAATAGAAACATGGCTATCCAAGACAAAACAATCTGAGATAAACTGCAAGACACTAAGAATTATCGGAATGAAATCAGTATGACAGAGCAAAGGAATTCTGACTTTGAGTAAGGACACTTCCATTGAAATTCTCACACAAAACCTTGCTTTCTATATCACCTTAGCAAGTTAGGCCTCACTGAGCATCAGCTTCCTCATTCAAAAAATAGGAATATCTGATGCAGAGTAAAGTAAGCAAAGCCAAGATAACAAAATTCACAATAACTACCATGAAGTTAATTAACAGTGGAACAAAACAATTGAAAGTGAATGTTGCAGTATTACAAAGAAGAGATATAAGAAGACAACTTCTTCCCACCTATATCTTCTCCACCACATCCCCTACCAAAATCTTGGCAGAAGTAAGGAGGTACATAGGTATAAATTGTTTTATCTATGTTCCAACATTTTCAATGTATTCATCATTTTTGCTGACTTTTTTCTTTTCTTCTTTTTCTTTTTTTTTTCTTTAAAGAATATTCATTGTTAACAGATGATAAATTTCCAGGAGTGGGAGAAGAATACTAGGAAACATTTCAATGATGTAACAAAATATATCAATAAAATTTAATTTTTAATGTGGGTATGATAATATATATACTATCTACCTACCTGACAAAGTTTTGTAGAGCAAGTGCTCTATGGGTAAATTTCTATTACCCTTTTCTTTCAGTATCAAACAGGAGGGTGGAACCACCTGAGAGATTAAGATCAAGCTAATGGGAAAGAAGGAATTTGGTACAGAATGGTAAGCAAAGTAAAAATGAGGAAACAACAGAAAAGCACAGAATGGAGTCCTTAAAAAATAGAAAATACTTCAGAAACCACTGAGGAATACATTAAACACAAAAGAGCAGGATTTTGATTCATGTATATTCTATTCAAATCATTCTGTACCTACTATGGGCCCAGAAGCTATTTCATGCCTTGATTTCCCAAAACAGAATTTTGCCAGAAAGTTTACCCAGAAAAAATGATTTCAGGATACTATAATCCCCAAATTTCTTGGAAAAAGAAAGAAAAATTATAAAGACAGTATAGCAAACACTTTTATTAAAGAAACGCTGATGATTAGTTCTGTAACATGGATTACAGATATGTGGGTGGTAGGGTGGCTGACCTAGTTTCTGGTATTATAACTTTGTTGCCTTGAATTTTTAGTCAAGTAATGTATTTTCTGGATAGCTTAGCTTAATTACAGTAATTTGACATAATTTATTTATGGTCTGTAACTTAGGACAAAGATCTAAAAGCTATCACTTGAAACTCAAGCCAATTTTCCTTAATCTCTTCAGAGCCCCTAAGCTGAGTTTGGCATAATGGGATAGAAGTTAAAGTTAAAGAGATAGTTCTTCACATCTTCTATCTTGGTTAGCATAACTTTGTTCAAAACACCCTAAATTGGATTGATTGGATGAAGTTTTCTCAAGTTTATGAGACTAGGCCTAAGTCACATGATCCCTATACCCAGCTGAGCCTTGGGTTTCAGAAAGTCACATGATCCCTATACCCAGTAAAGCTTTGAGTCTTGGGAAGTCACATGATCCCTATTCCCAACCTTGAACCCTGAGATACAGAAAGTTAGTGAAGTTACAGAAAGTGACATGATCCACAGGAAACAGACAACATTGCTGACCCTTGGTCAAAAATGGTTCCGTCCTTTTTAGTTTATCCAATAAAAAGACTCAGGTTTTTTGCTTTTAAGTCCTGGACAAGGCAGAAGCTGGCCAGGTTCCAGGAGCACATGGCAGATTTGGGATGGCTCCCAGGAGCATCTGGGTTTCTCCCTGCAGGGATTAAATAAATGCTTTCTCTTTGTACCTGAAGATGTCTCTGATTAGTTAATTTGGGTCTTGCACCCCTTCCACACAACCCTATCCAACAGGCTGATAATGTTAGATACTTCCTTTCCTTTCTAATAGCACATTGACTTCCTAATGACACTTTTCCACCCTAGTAAAGAATTCTACCTTGTAACAAGTTCAATTAAAAAAAATCAATATATTGGTCATGTCTAAAAATATATATCATTTCATATCTCTGTGTACCATCTTTTTCTGAAGAAGTATCTACAAATAATTTTTCAGGTGCCTCATCTCAGGCCAGAGGTAGCCCAAAATTCTTGAAAGTTATAATAAAAGAATATAAACTCTGATGAGGTCTATCATACTGGAATGGCTTTGGGGTATAATTTTCAGCAATAGATAATATCTGCTTTCCAAAACTAAGTATGAGACGCTAGAAGAGTATGCAGGCCATTCGGAAAAAAAAAAAAAAAATCAAAGTGATGGCTTAACTTTGCTCAAGGAAGGACCAAATTTAAATGGTAACAAAATGATCCTAGAACTCTTTGGGTAGAGGAACAGCTACAGATTTAAAATTCTGGATGATGATGAGCAAGGAGTGTGACTGCCAACTCTCTTAAGTCCTGCTATGGTCTAGGAAAATTAAATTTAATCAATTTTTTTTCCTGTTAGGCTGTCTTGCACCAATACTTTCAGAAATTTCTGAAATTTCAGCATATGCTGAAACTAAGACCAATGGAACTGAACTGGGTTTGTTGGTATCTAGGTGCAAGGAAAAGAGTGAGGGCCAGGGGTAATGTTGTTCCACCCTAATCATTAGATTACAACAAGGTCCCCCTGAGTACCCCACTTTCCCCCCACAGAATGAAATCCTATCCTACTAATCCCTCTCTGAAGGCAGATGGAAGATTTAGATCAGATAACATTTAGGGCCTTCCCAGTGCTTAACTAAAATAGAGTGGGAAGGTAAGACGATATATCTTATTGCTATCAAGAATGCCACAGCAATAAATATCCACACTTTTCTACTTCCCAGCTGTTTATCATTGCTGATCAACCAATTCTTTTTAGATAGTCTCTCTTCCCTCAATTTTCTTTAAACATCTCTTTTCTGATTCTCTGCCTATCTGAATAGATATTATCATTAATTCCCCATAACAAATTATAAGAATCATACAATGAGTTCTTTAAAGTTCTCTTATCCATAGGCAAACATGGATTCAGTTTTCTTCTCTTTACAAATGACATCCAGATGTATGTACCCAACTTTGGGTTCTGAGCTCCAGTCTCAAATCATCAACCATTTATTGGATATCCCCAAATGGAAACCCTATAGGCATTCCATATACAATTTATCCAAAATGAACATTATTTTCCCCTACTAAATCACTGCTTCTTCAAATTTACCTATCTCTTTTGAAGGCAAACCATACTTCCAATCACACACACCTTTCCAACTCAATAAAGGGTTCTAGCTCTTTGCCTTCATTCACCAGAAGATAGTACTCATTCACCACAGCAGAAAGAAAATAGTCATTTTCTACTCTTTTTCTCTTTAACCTGTTGTAAGCAATCAATGTCCATGTCTATTATACTGAACTTCCACAATCTCTTAGATAGCTGTCAATTCCTCTCCTCTCTACTCATATGGTCACAATCCTCATTTGGGATCACTTCTAAAACTGGACTATTGTAACAAAAACCCAGTAACTGGACTTCTCACACACAACTGCTCCTTATTTTATAGCATCCTCCACACAAATGTAAAAATAATCTCCCCTGTGATCATCTGATCACATTGCTGTCATGCTTAAAAAGCCTCAATGGCTCCCTCTTGCCTCTCAAGATAAACTATAACCTGCCCAGCTTGATATGTAATACCCTTCAAAATCTGGCTCGAGTCTACCTTCTCACACTCATATCACATTACTGCACTCTACACATTTTAATTCTAGCCAAACTCATCTAGACTTGGAATTTTAGCTCTCTGCCTTGCGGGAATAATAAATAAGATATGCCCATGCCTAGAATGCAACTTTTCCTTTTCCCTTCACCCTCAAAGAAGTCCTGGATTCTTTCAAGGCTCATCACATATACTAGTTTCTATGGGAAGTCTTTCTTGAACTTCATAGCTATTAGTGTTTTCTCACTTCAAACGATCATGTCTTTCTATCCCCAGCACTAACTGCAACACAATGCACAAGATAACCTTTTAATAAATTCATGCTAGATTGGAAGCTGCCAGATGATGCACAGTAGATAGCAACATAGTATATTGGAAGGAGTCTTGAATTTGGAGACAGAGAACCTGAGTTTGAATTTTATTTCTGTCACTTATGATCTGTATGATTCTGAGCAAGTCACTTAACCTCTATGGCTCCATTTCCTCATCTAGGGCGGATGGTGGTACAGTGAACAGAACATCAGGCTTGGAGTCAAGAAGACCTGAGTTCAATTCTTCCTCAGACAGTTACTAGTTGCATGAGCCTGGATAAATCATCTAACTTCTGTTTATCTCAGTTTCCTCATCTGTAAAATGGTGATAATGAAAGCAGCTACCTTTCAGAGTTGTTATGAGAATCAAATGAGATAATAACAATAAAGTGCTAAACAGTGCCTGGAATATAGTAAGCTCTATATAAATATTAGTACTATTACTATTATCAGTAAAATGAGGAGGTTTGATTAAATGTTTTCTAGGGCCCCTCCAGCTCCCCTGAGCCTCTCTTCCCTGGCTCTGGGCTCTTTATTTTTCTCCTGGGTCCTTTATTTTTCTTCTACTTCCAACCAAAGGCCAAGGTACAAAAACTCCTATTTATTCTGCCACTTTATGATAAATTTCATGACAAACTACTTCCAACCAAGGGCCAAGGTACAAAAACTCCTATTTATTCTGCCACTTTATGATAAATTTCATGACAAACTATTGAAATACACACACACACACACAAATACAAAATGGCCTCTTCACTTTCACTAAGAATTGTGAACTCTAGTTCTAAGAACTAAGAATTGTCTCTTAGTTGTACTAAGAGTTGTCAGAATGATAGAAAAAAGAAGCAAATGGTGTTTAAAAATCACAGCATTTTGAAATCATCTATAAGCATTCTAAATGACCTACGATTGGAAAATCTAAAACATATCAATCTTGGCCTTCTTGCTATGAGGAAAAAAAAAAGAAAATAATAAAATAAGTTGCAAATAACCAAAAAGATGGCTCACAGATTCTCTTCGGAGAAACAAATAAAAGAGTTGTCAGTATTGGTTTTCTCATATTTCCAAAGTCAATAAGAAATCTCATTTCATTAGATGGTAATTTCAAATTGCATTACTCATGATAAACATTTGCAAGAAGATCAGCATAAAAATGGCACCCTATGTGCTAAACATCTGCAGCTGCCAGTGAAGAGCTAAAGAAATGATACGAAAAACTCAATAAGAGCCTCCACTAAGCTAAATCAACATATACTTTAATACTCTAAGACTTCAGTAGGTAGCATAGGAAATAGCAGAAAATATGTGTTTAAATATGCAATATACACAAATATATTTAAAACATTTATGTATATTTATCTATATATCTATATAGATATATAGATATAAATATAGATACACATAGGGCAGCTAGATGGCACCATAGTGGACAGAGTGCCAGGCCTGGAGTCAGGAAAACGCATGGTCTTGAATTCAAATCTGTCCTCAGACACTTAAAAGCTGTGTGACCTTGGGCACTTTAACTTTAACTTTAACCCTGTTTGCCTCAGTTTCCTCAACTGTAAAATGAGCTGGAGAAGGAAATGACATATCATTCCAATATCGCTGCCAAAAAAACTCCTATAGATACTTTCTTCAAGAAGAATACCAAAGAATATTATGTTCCCATTTCCCAAAAAGTGACATGAATTATAATCTAACAAAACAAAATGGCTTCTTGCTGTGGTGGGAATTATTTCTGAATCAGCTATTCACATACATTAGACCGCTGACTTCCCAAGCAAAGATCAAAAACAAATTAGAATACAAATGTTTTTCATATCTTCTAACTAAGGCAATTCAAATCTAATCTACTTAAGCCATTGGTGAAAAAAAAAAAAAAAAAAGGATAAATAATAAAAATGAAATTCAAAAGCATTTTAATGTTTACAGAGTGTTCTATAGACAATATTTCATTTGAACCACTCAGTGACTGTATAGAATAGGTATCACAGGTAACTGATTATGTATGAGAGATGGGGAAAGAATCAAAGATAATCCTAAAGTTTCAAATTTGGGAGACTGAGGGATAGGGAAAGACAGGTAATAAAGCCAGAAGAAAATCCATATTTAAGTAAGATAATAAGCACAGCTTTTGACAGATTGAGTTTGAAATTCTAAAGCGCTAGTGTCTTTGTTTTATTTTTTAAATCAAAGTTATTAAAGAAAATTAGGATATATGTGGACATATTTTTAACCTTTGGGACTACTGTAAAGGAAAACAACTACATACCCTTCCACAACATATACACTGAAATTCCCAATGAGGTTAGCGATTCTTACAGTCTTTTTTTTTTTATTATTAAACTCCTTACCTTAATGCCAGAAGATCTGCAGCAAAAATTTCATTTTTATTAAAAAACATGTAGCCCTAAGATCCCCAAGGATATTCCAATAGTTGCCAAGACAATAGTTTTCCTGACCATCAAAGGGAAAGCTCTAGAATCTACCATCTGCTGTTGGGTGATCTTCTCAGAAGCACATTTTATAAAAAATGGTGGCATAATAAGCATTGTGCCAACAACAAAGTGCCATGTGTTTATTTTTTAGAAACAGGTACTAAGTCCACCAGATATTTTAGAATCTGGAGCCTAATCAGACTCTTCCTATTATTTTCATGTAATATACAGAATAAGGAGAATACAGCATCATATATTTCTCTTTGTGCTGTCCAGAGATCCTCAAAATTAAGTCTTAGTAACTGAACCAGCTTCAATAGACATATTTCTAGACCTTGATTCAATGGAATGGAAAAAGATAAATAAAAATAAATCAGTACTTTAGGAAACACCTACTCTTATATTACTCAATTAAACCTAGTACTTTAAAATATACCACAATTTTTAATGACACAAAAGCCAATGGCTAATCAAAACATTTGAAAACCATATGAAAGTACTACTGTGTAAAAATATAATCATTTACCTCTTTGACTGAGAATTCCTTCAGGTCTAAATATTTCTGGAGTCTCAAAGGCAAAAATGCAGTCACTCTCATGCACTGTTTCCAAATCATCTGTGTCACAAAAGGAGCGATGGAACCCATCATAATACATTTCTGTTAACACAATCTAAAAATGGGAGAAATGGAAAATGATTAGAAACTAACAATAGAGTTAGTCAGAAACTAATCTCCCAATTCTATTAGGAAGCAGAGCCATAAAAAACTTCTCAAGTTGGCAGTAAAGCAGCTTTGAGAGAACTCACAGGAAAAGAACACACATTTCCACACACCAGTTCTTCAATAAGTATAAGAGAGAAAAGTCTCACTTTTAATTAAGGGCTGGCATGGTGTACTCTAATTTCAGGATATGTACATTACTGTAAAGAAAGTAATATCATCCTAGAATTTTAGAATTGGAAGAAATCTTAGCATCTACTCAAGCAAATAGCTTAATTGAAAAGATAAAGTAAGGAAAAGGAGAAAAAGCCTCAATGGTTAAATACTTTGCTTAAGGTTACAGAGCTAGTTAGCACCAGAGGTGAGATTTAAAACCAGGTCCCCTGATTTCTGCATCTAGTGATCTTTTTACTATACCATGCTGAGATTTCCTCAGGGGCTTACATGTATTATCTGTAGGAAAGTAGTCAGTCAGGAATTAGATCCCCTTCACTGGGAAGGTATTCAAAGAATAATCAGAAATCAAGATGGTCAAACCTGATCAAATATTATGCTCATCACCTAGAGAATAACTTGAGTGTAAGAGAATAAAGAAAAATCCCATTCAATCAAGAGTTTTTCAGTTGGAGATGGCTGGTTCTCACCCATCCCTTTGTGAAACATCTTCTTTCATATCTATAGAATTTCTAGCCTGGGTGGAATTGGGAAAGATTAGGATAAGTAATATAAGTAATAAGAAGTATATTTATATTGTGTGTTTGTTTTTAAAGGGAAAAGATGGGGATTTCTTTTGCTTGATTACATCTATTTGTTAGAACAGGTTTTTCCTTCCCCCCCCCCCAATGCTGAGGGAGTGAAAGGAAGGGAGCCTCTAAAGATAATTTTTCCCCAAGAAAAAAGAAAAAGTTTCCCCAGAAAGAATCACAGACAAGCAGGATAGTATTGAAAGTTATACTGAATTTATTGTATACTTTAAAAAGGCAACCTTTACTTAACAGTATTATATTATAGTCCTCTCTTCTGCAAAATATAGGGTAAAGATCATTTTATCTGATGTTTAAGTTTAAAAACACTTTTTTAAATGAAGTTTTAACCACTCAGGCAATGTATACAAGGTACATGCATCCTGGATAAATTTCTTCTTACCTGATCAGTAGGAATCTTCGTTTCCACAGACACTGCTTCCCGAAGCCTAGCTACAGTCCCAGAAAGAGGTACAGCCACTCCAATTCTCATGCAGTGAGAGCATTTTCCTTGATATACAACTGTGACATAGAGAGGCCTGCACAGATCAAAGTTGAATCTTTCCTTTAGGCAGGTTTTCATATTTCAGCTTAACACCTATAATAAACAAATCTGACCTGAGCTGAACTCAATGCTGAATCTACCTCCAGACCACTTAATATTTGCAAACCCAACAGAACAACTACTTTAACCCAAAATGCTCAAACAAAGTTTGAGATAAAAAACGGTATTCTTACAAAGACTGATTTTACTAACAGAACAGCAGAACAAAAGTCTAGGAATGTGTTCTAAAAACTTATCTTGAAAGATAAGAAATAATCTCACCAAAAGCCATGAAGAATTCTTTTTGACCAAGTTTTGAATGACCTAAGTTACATACCCCAAGACCTTCATTTTAACATAGCCCATACTTCCCAATGTGTTAACCAATTTTGGTTAATTGTTACTCCTCAGGAAGACCTATCCTTCAAAGAGCACATAAGATGTGACCCCACTGCCATTAGGCGTCTTTGGCCAAAGACAGACAGCCAAATGACCATCCTTTCATTAATAAAGTGCTGAATTTATTAATAAAATTATTAAATTGCCCAGAGAAAAAAAGAGTCATGAAAAATTATTTAAAAGCACAGCATCTAACTTTATTACAATACAGCAATGGGGCCCCAAAAGAATACAAAAGAGAGCTGCTGATTTCACTAGACACTAGTGTCTCCCTTCTACCTGACAGAAATTGTCTCACGGTTGCTTTTTTTTTAAACAGGTATTTTGTATTTATTTATAAGTATACATAAGCTTCCCCATCAAGATGTTTGTTTCCTGGGGGCAGGTAAAAGATTCATTTTCATTTTTTATTCACAGAACCAAACGCTGCCTAGAACACAGGAGAAAATTAACAAATGTTTTAGACAACATCTTTCCCATTCTACAGACAACATATTCAGGGAGGAATGACTAAATGGAATAGCTTCTAGCATTCACATAACTACCACCAAGACTAGTATAAGACTTGCACATCCTATAAATTTAGAAAAGCATTTATGCAACTATTTATTAAAGGATGCCTTAAGCCTCCCAATTTTTTTGTACAATGTTTTCCTGACCAATGTTAGTATGAAGAAAGGGGGAACATCATATTATACAGTACATATACAATCTTCATGAAATCAGTTCTCTTCTTACCTTGTATGAGGCAGAGGAATTGGCAAAGAAATGCAGAGGAAAGGATCAAAGGTATTACTCTGTTTCTGGCAATGAGGACAAGTCAAAGAGGATCTTCAAAAACAAAAGCATGAGACAGAAACACTGTTAGAACTTATTACTGGTATAGAGAAGCTTCCATTTCATTTAACAATTGAGCAATCAAGAGGGGGAAACAGTAATTTAAAAAACTCTCATTCTATTTATTTTTTCTTTATTTTTTCTTAATCTTAATCAAATATGAGATATGAGCAAAATTATATGCACAATAAGACCTTCAGAGAAACTCAGTGAGTAGAAGGCCAAATCACTTGTCAGCAAACATCATTACCTAAAATTATTATGATGCCAAAATTCAAATGTTAGGACAGAGAAGGGAATCAAGAACACCAACCCTTTTTTTGCATGTAGTCAAGCTAAATAGAACACTGTTCATAAACATTTGTGAAATATTCTTCACTACCAGATAGTATCTCTCCCTTCTCTGAAACTCCCTATTATTTTGTTGCATTTTTCTTTTTTAGCATTTAAACTATAAATACTAATTTATTTGGCTTAAAAATAATTATATGGATATTTATACATATATTGTATTTAACACATACTTTAACGTATTTAACATGTATTGGTCTACCTGCCATCTAGGGGAGGAGGTGGGGGAAGGAGAGTAAAAGTTGGAACAGAAGGTTTTGCAAGGGTCAATGCTGAAAAATTACCCATACATATATCTTGTAAATAAAAAGCTATAATAAAAAAATTTTTTTTAATTATTTGGCTTATCCCTTCTATGGCATCAACACCCCAAAGTCAGAGATGCATCTTCCTCAACTTCCTTCTCATTGCTACTTTGCCATTCCATCAGCAAAATCCTACATGTAGTATATATTTAATAATTACTAACAAAAATTGAGCTGTTATTGAAATTATTCCTCTCCTTAGAATTTCAACAATAATGGCCCAAAGTTTTAGGTATTTTGAAAATATTGAAATCAATTTTACCTCCATACCAAAGATCTCCAGGAAGAGGAAAGATTGTATTCACCTAAGATTCTATAGAAGTCAGTTCCATAATTATGAGAAACCCTCAAGAATATAATTCTGATGATAGATACAAAATACTTCCAATAAAAAAAAGAAAGAATGAGGTATGTAGACATGCATGTGATACACAAGTAACTCATTCATTAAATCATGTAAATTTTAAAAAGATATGTATGGAAAATGGAAACATGAGTAGATAAATGGGCATGGAAAAGAGCACAATACTATGAGAAAAACATCTGGCACACTCAACCACGGAAGAAGATGAGGTTTGTTGTAAAAGCTAAAGACGATAGAAAGTTATTTTTCAAAGATTCATGGAAAGCAGAAAGATACCCAGTGAAGCAGAACTGCTATTTCAGGCAGATGAGACGATGACAAATTAATGACAAAAGATAGACCCAGTAAACTTTTATTTTGTTTCTATATCCCCTCTCAAAGAAAATGGTCTTTAAACTGGAAAGATATTATCCAAACCATAGGCCAGTGAGCTTAAAATCAATCCCTGGAAAAATTCTAAGATCTACTATTAAGATAATGGCTTATGGGGCATTTAGAAAGGAAAATGGTGATCACTGAAAGTCAACTTAGCTTCATCAAGAAAAAGGCATTCCAACTAACATCATCTTTTTGTTGTTACAGTTTGCTTTTTGGAGACAGTGCTATTGCACTGACAAGTCAAAGAAATTTCGAATACATAGTATGCCTGAATTTTAGCAAGCATTTTATAAAGTCAGATTACTGTGAATAAGATGCAGGAATGTGGATTAAAAGAAAATAAAGATAGATTCAAAACTGAACAAATGGCCAAGTGTTAGAATCCTAGTGTTAACTAAATTGGAATTGATAGAAACATTGCTTATTGGTTCATACATTAGAGCGAATCCTTACACGGTATTAAGTCACTAGAATTGATAGAAACAATGCTCACACCTTTGAGAGCTCACACATTGGAGTTCACAAGTTCAGGAGATTCACAAGTCAGAATTCAGTATGAGATTCACAAGAATAAGATTTAACCCCCCCCCCCCCATAATCCCACTCTCGGAGAAGGAGTCAACCTTTGAGTTTACACCTCTAAAAGAGCATAAAAAGGAGCTGAGTCAGAGCTGAGCTAGAGGCAGAAGCTGGCAGAGGCAAAAGACTAGCAACGAGAGCTCTCAGAACCAAAGAAAGTTAACTGGGCTATTTTGGAAGAGACAATAAAAGATTGGCCAATGTGGACGTTTGTTTGGAACATGCATATATCTAATATAGGTGTTTTCTTTCTTAATGGAGAAGGTAGGTGAGAAAATAAATTTTTTTGGCTTATTGAAATAAATTTTTTTTTTTTATCTACAAAAACCTGGCAAGTTTGGTGGAGTCATTCAAGAATACAATACAGCAGTCAAAAAAGCAAATCCAATCTTATGCCATATTGGGAAAAACAGGATGAAGGACATAACAATCAAGCTATATTTTGCCCTGAAATGCCCTAATTAGGGCTTGGTGCCACTTTATAGGAAGGATATTCCTAAATGCTGAAGGATGTACAAAGAAGGGTGACAAGAATGATAAGACAACTCAGAACCAAAAACATGTCATAAAAAGATCTGTTGAAGGAACTGAAATGCTGGCTTCTCTCCAGGCACAGAAAAAAAATTGAGAGAGACATAACTTCCTTTCAAAATATGACAGGTTGTCATGTAGAAGAGAGATTAATCTTTTTTTGCTTGGCTCCATAAGAAAATACTATGAGATGCTGAAAAGTAAGATTTGGATAGATATAATGGGAAAATCTATAGTTATTCAAACTTGGAATGGACTTAACTTAGATGATAGTTTCCTATCACTAGAGTTCCCCAAACTGGGTCAAGGGGTGTGAAAGGGTGGGGGGAATAGCTAAATGCCACAGTAGATAGAGCACCTACTCTGGAGTCAGAAGAATCCGAGTTCAAATACAGTCTCAGACAATTAACATTTACTAGTTGTGTGACTCTAGTCAAGTCACTTAACTCCAACTGCCTAGCAAAAATAAATAAATAAATAAAACATAAAAAGACTAGGCTAAGAACAGCCAGGTGGTATTGGGTATAGCATCCATTCTGGAGTTAGGAAGATCTGAGTTCAAATTTGGCCTCAGATACTTACTAGCCTCAGCAAATAACTAGGCCAAATGGCCTCAGGGGGAAAAAAAAGAAGAAGAAAAAGAAGACTGGGCTAGATGATCTTGCTGAAATGTTGTAGAGGGAATTTCACGTCAGGCATAGCTTTAACTAAATGATCTCTGAAATCTTTTCTACCTAGGAGACTATAATTATAAGTCAAGGTTAGGAAACAAGTAACTAGTGATTAATAAAAAAGACCATAAATAGATCACAAATACAGAATTTTGGAATGAGTAAGCAAGCACTTTGAAGATTAGTAATTTTTTCCTAAAAGAACCTATTTCCTTCATTAGAAACTCAATTACTTACTTAGGATAGAATATCAATAAATACACATATAGGAAAAGTTCTCCATTCTAGGCCTAAATAGTATTTCAGACTCCCTTTCCATTCTAGTTTTCATGGAAGTTATGGATGAAAAGCTATTTATAAAAGGAAAACAAGCTGCCTTAGGTTAGTAAATTTGTTTCCATCTATTCTTCCAAGTAAGAAGCTAGTTTGGGGAACAGAAAAAGAGCAGTCATTTGAAGTGGCCAAAAAACACCAGAAAACACCAAAGAATAATATTCTCACAGTCATTTTACCAATTTGAGATTTATTTGGAAGTGCCAAGCTTCCCCTTTACAGAAAGAAAAATTAGCCAGTAGTGAAAACATTAGTTATTCCCTAACTTCCAACTTTCTCAATCAGATCACCAACTAACAGAGGGACGATTCCTTAAAAAAGTAAGAGAATCCTAGTTTACAAAATATGATGCTATGTAACTAAATTATTTCCCCATGCCAGCAGTCCATTATTAACAAAATGTTGAGAAAAATCCTAGAGTTTTCATTTTTTCATTTCATCAGTTTTCATGGTGGATTATTTCATTATTTAACTGCTGATATTTATTCAAATAATCATTATAATATTTTATATTTATATAGAACTCCATTATTTACCAAGCACTTTGACATTCACCTCATTTATGAGATATATTTTAAAGTACAAATTTAATCAAAACATTTTTACTCTTAGTTACTGAATTGGCTATTGGTGTAGGCTTTTGTTGGGGGGGATAAGGGATTCTAGTGAGGAGTAAGAAATGACAGATACTAAAGTGATTCATGATGTTAGAAGAGAACAGTAATTGGGGCAGGTTCTAAGCCAGAGTCTCTGAAGCAGATCAGATTATATTCAAAGCTGAGGGAAAGAGAAATGTTTGAAAGAACAAAGAACAAAATAAACAAAATAACTGAATCTACAAACAACAAATCCCTGTATATACACTAAGGAAATGTGTCAACATTTCATAGATAGAAACCTATTTTAACAAATGTAAGACTATTTCTAAAGCCAAGGACAAGCCTCTGCTAATATTTAATTTGATTATACATGTGTGTGTGTTGTGTGTGTGTGTATATATATATATGTGTGTGTGTGAAAATGAATATACATATGTGTACATAGGCATATAAACTCAGTTATATTTATACTCATATGTATATACATATAGATTAAGCCAGGCAAATGCCATTCTATCTGAACTCATCTTTCCCCCCTCCCTAAAGGATCTACTATAAATTGTTTTCAGCTTCAATTTTAAGATGAAATGCTTTAGCTACAGTGTATCAAATAGGTATAAATCTTCACCAGTGGTGAGCATGCTGTACCCAAGGATATAATTCCATCCAACATTGTGGGGCCTATATTACTTTCACAGCAGTATACCATAAGTATATGAAGCTCATTATCCCAATTGTTGACATTAACGATAAATATGATTTTGTGCCTTTTTAAAAGGGAGAAGGGATTAAGTAAATTCAGTGTAAAGGAAAATTAAAATATCAAAGAGCAGACATTCCCAATCTTTGAAGTTTGGTAACCTGATGAAAAATCACATCCTACAAACAAATATTTCCCAATGTTCACCACTATCAGAGATGAATGGACTATAGGACTGACTCAGTGTCACAATTCTTGTGTTCCTGTATTTGCAAAGAACAAAGAATCAGCTACTACCAGACTAAAAGAACAAAACAAAGAGCTGTGTAGCTAATTGTTACTATGTATCACATGAAGCGTTCCTCTCCTGCAGAGATTAGAAGAGGCTCATTGTCCTAAATACAACAGAGGTTCCGAATAATGCTCACATTTCACAAAGCCCATGACATACTATACCTGTACTGGGCTTGAAAAAGTTCTTGTACAAAAGTGCTACTGACTGGAAAGGAGGGTCCTTCAGGCACTACATCATCCTCTAATGGAGGCTGGAAAAGAAAGAACAAGTCTTTGAACTATTAACATCGGTTCTTCACTAGAGGTTAACCTTTAAAATTCACAAAAATTTTCTAAACTTCCACAGAATATTATATGTCAGAAACAGTAACAAGAATAATAACAACAGCCAAAACTTAGAGAGCACTTTAGCGTTTGCCAAGTACTTTAAATTATCGCCCCATTTGGTAACAATAACTAAATTAGATGGGTGCTACAATTTTCTTTATTTTACACATGATGAAAATGAGACAAAGAGACTGTAGCTGACTTATTAAGGTTTACAGAATATGTAAGGCAAGATTTTAATTCAAGTCTTCTTGGCTCCAGAAATTAAACTAGGCATAGATTAACATCTTATACTCTATACCAAGATAAGATGAAAATGAGTTCACAATTTAGACAAGAATACTAAGAGTATTATATAGGATATATACTATAAGCAAATTAGGAGAACAAGGGATAATTTACCTGTTAGATCTTTGGAGAAAGGAGAGATTTATGACCAAATAAAATATAAAGACCATTATGAATGCAAAAGGGATAATTTTGATTACATTAAATTAACCACTGCACCACCTAGCTGCCCTAATAGTAAGATTATATGATGATCAACTAAGACAGACTTAGCTCTTCTCAGCAATGAGGTCATCCAAGACAATTTCAATAGATTGAAATGAAAAATGCCATCCACATCCAGAGAAAGAACTATGGAGAGTGAATATGAATCAAAGCATACTATTTTCACTTTTTTTGTTATTGCTTTTTCTTTATCATGGTTTTCCCTTTTGTTCTGACTTTTCTTTTATAACATGACTAATATGGAAAAACGTTTAAAATGATTGTACATGCATCCTGCCATCTGGGGGAGGGGTGAGGGGGTAAGAGGTGAAAAATTGGAACAAGAGGTTTGGCAATTGTTAATGCTGTAAAGTTACCCATACATATAACCTGTAAATAAAAGGCTATTAAAAAAAATGATTGTACATGTATAACCTATATCAAATTACTTGTTGCCTTGGGAAGGGGAGAGTAAAGGAAGGAAGGGAAAAAATTTGGAATTAAAAATCTTAACAAAAATGAATGTTGGAAACCATCTTTACATGTAATTGGAAAAAAAACTACTGCGATTCTTTTTTTAATCAGGAAAAGAAAAAGGATATTCATTTATTGAGTTTGATCACTGATCACCTAAGTAATGAAATGGAAATCTGTCACATTGTCTCTTCACCATCTCTCTCTTCAAACATACTCTTACAATTCCCAGATCCTGACTTTTGTTCAGAGAGTTTTCTCTACCTGGAATATTATTCCCCTTTCCTATTCATTTTTCCATTCCTTTAGGGCCTAAGTCAAATCCTACCTCTTCCACAGAGGTTCCAAGGGCCTTCAGTTCACAATGTCTCAAATTCTCTAAACTCCAGCAGCATGAATCACCTCTATTACTCATTCTGACAATTATGTCATATACACACATTTTTTTTCACTTATTTTCATTTATTTGTTTAATGATCTGATATTTAAACATCTCTTCAATCCTATTACAACAAGCACGGTTGTAGGCACAGGAAATGCCCTTACTATATCCTCTAATAGTTTACAATTTACCCAGATCTATTTTTTTTATTGTTTTGATTTACTTTAAAGCAAACTCTGCAAAAAAACCCAAAACAAAACAAAACAAAAAAAAAAAAAAAACCAGCATAACAATTTGGGAGAACAGCCTTTCTTTCCACCCCTCTGAATATTTTTTAAATCAGAATACTTTTAAAAAATTAGATCTCCAACCAAAATAAGAGAAAGAAACAAATAAATTCCCTTACCTTCAAGGGAGGTCGGCCGCTCTGTTTCACAAAATTGTTGAGATCTTCATGCACACGGTCCAAAAGCCATAGCAGAAATTCCTGGGCATCATGTTGGGAATTCCCTCGATACTGTAGAGCATTCTTTGAGACAATACTCTGAAAGTGTATAAATCATTCTAGATCAATATGGCTCTGTTTTTTAAAAACAATCTCTTTCCTTACTCCCCCAAATTCAGAATGCTAGCCTTTATCAAATGTTTTATACTTGGTTCAACAAACAGGCTGGAAATAGAATGTGTTGTTTATTTTCAAAAATTCAAGATTCACCTTGCTTTTTAAAATAAACTGAAGAGTTCAAAAAAATACAAGAAGTGAATGACAGTGATAAATTCCCTACAAGACAATGAGAAGCTTACTAAATAAATGCCTTCCCCCAATTATTTCTGTTTATTGAAATCATTTTTGTCCCTATTTGTCAAATATAACCTTCTTCATGAAGACTTTCTTGCAACATAATATGAAAACTTTCCTATCTCTTAATCCCCAGAGCATTTTGGTTCACATCTTGCTTAGTTTTTACATATGGAAGAGGGATTAAATGTTTTTCTCTTGATTCTAAAGGAAAAAATAGTTCATCAAAATAAAGAGAAATTGTCAAGATACAGACTATGGCTCTAGTCTGCTTTGCAGTAGCAGTCATCTAGTAAAATGCAAACACAAAAGGAATTCCCTCTATAACATAAGAAACAAAAAGTAATTCAGCCTCTCCCTGAAGATCTCCAAAGAAATAGATCCCAATGTCCGTTCCCACATTGGAATGCTCTAATTATTGAGAAGTTTTTCAGAGATCAAACCTAAGTTCTTCTCTTTATAATTCAACCCATTGCTCCTGATTATGCTTTCTGGAAGCAAATAAAAGCAGTTCCCCTATACATGTGTCTATGTGAGCACATATGCACGCACGCACACACACATCCACACACACACACACGCCTTTCAAATACATGAAGACAACTATCAAGTCTTCATGAACCTTCTCTTTTCCTTCTGCTGATTCCTTCTGCCAATTCTCATATGATGTCCATACAAGACCTTCCACTATCTTGGTTGTCTTCCCTCTAGACACAGAGGTTAACAATGTCCTTAAATTGTGATCTTCAGAACTGAATGTAATACTCCAAATGAGGTCTGAAAAGGGAAAGTAATGAAGGATTATAGTAATCTATGCCCAAGATTGAACAAGTTTTTAAGGCTGCCATATTATACTGCTAATTCACAATGAGCTTACAAGTTTACTGAGATTCTTGGATCTTTTTCAGTTCTTATTGCATCCAAGGAGACTTTATGCTTCCTAAGAATACAAGAGCATCACTCCTAACAGTGTTGCATGTAGTCGGCATTCAATAAATATTTTTTAATTAAATTAGACTGAATACAGACATTGGGATAGTATCAAATGAAGCACAAGATGCTTCCAGCTGGTCCAATAACAACAGAGGAGAAAAATCATAGTTTTCAAATTAATGCTTTACTGACAGAGTAAATATCAAGTAGAATATGTCTAGAATAATCAAGTTTGGCATAAATCCATGGCTAATGCATTTTTAGGTTCCCTGAAGAGAAAACAAGAGATAAGCAAAAAGAGCAATCTGAAAAACCATGAAAATAAAGGAAGCCCTAGTATTTCCTGAACTAATACAACACTTTCACCCAGAGATAGAGACAACTGAAAAAGAGGAATTGTTGATGGTGTTGTTCAGTCATTTTCAGTCATGACTCTTCAACGACCCCATCTGGAGTTTTCTTGCCTAAGATACTAGAGTGGTTGCATTTACTACTCCTTTTCATTTTACAGATGAGGAAATTGAGGCAAACTTCAGTGACTTGCCCAGGGTCACACAGCTACAAGTGTTTGAGGCCAAGATTTGAACTCAGAAAGAGGAATATTCCTGGCTCCAGGCCCAGTGTTCTATACACTGCACTACCTAAGATCCAAAAGAATTGTGGAATGCTTTTTATGATCTTTTTCTAGTTTTACCATTTATTAATACTTTTTTTGATATTGATATTTTCTGTTTTCATGTGACCTTCATTTCCAGAAGAGAAATAATATACCCAGACAATCATGACTTACATTAAGGAATGAAAAGGGAAATAAGTAGTTGAGCAAAGTTACCTAATATATAAAGTCTAACAGTATATACAGTATTCTGTACTTGTAGTTCTCTATCTCTGCAAAGGTAGGAAGAAGCATTCTTCTTCAGGGCCAACACTGATTCAGATTTGTTGGTGGATTTTAGAGAATGTTTAGAGGTGGAAAGGAGGGGGTGGTGTGTGGTATGTGTGGGGGTGGGTGGGTGGAACAGTTTTCCTAATGGTGCTTACTTCATTGTCTGTCAGTTCAAATAAGACTTTCTAATCTTCTCTGAATTCTAGCATGTCTTTTATTTTAAATGCCAGGAAAAAAAACAAAAGAATTATCTTAATATTCCTCCTATCCTATTCTTACTCAACTAAAGAACAATTTTTAACTTCACTAAAAAGTTTGAAGCTTTCATGCTAGCAGCGTTCTATCTCCCCTGTCTTGCATCTCTATATAAAAAGAAAATATTCACTCTATTCAAACAGTACTGTCATAATAATCAAACAAGAAAATCCATTGAAAATTGCAATTCATATTTGTACTGTTTTAAAGGTCTGCAAAACACTTTCTTCATAAATTACTATGAAAGAAAAAGGGAAGACAAGAGATAAATATATAAACAGAGAGATAAACAGATGGATAACATACACATATACACATATTCACATACATAAGTATATATGACTCTAAGAACAGTATTTTATTATCAGTGCCCCAAACAACTTGTGGATAGTATAGACTCACAGAGGTCCTCAAACTACACCCCACGGGACAGATGCAGCAGCTATGAAGTTTCTTTATTTAAAGGCCCACAAAACAAAGTTTTTGTTTACTATAGTCCAGCCCTCCAACAATCTGAGGGACAGGGAACTGGCCCCCTATTTAAAAAGTTTGAGGACCCCTGGTACTCAAGATACTTAAGGGATACTTAAAGGGAAAGCTACAGCCCCAACGGTATCCATTGATGGATTTCAGCTCATTAAGTAAATTTTACCAACAAAGAGGTGGGAGGGACTTGCCCAGAGTCAGAGTAAGTATGTGACAGAGGCCAAACTTGAATCCATATCTTCCTAGTTTCAATGTTGGCTCGCTATTTAGTATACAGTACCCTGCCTCTTGAAATGTATATCGTTATTTTAAATGACCAAATTCTTCCATTCCAGTTATCAGAGAAAAATGTGTCCAAACTCCTTCACATGACCCTTCCCTCTGTGCCCTTAATTCAATTCAACCAATATTTCAATGACTACTTAAATCAACTTAAACACATGCACGTATGCACACACACTGTTGCAGGCCTGTGGCAGGTTATAATATCCTCAGATATCTTTAATTTCTCCTTCAATTTTCCCCCTCATGCACTTTAACCTATTCTGTAACATTTAACATTGGTGTACACTTAATTTTTTCATAGGGGTCTTATGCACAAACCCATCAGCATGGGAGGTATTACACTATTTAGCCTCATGTACTTGGGACCTCAGTGCATAAACTCAAACCTCAGCCCATTACATCTCCCACTTTCTTTTGTTTTAGAACACAGGTGGTCATGCCATCCCTGACTCCTCAGGGAGGTCAGAGCCCCCAAGGGGAGGTGATCACACCCTCCCTAACTTCTCAGGGAAGGAGGTGGAAGCACCAAAAAGGAGGTGATCCCAGCCTCTCTGACTTCTCAGGAAAGGCGGTGAAAGCACTAAAAAGGAGATGATCACGCCCTCCCTGACATCTCAGGAAGGGAGATGAAAAGCACCAAAGGGAAGTGGGGGTTGCTAGTGGGTTTCTGGGCTGAAGGGTCTTATGCACAAACCCATCAGCATGGGAGGTATTACACAAGCACATAGCAATACTGTATGAGGATGTATTCTGATGGAAGTGGATTTCTTCGACAAAGAGAAGATCTAACTCAGTTTCAATTGATCAAGGATGGAAAGAAGCATCTACACCCAAAGAAAGAACACTGGGAAATGAATGTAAATTGTTTACATTTTTGCTTTTCTTCCCGGGTTATTTTTACCTTCTGAATCCAATTCTTCCTGTGCAACAAGAGAACTGTTTGGTTCTGCACACATATATTGTATCTAGGACATATTCAACGTATATAGGACTGCTTGCCATCTAGGGGAGTGGGTGGAGGGAAAGAGGGGAAAAGTTGGAACAGAAGTGAGTGCAAGGGATAATGTTGTAAAAAATTACCCAGGCATGGGTTCTGTCAATAAAAAGTTATAATTATGAAAAAAACAAAAACTTCATCAACTCTTACCTCCACTGATAGAATAGTCTCCTTACTTCCGGTTCCTCTTCTTTCTAGTGCAACCTACATATAGCTGACAAAATGATCTTTCTAATGGAAGAATCTAACCACGCTAGTGACCTACTCAAAAACATTTAATGGATCCCTATTGTCTAAAGGGTATACTATAAACACATTAACATGACATTCTGGGACCCACTAATTTAATTTCTAACTGCCTCTACACTTTAATTCACATTATTCCCCTTCAGACACTCCAAACTTACATTATATTCTCCAAACTGCACTACTAAGTTGTTTTCCAAGCTTGATATGTCATTTTCCACCACTGTACATTTGTATAATCCACCCTCTCTGCCTGGAATGTATTCCCTCTTCATCTCTGCCTTTCAGATCTTTGTCCCTATCATGTATTACCTTGTATTATACTTATTAAAGTACATATTCCCAACAACCCACTTCAGTAGATAGTAAGCTCTTTAAAGTCAAGAACTGTATGATTTTTCATCCTTGTAAGTAGCCCCTAATACACTACTTTAAACATAGCATTTAATAAATGGTGCTTGAACCAAATTTGCTAAATTTCTCTCCATCTTCATTTAATTTCCTCCTAGGTTCATTCGTTGACATCTACAAATAGGCATGACTATTGGGAGGAAAGGACAAGAAAGGAAAATGGATACTATATTTGTCCATAAAGCTTCATCTATCTTATATTCTAATTTAATTTCTTTTTTGTACTTTATTTTTATTCGGTTTTTATTTTGCTGAGACAATTGGGGTTAAGTAACTTGTCCAAGGTCACACAGCTAGAAAGTGTTAAGTGTCCAAGGCCACATTTGAACTCAGGTCCACCTTCCTGGTGCTCTATCCACTGTGCTACCTAGCTGCCCCTTAATTTCTTTTTTGAATAATGTTTTATCTTTCCCAATTACATGCAAAAACAATTTTTAAAAAATTTTTTTAAATCTTTTACTCCAAATTCTCTCCTTCTGCCCTTCCCTTCCCTTGCCCTCTCCCTGAGATGGTAAGGAATTAGATAGTTTTATTTTTTTTAACTATCAGTCTTCAGTATATTGGCCTAAATAAGGCTGCCTCACTTCCACTTCCTTACATGCCAAACACCCCCCACCCCAGCTATTCTATTTTCTTTCAATTTTCTATTATCTATTTGTTCAGTTCTAACCTCTTTCCTGACATCCAATCTTATATCTACAATTGCCTTTTGGACATCTCAAACTGAATGTCTCAGGCTCATTATGCCCAAAACTGAATTTGTTATCTTTTCCTCCAAATACTACCCTCTTCCTAACTTCCCTATTATGGTCAAGGGTACTACTATCTTCCCAGTCTCCCAGGCTTCAAACTTAGGTATCACATCAAACCTCTCACTCTCAACCATTCCTTCCCTCTTCTAATAATGCTATTCCTTACAGGCACTCAGTATCTAGTTCTCATTTATGAAAGGAATGGAATACTATTGTGCCTCAAGAAACGATATAATGGAGTTTCAATGAAACCTGAGAAAATTCAAGTGAACAGATACAGAGTGAAGTAAGCAAAACAAGGAGAGCGATTTATACAATAACAGCAACACTGTAAAGAAACTTATAACTTCAAAGTCTTACATACATCGATCAATGGAATGATCAGCCATAATAGCAAAGGACTAATACTGAAACATGCCACCTTCTGACAGACAGCTACTAGATTCAAGAGAATGAGATATAATTTTTGATATGGCCAATGGAGGAATTTTTTTAATTGATTATGTGTATATTTGTTACAAGAGTTTTGTTTTGTTTTCTTTTTTTAATGATGGTGAGTTAGGAGGGAAGAAATTTGATTTTTGTAAATTAAAAAGTTAATTCTTAATCTATTATGAGTGTTAGGATGTTGTTATACATTTTTAAATATAAGTAGTTGTTAATGTAGGCTTAATTGTTTGGGGGTTTGTTTTTGTTGTTTTTGCTTGCCTAGCCTCCTATAAGATTCAGTTCAAATCCTGCTTTCTAGAAAAGGCTTTCCTTAGTTCTCTGCCACCTCACCTCTACCTACTAGTGCTTTTCCTATTGAGATTACTTTCCATTTACTCTGTGTATATAATGTATGTACCTAACATATTATCTTCCCACTTCCAACACATTAGAATGTGAGCTTTTTAATAAGCAGTTTTCGCCTTTATTCATATTCCCAGAACTCAGAATAATGCCTATTGAAGAGTAAACACTTAATAAATGCTTGACAATTGATTATTAAAGTCAAGTGTATCATAGATTACTCAAGTATATAAAAAGTTACCACTTATTTTGTTAAAAATTGTATCTTTCCCTGAAATATAGATTCTAAAACATTCCAATTAATTGCAATTTCCAGGTAATCTGACGAAGATTTACTACTGAGGGATGGAAGGGGAATTCAAGATCATATTCCAGTATTATGACAAAGGATCAAGTTGCAGTATATGAGAGACTGTGCTGCTTGCCTCTCCTGGGATGCTAAAGAAAATAAAAAAGGCTAAAAAATGAAGAAAAGTAGTGAGCAGATACAAAGACGGACATGTTCATCATCAAACTGATATGAAGTTGCTTTATTTTGGGGGTGGAATTGCATTGCTCTCTTTATAAATACTTGTGCTATTCATAAATATTATTTTAAAAATTTAAACTAGACTAAGCAGTTCTGCTACCCAAAGATGAAAGTCAAGCCAGAGTCTTACCCCTGAGGTATATAAATACAATAACTTTTCTAGTGCCAATCAGGGTCAGCTCAGGTCACCCACCTACATTGACTTCTGGTTTAAAAAGGCTCCTATTCTCACCTTTATGAACTTCATTCCGAAAGCAGTTGGGATACATCTCTCTTCTTAATCCTTTTCTCTACCTAATATTTTATCTTTAAATTAAGATTAAGTTATAACGTGGCCAAACAAATCTAAAACTCCAGCTTACAGTCAACACAATTATAAAGCAACTGTCAGAATCAACCCAGAATACATCTAAAAAAAAAAAGAGAAGAACAAGGTACAGGAAAGAAAAACAAGATTTCCATAAATTTGCTTCCCTTAGAGAGAAGGGAGTTGCTTTCATTTGTTTCTTTCTGCTAATATCGATTTGTGTTGAGAAATTTCTTTAATGTACAATATTTGGATCAAACCCCACTTTTACAAAGAGTTTCCAGTTATTTGGGCATCAACTTAGATTTAAATCAATATGCAGCTATTTCTACTGAGAGCAACAATGTGCATATGTATAATTGAGAACAGACAAGCATCAGTGGGAAGAAAAAGAGAATTAATCCTACACTCATTTCATAGGAAGCTGATGGTACAGTGAATAGAGCACTAATCAGAAAAATGGTCTGGGCAAATCACTTAATGTCCCTTAACCTTAGTTCTGAATCCATAAAATTTAACAGAATAACAACACCTATTTAATTGAGTTATATGAAAATCAAATGAGATGATATGTGTCAAATGCCTTAGAAAAGTTAAAGTTATGAGGGTTAGCTATTAATCATTCAGGATACATTTGTTTTTGTATATTATCCTGCCATGAACCTACAATACTCACAATAAATAAGTTTATTGATAACTCTCTCATAAGGACTTCAATATCATCCTTTCTTGAGCCTTCAAACATTATGTGTGACTGAGTATATCAGCCATTTTAAATTAGGACATAAGCTGCACCAAAACCAGGTCTCCAAGCTATCCGGGTACCTCAAGCCACCCAGCTCATATACACAAGTCTTAACTCACATACACCCATACCTCTCCCCCCAAAGACTCCAGAAGCCTTGAAGGGGAAGACTATTTTGTGTACACTGTGCCGAGTTATATACAAAGTAATTTCAAGAAAAGGGAGAGTGCTAATAATGATCAGGTAAGGACTGTTGAAGGAAGTGATTAACTGAGCTGTGTTGTTAAAGAAGCTGGGTTTCTAATGTATCAATGTAAGACATATTTGTTGATTTAAATATAGAATTTATAAACAGGTTCACAAAAACTAAGTCTTGAGTAATGTGGCTGGGAAAAGATGGCAGCAGACAAACCAAACATGTCTACAGCCAAAGAAAGCAAGTTACCAACAAGAAGCAAGTCCAACCATAGGCAGCAGACAAGCAGAATTAGTCATACACTTAGAACTGGAATGTACCTCTAATGCCATCTATTCCAATCTGTATCTGAACAAGAATCATCTCTACAACTCTACAAGTGGACATCTAGCTTCCACTTGAAGAACTTTGGAACAAAGCAGCACAAGTTTAATCACTCTCCAGCAACCAGAAAATCACCAATCAAAAACAAGGATGACTAGTTTGGCACACACACAAATCATGCAAAATTCTTAAGCCCCTCAGTTAAAAAAAAAAATCAAAGCATATAGATATACCACCTATAACTTTACAGAATCAGTGAATAAAAAAAAAACATAGGACTTAAAGCTGTAAGTGATCTTAGATCTTTAATCACATCTCTTCATTACAATGTAATGAGAAAACTGAGATCTAGAAAAGTTGGCATTTGATCGTGCAGGTAGCAAAGTTGAAATGTTAAAATAAGTGCTAAAACAGGTGCTCTGATCCAATGTTAATATTAAGATAAAGAAACAGCTGGTAAATTCATCTCATCTTGAAACTACTCTAATTAAAAACCAAATAAATAGAAGCATAAATAACAAATGCTTCTTTCCAGATGATCTTTAGGATGAAATACAAAATCTTAAGACTAGAATTCAAAAGTATTCATAAATAAGTTTTGCTCCTACCTTTCCATTCTTATTTCATATTATTCTCCCTTGAAACATACTCTGTTGATATATGTGATAGTTTATATCCCATCTCCATACTTTTGCATAAAATGGTCCCCACAATAATAATGATTTCATTCATCATTTAATATCAACTCCTTGAGGATAGAGACTTTCATATTTCTTCTGTAAATCTAGTGTGGTGCTTGGTACATAGAAACTTAATAAATTCTTTGATTAAACTCCCTAGTTTTCGCCAAAGCACACATGTGTCATTTCTTACAAAAAAGCTTTACTTGATTACTATTATTAAAACTTCCCCTTCCTCTTAAAATTACTTTTATCTTTAATTACGTATGTGTTGCATCCCATCCAATAAAATTTACCCATTAAGAGCAGAAAACTATTTCAATTTGATTTTTCTATTTCCAGTGTCTGACACACAAAAGGTTCTTAATAAATGTCTGCTGCACTGAATTAAATCTCCTACATATTTAGAATAGGGCTCCCATCAGTGCAGATTGAAACCCATACAAATCTTCTAATTCCAGAGTTCTTATTTATGTTCCCTTGTACCTCTTCAAACTGCATTACACTTCTTCTACCAGGTCCCAGCATCCAGTCTTTGTCTCTCCTCTTCTCCTTTTACTTTCCCTTTTGGTATTATCTTTTCCCATTAGATTGTGAATTCCTAGAAGGCAAAGACTTTCTACTTGGATCTGTAGTTGCAGTACTTATCACAAACTTTAGCACATAGTAAACACTCAATAAATGTTTGTTGGCTGGCTCCATAAACCCTCAGTAGAATATCTGGCTAATGTGTTAGAAGAAGCCTTCCTCTGGGAAGAGTTAAAACTAGCCTCCATGAATAGGACTTTCCATAAGTCCTATGTCCTAAGGTTCATGTCCTAAGGACCTATTTTCCCTCTCTAACTCCCCTAAAGGGATGAAAACATACATGGTGAGATTCTCCTTGATGCTACCAGGCTTCTCTATATAACTGAAACTGCCACAGGTATAGTTTTGATTCGTTATGCCTCTACTGCTAAGTCTGTCCTTCCTTTCTTCATTCTTTTTTTTCTTCCCTCCTCCAACTCTTCCTTCTTTTTCTTCCTTACATAGACTGCATCCTCTTATGTTGCCTAGGATGAAAATACATTTTCAACACGGGCCATTTTACCCCTCTTTAGGCAAAGTAGTAGGGCAGCATTCTCTGCCCATCCCCAACTCCCGGAGGTTGGCCATATCAGTGCAGAATTTAAGTTAGCTTAGTGTAGCTCAGTCTCTCAGCTCCCTAGTTTAGAGATCACTGAGACACTACTGCATCCTTTAAACATTTCACATGATTATCAAATGAGATAGTATGTGTTGGGGGGGGGGGGGGAAGGAGGTTGTTTTTGCTGAGGCAATTGGGATTAAGTGACTTGCCCAGGATCACATAGCTAGGAAGTGTTAAGTGACTGAGGTTACATTTGAACTCAAGTCCTCCTGACTTTAGGGCTGATGCTCTATCCACTGTGCCATCTAGCTGCCCCTATTTGTAATATTTGTGAAGAAGCACTTAGCACAGAGCTTGGCATGTAGTAAGTGCTAAATAAATGTTTATTACATTCCATTCTATTCAGTCTTCTATCCGTCACCCCTCAAAGATACAAAACAAATATAAAGAGAGCAATAGTTAGAACATATTTTTGCACAGAGACCCACAACTCTATACATAGTATAACCACAAACATTTATTATATATATAATAAATATAAATATAAATTCTAAAGTATGGAGAGTACTGGAATAGATGCAGAGGTAAATAAAATTTGGAGGAAAATAAAATTGTCTTTATGGAACTCAAAGTCTAATAAAGAGATAACAAAAAATACAAATAATTATCAAGAAAAATTGTTAAAATTATATTTTGAAAAAAAGTTTTAGTGCCTGAAAAAATATGGGAAGACCTCTCCCTAACCTAATTCTTTGAAAAGGTGAAGAACACCACATGACAACATTAGACTTTTTTGAAATGTTGATTAGTTTTAATGTATTGAGGGAAGGGTTTTTTTTTTCTTAATTTTTAAAGGGAAAGCTGAGAAGATATACACTGGTGATTAAAAACAAAATATTATCAATAAAAATGTATTCTTGAAAGTTTTGGTGTTAAAGAACAACCCACCCCTAGAATGTTAGATAAGGCTGTTGTTCCTGTATAATTCAAAAAGGTCAGAGTTTGAATTCATTTATGTCACCAAGAGAAACTGCTTTATAATTTTCAGCTTTGTCAACTTCCTACCTGCCTTCCTAGGACTTCCTCTATCTTTTAGCTATTTTACCACCAATGCGTTCCTATTTCCTACTAGTTTCTTCTAAGAAATAAATTGAGAATTAAGATGCTACTATTTGACACCTCTTAAGGCATGAAAGGGATAGAGGGATGGAGAAAGGGAAGAAAAAAAAAAAAAATCAAGCCTAAATTCCACCGCCCTCTCAGCCAACTGGCTTTAAGAGGACCTCACTCCTCCTAAATTCCTTCACAATCATGAAGGCATAAATAAATGAAGACATATATAGCTACTTCTAAATACAGTAGCTTCTCTTGTAAGTAAAATGGACCACTGTTTCTTCTTTCTCTCAGAATTACTTTCAAATACTCCCCTTCTTTAAATTCTTAAACTTATAAACCCACAGTTAATTTTCCCTGGATGGCTTCTAGTCCTGGACAATTTATTCTAAATGCTTTTACTTTAAAAGTCTCTGATTTGTTTATTTAATTTTCAGGTATCTAAAAAGTGGCACAGGTAAGGGCATTTCCTTTAAGAAAGAGGCCAATGAACTTTACAAAATGAGGCCCCGACAAGCCCTAGAGGGATTCACTCTTAAGCTAATGTAGGTAAGATTAAGGAATTACTATACTGTATAATTACTTGGAGTCAGTCTTCAGTCATGGGGGCAGGGCAGGTATTCTTGCTGATGCAGTTCTCAACATACTTAATAAATGAGCTATTAAATTCCCTTTCCCATGGACTTTCAAGATTCTTTCCCCACCCCTACCATTTCTCCAAACAGAATAGTTGCAAGTTGAAACTTTCAATAATGACTTAACTATTTCATTCAAGGTTTTTCATATTTACTGTGGCTTCTGTGTCTCTTCCCCCTGTGACTTTTTCCTGAGCCCCACTGAACACAGTGCATCTCTACAAAGAATGGTTGGGAGTGAGGGTGGGAATGGGGGGGGTAGAAGAAGATTAGGAGCTGCACCAGAAGTTTCTAAGCTCAAAAATCTCCTCTATACATTGCACTACTTGGGAAACTCACTTAGGTAAGAAAATTCCTCTTTTAAAGAACAATTAATAAACAAGTATTTATTAAGCACTTGCTCTGTAGAAAGGCAAAAACATGCTCTCTACCCCCAAGGGGCTCACCTTACTAACAGGGAAGAGAACATGCAAATGGCTATATACAGTCAAGAAGTAAAATGATAGGTAATCTCAGAACAAAAGCTCAAATAGTAGGGAAGGGATAGTTGGGAAAGTTCTCTAGCAAAAAGGTGGATTTAAATTGAATCTTGAATGATGTCAAAGAAACCAGGAGGTGAGAGTCCAAACAGGGGGATAGTCACTGAAAACACTAGATCAAGTGTTGTGTACAAAAAATTCCAAGTAATTTGCTAGTACAACTAGACTGTATGGTATATGTGGAGAGGTATAAAACGTAAGAAGACTGGAAAGGTGGGAAGGAGTCAGGTTACAGGCTAAAGGCAGAACTAAGGGTTTTATTTTTGGTCTTGGATGTAAAAAAGAGCCACTGGAGTTTAGTAAATAGAGGAGTGATATGGTCAGACTCTGGCAGCTGAGTAGAGGATAGACTAAATCTAATAATCCTTCACATCTTATTAGTGGCAGTGTATCTAATCAAACTGTCTTTAAATTGAAGAATTTAAACCTACTTGGGAGCTTATGTCTGATGGTGAGGAGCAGAAAGGCAAATTCAGAGTACAAAACAACTTATAGGAAGACTAGTTTGGGTGTAGGGGTCAACTTTGGAGATAGCAAAGGATACTTTTCTATGATAACAGATATGAGAAAGGGAAGGAAAGATAATCAAGGAAGGGAAACAGGTGTAACAGTCCAAAGAACACTGCAGTTTTGCCTAAGGCCTTGATAGCAGATGCTATACCACTGAAAATCATCCCTTGGCTTGGGTCCAATGCTTGTTGATTACTAATACTCTAACTGAGAAATCTGTACTAGACTTACTCTTCTCTGATTAAACCTACCTTACCCAGACTGAGCTAAAGTCCTGTCTTCTCCAGGACACTCACTGTAATGTCTCCACCATCTGGTCCCTGCCCCCCAAAAGGGAAAAGGCAAAAAGAAGTAAAATGGAAGGGGGAAAAAGGCCCAAATGGCTACCTTGAAGAAAAGGGTTCTAGATAAGTTATTTACCCCTGTGACTACTTTACCTATATCTTCTACAAAGTTCAATAATATAAGAAGGCACAGAAGTGTTGTTTTAGGTTGTTTTAGAAGTCAAATTTCCCCATGATGGAATTCTGGATTTGGGTTTGTTTCTTTTTAATGCATTGAAAAGGAATGTAATACCTCATGTAATTATCACTTGGCTCAAATAACTCATGTTTTTAAAGCATGGAGAATCTTCTCAGCTATTGCTGACTCACATCTGTCCAGTGCCTATGGGTTGCAAATACATAAACTGAGAAGACTTAAATCTTATGGTCCTGGTCCTGTGGCGAGATCTTCTGCCCTCTAGCCAGAGCTGAAATTTATTCACTAATTCCAGCACCTAAAAGTAAGGTCTAGCACAGCAGACAAAATGCTGGACCTAAAAGTAAGGAAAAGAACTATACTTGGCACATTTCATACTCACTGTTCATAGAGTCAACAGGTTGAATAGAAGGAAAAGATATAAATATAGATAAATAAAAGTGGTCATTTAGCCTCTACTTAAGGAAAGATCTTTAAAAGCAAAGACCTATGATTCCTGAGGCAGCTCATTCCATTTCTAGGAAGTTCTAATTGCTAGGAAGTTTTTCTTTATAATGAGCCAAAATATTCCACCCACTGCTTCTACTTCTGTCCTCTGGGACCAGGAAGAATAAGTCTAATTCTTGTCTAATGACAATCATTTTGGTAATGCTATGGAGTAGAAAGTCAAGATCTGAGAACCCAAGTTCAAATCTAGATTTTGCCATTTTATATATGTACGACCTTATACAAATCCCTCAACTTCTCTGAATCTTAGTTTCTTCATCTATAAGAAACTGGAAAACCTGTCAGACCCTTTCCATCTCTAAATTATGAATAATTCTAGCTCCTCCTTTATTCTGGAATTGCTCTGCAATCGTCTAAGAAAGAGTTGAAAAGCAGAAAATAAGATTCTGGAATTTTATCTAACTAGATATGACAGCTCTCTGGAAAAAACTGAAAGGAAAAAAAGTAATTTTATCTTTTTCTCAGCAATACATGGCATTATCACAATAAATAACCATGTATAAGGACCAATTTGGTTTTAAATGGAATTTTTCTATCTCTTGCTGCCAGACTTTTTTGGTAATGTATTAAAAAAAAAAAAAACTGATGATTTATGTGGGTTTATTTTGTATCCTGCAGCTTTTCTAAAGTTGTTAATTTTAAGTAGCTTTTTAGTTTATTCTCTAGGATTTTCCAAATCCAAAACAACCAAATGCAGAAAAGCAGAAATAATAAATGCATCCTTTTCATATCATAATGCAATGAAAATTACATTCAAAAATTGAAGAAACATTTTAAAATTAAATTAAATCATCTAATCCTAAAAAATAAGTGGGTCAAAAAACAAATTATAGAAACAACTGATAATTTCATTAAAGAAAATGACAACAATGAGATTTATGGGATGTGCCAAAGTGTCACTTAGGGGTAATCTGTATTTTTAATTATGTAATACAATACAAAATTAATAAAAACAGAGAAAAAGCAAATCAATAAATGGACATGCAACTAAAAAAGAACTAAGAAAGTAACAAATTTAAAATCTCCAATTAAACAAGTTGTAAAACTTGAAAAAAATCAAAGGAGAGAATAATAAAATTTAAAGAAAACCATTGAACTAATATAAATAAAACCAGAAGCTGAATTTAGGGGGGAAAAAACCCAATGATACAGATAAACCATTGGTTAATTTGATTTTTTTTTAACAGAAAGAAGAAAAACAAATGAAAGGGGTGAATTTACCAGCCATGAATAGGAAATTAAGACAATTAAATGCCAATAAGTTGGACTATCTAAATGAAATAAATTGATATCTATAAAAGCATAAATAACTTAGATTAACAAATGAAGAAATAAAATTCTTAAATAATCTATTCTTTAAAAAAGAAAGTAACAAGGCATCAATGAATTCAGTAAGAAAAAATTCTCAGGGCCAGATGGATTCACAAAGAAATTCTACTAATTATTTAAAGAACAGCTAATTCCAAGACAATATAAACTATCTGGAAAAACAGTCAAAGAAGGCAAGGCATCCTGCCACATTCCTTTTATGACACAAATATAGTGCTAATACCTAACCCAGGAAGAGCCAAAACAGAGAAAGAAAATTATAGGCCAATTTCTCTAATGAATATTGATGCAAAAAAAAATTTTAAATAAAATATTAGCTAAAAGATTACCGCAATGTACCACAAGGATCATATGCTATGACCAGGTGGGATTTATACCAGGAATGCAGAACTGGTTCAATATTAGCATAACTAACCAATAATAAAGCCAACAGGAAATCATAGATTATCTCAAAAGATGAAGAAAAAGCCTTTGACAAAATACAGTACTCATTCCTAATTTTAAAAAGAGAGAGAATAGGAATAAGGGGAGCTTACCTTAAAATGTTAAATACTATGTATCTAAAATCATTAGTAAGCATTTTGTGTAATAGGGATAAACTAAAAGCTTTCCCAATTACCATCATGGTGAAGCAAGGATGCCTATTATGAGCTCTATTATTAATATTGTGCTACATGTTAGCTACAGCAATGAAAGGGGAAAAAAGCATTGAGCAATGAAGAAACAAAACTATCGCTCCTTGCAGACAATATGGTGTTATACTCAGAAAATCCTAGAGAATCAACTAAAAAACTACTTGAAATTATTAACAATTTTAGAAAAGCTTCAAGATACAAAATAAACCCACATAAATCATCAACTTTTTAATATATTACCAAAAAAGTCTGACAGCAAGAGATAGAAAAATTCCATTTAAAATAACTGTAGAGAAAGGCTTGTAGAGACTTACATGAATCGATGCTAAGTGAAATGAGCAAAACCAAGAGATCACTATACACTTCAACAACAATATCATATGAGGATCAATTCTGATGGGAGTGGCTATCTTCAACAATGAGAGGATCCAAATCAGTTCCAATTGATCAGTAATGAACAGTACCAGCTACACCCAGAGAAAGAACATTGGGAAATGAGTGTGGACCACAACATAGCATTTACTTTCTTTCTGTTATTGTTTGCTTTTCCATTTTTGTTTTTCTTCTCAAGTTATTTTTACCTTCTTTCTAAATCCAATTTTTCTTGTGCAGTAAGATAACTATATAAATATGTATACATATATTGTATTTAACATATACTTTAACATATTTAACATGTATGAGACTACCTGCCATCTGGGGGAGGGGGTGGAGGAAAAGAGGGGAAAAGTTGGAATAGAAGTTTTTGCAAGGGACAATGTTGAAAAATTACCCTTGCATATGTTTTGTTAATAAAAAGCTATAATAATAAAAAATAAAATAAAACAACTGTAGAAAATATAAAATACTTGGGAGTCTATCTACCAAGACAAGCCCAAGAACTATATGAACACAAATATAAAATACTTTAACACAAAATCAGATCTAAACAATTGGGAAAATGCTCATGGATAGGCTGAATCAATATAATAAAAATGACAATTCTATCTAAATTAACATATTAATTCGGTGCCATACTAATCAAACTGTCAATTTTATTTTATTAAAATAGAAAAAAAATAACAAAATTGATCTGAAAAACAAAAGCTCAAGCATATCCTGGGAACTAATGAAAAAAATGAGGAAGGGGGAGGGGGGAAAAAAAAAAGGTGATCTAGCTGTACCAGATCTCAAACTGCATTACAAAGTGTTAACTATCAAAATAAATAGTCTGTGACTGGCTAAGAAATAGAGTGGTAGATCAATGAAATAGATTAGGTACAAATTACATCATAGTAAATTACCATAGTAATTTAGTTTATGATAAACCAAAGATCAAAACTTTTGGAACAATTCATTATTTGACAAAAACTTCTGGGAAAACTGGAAAACAATACAGCATAATCTAGGTACAGCCCAAAATCTCATACCCTATACCAATTTAAATTTAAACTGGATACGTGATTCACACATAAAAAATGATACCATAAGCAAATTAAGAGAATATGGAAGAGTTTATCAGATTTATGGATAATGGAAGAATTTAGGACAAAAGAAGATAGAGCATGACAAAATGTAAAATAAACCATTTTGATTACAGAAAATTTAAAAGTTTTTGCATAAACAAAACCAATATAACCAAAATTGTAAGGAAAGCAGAAAATTAGAGGGGAAATTTGCAACAAGTTTCTCTGATAAAGGTCTCATTTCTCAAATATAGAGAACTGAGTCTAATTTATTTTTTTTTAATGCCAAGTCATTTCCCAATTAATAATTGGTCAAAGGATATGAACAGGCAGTTTCCAGATAAAGAAATTAAAGTTAGCTATAGCCATGATAAAAAATGTTCTACATCACAATTAGAGAAACATAAATTAAAACTCTGATGTATCACCTCACACCTATCAGATTAATTAATATGACAAAAAAAGGAAAAAGGTGGATGTTGGAAGGAATATGGAAAAACTGAGATATTAATGGAATTTTGTTGGAATTGTGAACTGATTCAACCATTCTGGAAAGCAATTTGGAACTATGCCCAAGGGGCTATAAAACTGAACATACTTATATGAACATCCAATAATACTGCTGCTAGATATGTATATTAAAGACACCCAAAAGAAGGGGAAAGGATCTACTTGTACAAAATATTTATATCAGCTCTTTTGTGATGTCTAAGAATTAGAAATTGAAAGGATGTCAATCAATTGGGGAATGACTAAATAAGACATGATATATGATTAGGATGGAATTCTGTTATGTTATAAGAAATGACAAGTGAGATGATTTTAGAAAAACTGAAAATATTTATATAAACAACATGATGCATGATGAAGTGAACAAAACCAGAACATTATATACGATTACAGCAATACTCAAGAATAAAGAATTGTAAATAACAGATATTCTCAGCAATATACAATGATCCAAGACAATCCCTATGGACTAATGATGAAACATGCTATCCACCCAAAGAGAAAGAAATGATATTGTTTGAATACAGACTAACATGCTATTTTTCACTTTCTTTCATTTTTTAAATCTTTTTTGTACAAAATGACTAATATAGAAATATTATACATGATTTTACATGTATAACCTCTATCTGATTGCTTACCATCTCACAGAGAAAGAAGGAAAGGGAAAGATAGAATCTGGAAAACTCAAAACTTTAAGTAAAAATATTTTTAAATTTAACTGAGAAATATTTTACACAATTAAAAAACACAATAGAGTATTTTTTTAAAAGTCAGAGGGAACTATCTAGCATTTTAAAAAAAGCAACATCATAAGAATTTAAAGACTTTTATGTCACTCCGGAGGTGTGTCTTAGACAACAGAAACATGAACAATTAGTAACAAACATCAGTATTTCCTTACTAGTTACACTGGATCCACCAAATATCAAGCCCTGGTGGGTTGACAGTCACAGGGAGGAAGCACAACAGATGTACAGTGGGGACCAGCCAATTCCTTTGGGAGCTTTCACAATACAGGGGACAAAAACAATGCTTTTATAACAGAGAGTACAATCAAATTAAAAACAAAAGATCCTGATTTGCTCAATCACAGAAAATACTGTTTGTTAAATAAAAAAGAAACTCATTCAAGCAAGGGCTTGAACAAACCAGCAAAACAAATGGGATTTTTTTTTAAAGAGAGAGAGCAGAGAACTTAAAATGACCCAATACTGGATGAGTACTTTCTTTTCCACTGTTGTATGTAAAGGATTTTTGTGGGAAGTATGGGGTCATTGTTTTCCACAGTGTTTACAGGAGGAAACAGCTGTGTTGAAATTAAATGAATAGAGAACACTGACCTAATTTAGCATCCCTCATCATATAACAATTGCACAGGTGGACACAGGAAAGACTGACAATTATCAGAAAATACAATACTTCAAAAGAATGAGTAATATAGCAAACTCAAATTCCATGCCATATTAGATGGTAAATACAATCTGAGTAAATCTTTCCTATCTACCTCAAAATAGATTTATTCTACAGGAGAGATTTACTTATTTCACATTCATAACAACATATTTAATAATACTCTGGGGTATGAGAAGGGGGGGGGCTGTAGGTCAATAAGATGGAGGATAAAAAAGCTAGACAGAGAGGGCTGGTCTTGACATCTAATGGGAGCTACCAATATTCAAAATTCCCTTCCAAAATATTCTAGTGACTCTAAAAGCAATTCATTTAACTTCCCAGTGCCCCAGGAAACTCTCTAGTACAGAAAATTACAAAACAATTGTAGATAGGCATCAGTCATGAGAGCTCCCAAAGCCCAAGAAACCAAAAGGTTGGACCCCATGCTCCACCCCTAAAAATGTCAGAGAATTAGGGTCAGAGGCACAGAATATTGAAAAATCTGGAGACAGATTGGATGTAATATATATATGTAACGAAGCTAAGAAATAAAGTTTCCGCATTGAACAATAATGTTAATCAAACTTTGTCGTTTTAATTACTTGATAAATGTTTTTAAACAAATTATTTCAAAAACTTTTTAAGTCATTAATTTCCACACTATGAAAGGAAATAAATACACTTTCTATCTTAGGCAAGGGAAGCTTAGGCAACATAAAAAGGGAAACCTGTTGGGGTAAGAAAGACATCCATATATATACCTTAGGTTTTAAAAGACCGTGCAACACCAGACATTCCTCAGGAAAGGAGGCCAGGATGCAAAGGACAAAAATCAAAATAGCAGCTGAGATCTACCTCAGAAAAAAGAAAGGAGTAAGTTTCACCAAAAACAAAACTGCAAGCTTTGTCTTTGGTTGCCCTCAGCCTCTTGTAGAAACTTGTATAAACTTCCCTCTTTTTACTTTCTAAGATCCAGGACCCTTGTACTAACCAGTCTCCTCTGGACTGCCCTTTTTAAAGTTTCAATGCTCCAAAATTTCCTTGTATTCCTTGTCAAAATATTTGGGGATAAGGAAGTCTTCCTCTAATTCTCACTGAGTATAAAACTAGCTTAGAAGACAAGAGAGGCAGAAAGAAGAAGACTGAGAAAAAAGTAAATTTGTGATTTCTATTCTCTTGCTAACAGCTAACAGTTGAGAAAAAGAAAAGAACAAGGAGCTGCACTTGAAGCCCTTCTGAAGACTTTTGGACACCGGAAGGTAGCTCATTACATGATAATTTGAGGAACCCCAACTCACCAAAGTACCTGCCCTATATGTCAAAAGACAACAGAGGGCTGACACTGATGTCCAAGCCATTAAACTTAAAATAGGGTACCAGGTTTACTTTTACTTTTGGAATCTTATGCCTTGTATTCTATTCCATCACTTAGGCCAAAGTTATGCCCAGGACATCATGGAATTTGGACTCATGACAAAAAAGTGATGAAGGGAAAGGGAACTAACCTAAGTAACTCATTCTTCTGATGAGAGAGGAAAATAAAACGGACCTAAACTTGGAGTCTGGATCACTAGATTTTAGTCCTGGTTCGGTTTTAGCTCTCTAGGCTGGGTGAATGGGTAAGGGAGGGGGAAGAAGGCAGAATATAGTATAAGGAGAAGGAGTATAATATGTAATCAGATAGGAAGATAAGTTGAATTATGAAGGGTTTTAATCATAAAGAGAGGAGGTGGTGTTCTATCTTAGAAGAGTTAATTTGTTTTTATTTTTTCCTACTTTAATGGTATATTATTTTTCTAAATTCAAGTAAAGATGATTTTCAAAATTCATTTTTGCAAGATTCTAAGTTCCAGTTTTTTTCTCTTTTTCCCTTACTTACCCTTCCCCAAGACAACATGGAAACTGATATAGGTTATACACGTACAATCAATTTTAATATGTTTACATATGAGTCATGTCATAAAAGAAAAATCAGAATAAAAGGAAAAAACACAAGAAAAAAAGCAAACAAAAAAAAGTGATCATAGAATGCTTCAATCCACATTCAGTCTTCATAGCTCTTTCTCTGGATGCAGAAAATATTTTCCATCCAAAATTTATTGAAATCATCTTGGATCACTGTATGAGAAGAACTAAGATAAGAAATATTATTGCTCCAATTTCACAAATAACTCATCAAACCTTTGTTAAGCACCTGCTTTCTGCCAGACATTTTGCTTGGGGACAAAGATACATCCCAAACACAGAACTGAACTTGCATTCCAGGACTTTACATTCTATAAAGGGCAAACACTTGCATACACAGTGTTATAGAATCTGGGACCTGGTCTGAGCATTGAGGGGACACAGGACTTCTAAGGAGTTAGGGGGAAATCTGAGGAGCTTAGGGGGACAAGACTGGAGACAGACTGGAGATAAAATGTCACGTATAGAAAATAGCACATCATCCAATTTGTTTATTAAAGCTTTTATTTAGTTCAAATCAATCTTTCTAACCGATTACATAGAATTCTCACTCACATATTACAGATTTCAGTAAAACCAGTCTATTGTTTATTTCCTGTACCTGACATTCTATTTCCAATCACCAGGTTTTTTGCACAGAATTGAGAATTCACAAAGGGGAGTCATGCGTATTCAGAAAGCTAAGTTTAGAGTTGCATTGTAAAAAGATTTAAATACCAAAGGAAAACCAATGGTCACACCTGGATTTTAGAAATCTCAGTTTGCCAATTGGTTAGAAAATGGATTGGAAAGAGAAAGGACTGGCTCCAAAAAGACCATTAAGAGGTTATTGCAATAGAATAGGCAAAACCTGATAAGGGACTGAATTGTGGTTATAATATAGACAGAAGGGAAGGGAGGAAAGAGATGTCATGGGGATACAGAAAAACTTAGCAATTCAGTGGGTGTAGAAGCTGACAGAGTCAAGACTCAAAGATGACTCTATATTGATTAAACATATTCACAGAAGTCAATCATTTGCCAAAAATCATTCAGCTAATAAGTTTTTAGCATCAAGTCTCAACAAACCCAGGCCTCCTGGCTAATAGTTGAATGTTCTTTTCACTGTGCCAAGAAGCTTTATGTTGAAATAATCCATTCAATTTTTGTTCTTAAAATCAGAAAAACGGTGCTTTTGTTGAAGTAATTAAATGCATGTGTTGCTAAAAATACCCAAACTAAATGAATTTGGTTTAATGCAAACTAATTTTATTTCATCTTTTAGTAATGAACTTGAATCCTAATATGGTATAGCAAAATATTCTACCAATAGAGCTATGAATTGGTCCAACCAGTTTGAAAAACACTTTATAATTATGCTAAGAAAAAAATGACCATAACTTTTGACCTAAAGATCTTGCTACTAATTTTGCTACTAAGGATATGCCTCAAAGAGGTCATCCACAAAAAAGGAAAGTCATACACACGCGCACACACATACACACACCAAAATATTTAAAGTGGAACTACTTGTAATAGTAAAGAATTGGAAATTAAATAACTGAGGAAGAGCTAAACAAATTGTAGTACATAAATGTAATAGAATATTACTGCTCCATAAGAAACAATGAATATGCCAAACACAGAGAAGTATGGGAAGATTTACACAAACTGTTGCAAAATGAAGTAAAAGCAAAATTAGGGAAACAAAATACAAATATAAATGTAAAAAGAAAAAGGAACATCACCAAAACAATCAAAATTGAATTCTGTAGAATTATAATAACAGAGTTTGGCTATTAAAAAAATATAAGAAGGCATCTCTCCCTACTTTTTTATAGAGGTGGGAAACACCTCACAGAATGTCAGACTTGATGCCTTGATTGGTTTTCCTGAACTCCATTTGCTTTAAATTTTTTTATTCCAGAGCTAGCTAAGTGGCACAGTGGATAGAGAAGTGGCTTTGGAGTCAGGATGACCTGAGTTCAAATTCAGTCTCAGACACTTATTATCTTTGTGACCCTGGACAAGTCACTTAACCCTGATGCCCTCAAGTTTTAAGAAAAAAAAAAAAAAGAAACATAAAAATATAAAATTTTATTCCATGTTATAAGGGATGACTTTTTGGAAGTGGTAAAAAGATATTATATTAATAAATGTACAGAATCTATAAATAAAAGATATCAATAAAAAATTTAAATACATGTGAATAGGACTGATTGAACAAAGTATAGAAATACTTCAGTATTGAGTCACATGATCCCTATTCCCAGAACTGGGACGTTGGGGAGGTCATTTGCTCTTTGGAGGAATGAACTTTGAACCTGGAGATACAGGAAGTTCCAGGAAGTGATGTGACCTGTAGGAGCCAGCCAGCATTGGTGACCATTGATCAAGGATGGTTACATTCTTTTAGTCTATCCAATGAGAAGGCTCAAGTTTTTGTTTTTAAACCCTGGACAAGCTGGAAGCTGGTCAGGTTCCAGGAGCACATGGCAGGAGTTGGGATGGCTCCCAGGTGTGTCTGGGCCTCTCCCTGAAGGGATTAAATAAATGCTTTCTCTTTGTACCTAATGGTGTCTCTGATTAATTAACTGGAAAGGGGTTCTTGCACCGGACCTGTCCCATACACATGTATTTCACCAATAGCCCAGATGATTGCCCTGCCAAGTATTGACTTTAAGCAGCACTGATAAATAAAATAATCTAAGTGCCAGTTTTCTACAAAGTAAATCTGGAAAAAAAAATCAAAATAAATCATTCCTTTATAATGTATCCCATGTGAAGGAAAAGAGACCTATATGTGCAAGAATGTTTGTGGCAGCCCTCTTTAGAGTGGCCAGAAACTGGAAACTGAGTGGATGCCCATCAATTGGAGAACGGCTGAATAAATTGTGGTATATGAATATTATGGAATATTATTATTGTTCGGTAAGAATTAACCAGCAGGAGGATTTCAGAAAGGCTTGGAGAGACTTACATGAACTGATGCTGAGTGAAATGAGCAGGACCTGGAGATCATTATATACTTCAACAACAATACTATATGATGATCAATTCTGATAGACATGGCCATCTCCAGCAATGAGATGAATCAAATCAGTTCCAATAAAGCAGTAATGAACTGAACCAGCACTCAGCAAAAGAACTCTGAGAAATGACTACGAACCACTACATAGAATTCCCAATCCCTCTATTTTTGTCCACCTGCATTTTTTATTTCCTTCACAGGGTAATTGTACACTATTTCAAAGTCTGATTCTTTTTGTACAGCAAAATAACTGTTTGGACATGTATAATACTATTGTATTTAATTTATACTTTAACATATTTAACGTGTATTGGTCAACCTGACATCTGGAGGAGGGGGTGAGGGATAGGAGGGGAAAAATTGGAACAAAAGGTTTGGCAATTGTCAATGCTGTAAAATTACCCATGCATATAACTTGTAAATAAAAAGCTATAATAAAAATTTTTTTAAATGTATCCTATGTGCTTTTAACAGCGGAAACCTGAATTTCTGAATCTGTCTCTGCAAATGATAACCCTTCGATTCCCAGTCAGAGAACCAAATGATGAGGTTCAGCACAGGGCAGAGAGTTGTGGGAACCCTTTCTGGTTGGCGCAGGTCCTTTGTAAAAGAATTTACAAACCCGAAAAGTTCGACTGGCAAAAAGAAGTTTATTGTTGGTAATGAGAAGTCAGCCTTTGCTAGGAAGATTGACTTCCTCAGTGGCAAGATCCCAACAGCGAGAAAGTTTCTAGCAGAGAAATCCTGGCAGAAAGATACAGAGGAATGTAGTCCTGTTAGGGAAATAGGTGAGAGAGAAAGAGGGGTTAAGGCTGAAAAGAGAGTATCTTCTCAAAGAGCAGGGGGTCCTCACAGGCAGCTATGCCAAGGAAAGGTCCCTTGGCCTGGCATGATTCCTGCTTTGGCCTCTGCAAGAAAGTACCCCAAATTGCCCCTTTTTATAAGGAATCTGAAACTTTGGCTAGGAGCTGGGGGCAATTTGAGCGGAAATCAGACCACAATCTTTGAATTGAATAGAAATTTTCCAATTGAATGAGTAGTCCTAGACTAATCTCCAACTCAACAGAGGTAAATAGAAATCTAGATCTCCAGCTCTGGCTAAGGTGGGGTGGTCTGGCTAAGTAGGAGTAGTCTTGGACTCAACTAGTCCTGCCCAGATAACAAAATGAAACCACTGTATCTTGATTCCCCAAGTCAGACCTCTCTCAGGAGAGTTCAAGGAGTTTCTCCCCTTCAAGGAATTCTCAAGCATTTACCACAAAATCAGGACAGTTTTGGGGTTCCCTCCATCACCTGTGTCACTCTGACTCTCTCTGATTTTATTTTTCTCTGAATTAAAAGTTCATGATCAAGTCAGGATATACAAGACTACACTTAATTACAGAAAAACAAGATTACATATACCTAACAAAACTTTTCAGTAATACCTCTATTATTGAAAATAAAGCTTATCTGTATTTCTAAAGTACCAGGATCAACATACAACAGAAGCTTTTGAAGATATAGTAGTTTTTAAATATTCAGCAATCCAAACCTACAAGTACACAGGATAAAGTTTAACCAAAGAGAAATAAACAGTGCCCTCACATGACCTGAATCAAAGGAGGACTAAAGAAAAAGAAGCTTTCTTTGTGCTGCCCTTGCTCCTGATTGGGAAACAGGGATAAAATTAAAGGGAACAGATCATTGCTGGTCTCATAAATTACAATTCTCAGTGTCTCATTAACAAAAGCTTTTAGGATTGTCTAGCAAAACAGATAATACCACAATACTCCTGCATGCTGATCCACTGATTTCTCTTCCAGTTTCATCTCCCTCCCTGGTGTCCCTTTGTTTCCCTCTTTCTGTGACTGTAAAACTACCATCACTCTGTAGACAAATCCCTGCTGCCTTGCAGGAAAATTTCCTAGTGGAAACACAATCTCAGCACTTTTTTTTGGCTATTCCAAATATATGTTCCATGTTTCCAACATTCCTGTCTTCCACATTTTTTAATTAGTGGTCTAACTCTGACAAACCATTAAGCCTTGAAATCTAGTTTCTTTTTTTTTTAATGTGACTTTCCCAAAAGTACTTTGACTATATCTAAGAAATGACTGCTGTAAGGAATAAAGGCAAGAACCAGGTGTCAGAAGACCTGAGTTTGATACCCTTCTTCTTCCAACTTTTTGTGTGATCTTAGGCATATTATTTGGGGTTCTTTTTTTGGTAAAATAAAAGGATTGCACTAAATGTTCATTCTTTTACATTACCATGCTTTACCTGTGTGAGCAGTAGAAAATGAGTCTCATTTTATGAAGATCACTTAGAGTCACCGGCTTTCATTAATCTAATTTGGGGGTAAACTCAGAGCAAGAAAAGGCATATTATTGTTGTGCCAGTTCTCTTTTATTATCCTGACTCAGTTTCCCTAAATTGTTCTGTCTAGATTTCCCCAATTGTTTTGCCTCAGTTTATAATTGTTCTGCTCAATCCTGCAAAACTACCCCTCCCTCTTAATCAGAATATTTTATAAGGATAAAAGATCTTATATTTTAGAATATTAGAATGCCTCTCCCCATCCCAAACTATTGGAATATCAGATACCGTCTTATCAAGATGCCTCTCCTCATTTTCAGGGTGCCTCCCCCCATTATGTCATCCCCATCTCTGGTGGCTCACCCCAACCTGTCAGAGTCTCATTCCCTCTCTCAGCACCCTGACTCCACCTCTGCCTCAGTCTACCTCTTGTATCTGAGCCATGTGTATATATGTCATTGAGAACTCACATTTGCTGGATTCTTAGAGACGATAGTCTCATTTAGCCTTGGGACCAAACCATAGATCCATTGGTCCTCGTAAATCTCTCCCTTTCAAATAAAATATTAAATACTCTCTAATATCTATCTTGCCTCAGTTTCTCTGGCTCACATTATATGCAAGGTTCTAGGAACACAAAAAAAAATAAAAAACATGTTCCCTGTCCTTAAGGAGTTCCCAGTCTATTTGGGAAGAGGTAAAAGTGATGGTATACAAACAAGATATAGATAGAATAATGAGAGATAATCCCAAAGGGAAGTTACTGACAGTGAAAAGAAATCAAAAATTCAGTCAATAAACATTTGTCAAGCACCTACTATATTCCAGCCACTATGCCAAGCCCTTAAAAAAAAGGGGGGGGGGGCGGGGGGGGTAGGTGGGGAGACAAAAGACACTCCAGATCCTTAAAGAGCTCACAATCTAAAATATAAAATAATTTGTATTTTATCCTGAAGGCAACAGGAAGCTGCTAAAATATGCTGAGAAGGGGACTGATGTGGTTGAACCTTAACTTTAGGGAAATCACTTTGGTAACTTAAGGACGATGGATTAAAGTAGAGACAGAGACTTAAGGTAGGCAGACCTCCAGTAGACTATTTCAATAGTCCAGGAGTGAGGTGATGAGGGACTGCACCAATGTTAAAGGAGAAAGAGGAACACATTAGAAAGATGTTATAAAAACAAAATTGAAGGTCTTGGCAATAAATTGAATTTGGGGAGGAGGGGAGACAAGAGAGTGAGGAATTGAAGATGATACCTAAGTTATAAGCCTGAAACACTAGGAAGAATAGTATTGCCCTCTACTGTAATGTGAAAGGTAGGAGTGGAGGAGGATTTAGGGGAAAAGATCATGAGTTTGGTCTTCAACATATTGAGTTTAAGATGTCTGCTGAACATCCAATTCAAAGTGATTGAAGGTGCAAAATTAGAGAGCAACAGAAAGATACGGGCAGGAGAAAAGGAGAAAAGAAGGGAATCTAAGCAGAACCCTGTGGGACCCCTATGCTTAGAAGCAAAGAAGACTGAGGAAGTCTAGTCAAATAGAAGATAATCAAGAGACAGTGTTTCAAGAGACAGTGTTGTTGCAAAAAATTTAGAGAGAAAAGAATATCAAATAAGAGAAAATAATTACCATTGTCAAAGGCTACAGAGAGGTCAAGGAAAATGAGGATTGAGAAAAGGCCATTGCATTTGAGAACTAAGAGATCAATGGAAACTAAAAAGAGCAATTTCCATAGAATAATATGCTGGAAAACTGGATTGTAATGGATTAAGAAGAGAATGAGAAGGAAAAGCAGAATTTTTAAGGAAAAGAGAAGAGAGGAGAGAAGAAGGAGGATAGGGAGGGGAGAGGAGGAAAGAAAAATAGTTGTCAGGAATAAAAAGACTAAATGAAGGTTTTTCTGAGAATGGTAGATATAGACATGCTTCCAGGAAGTAGGAAAGGAGCCAATAAACAGGGATATCTAACTTAAGTTATAAAGTAAAGAAGGAAAAGAGGGCAATTTGTTGAAGGAGATGGAATGGCATATGATTTGCTTGTTTAGATAGAAGAATTAGCCTTGGAAAGGAGGAAGAGCCTTTCTTTGTATTAGAGAAAGGAGAAAACAGTGGCAGAAAGCTTATGATCGATATAAGATGAGGAAGAGGGGGAAAAAAAGCTCACAGTGAATGGCCTCAATTTTTTTTCTGTAAAATATAAAACAAAATTGTCACCTGAGAAGGTGGGAAAAGGAGGAGCCACAGGAAGCTTTTAAAGGAGTGATAAAAAGGTTTGGAAGAGCCACTATAGAGAATGGAATAAGTAGTTGATAAGGAAGGTACAGTGGGATTGCCTAGCAACAGTAAGGGCCCAATTTAAGGTTATATAATATAAATTTGTAGGGAATAATTGTATGATTTTTCTCCATCTTTATTGAACAGCACCTGTGTATGATTAAAGGAAAGAGAGGGTAGAAGTGATCTAAGGTTGAAGCTTGGCAGAGTGCACTTGGAAAAATGATAAGAGGGCTAGTGACTAAAGAAAAGGGCAGCATAGCATTGAAATGGTTCACCAGGGGGACAAGATAAAGAAAAGGGGAGAGAGTGGTTAATTTAGGAGAAATGGCTTCAGAAAGTATTGAATGGTCAAGGGATTGAAGTATGGATAAACAGCAGGGTTTGGTAAGGGAAGGCAGAGGGAGAGGTGGAAAATCAATATATATAATGGTCAGATAAGGGGATTTCAGAATTCTTGACCTATGGGGGAAAGCAATAAATCAAGGGTTTGAATATAGCCCTCTTGCAGAGATGGAATTTGAGATGTCTCAGAGAAAGCCCAGAGATAAGAAGGGAGAGAGCATTCCAGACATGAGGGAGAGCCAGTGAAAAGATTGGGAAACGGAGAGTCCAGTGAAGAGTAGCAAAGAGGCCATTGTCACTAAATTGTAGAATATGTACAAGGGGAAAAAATAAGACTGGAAAGCTAGGAAAAGATCCCTTTGTGAAGGTTGTGAAAAGTTTTAAAACTCAAACAAAAAATTCTGTATTTGATTTTGGAGGTTATAGGGAACCAGTTAAGTTTATTAAGTGGGCGAGTGAGGTGATACAACAGGATCTGTATTTTAGAAAGTTCGCTTTGAAAGCTGAATAGAAGACAAAGTGGAGTGGTGGAAACTAGAGGCAGAGACCAATCAAAAAGCTATTGAAATAGACATAAAGTGATGAAGGTATGTGCCCACTTTACAAGAGTCACCTCGATAAGGATTGTATATTTAGAACTGGCTTCTAGTCACATCCTCTCATTTTCCAGAAGAGGAAACTGAAGCCCAAAGAAGTGAAAGAATTTATCACAAATGACACAAGGGACCCAGGATTCGAATTCAGATGCTCTATCTCCAGATTCAAAGCTTTTTTTTTTTTTTTTTTTTTTTTTTTCCCTGAGGCAATTGGGGTTAAGTGACTTTGCCTAAAATCTGTGTTAGGTGTTAAGGAATCTGAGTTAGGATTGTGTTAAGTATCTGAGGTCACATTTGAACTCAGGTCCTCCTGACTTCAGGGCTGGTGCCACTGCACCACCTAGCTGCCCCACAAAGCTCTTACTATAGTACCACTTACTTGTTGATAGTTCATAAACTATGCTGCACTATATAAATGTGGGCTGTTACTATCATTTCTTCTCATGTAGCAAAACAAGTATATTCACTGAAGCCGAAAACCATTTAAAAAGAATATGGTGTTTGTCCCATAATGAATTCTCATTTATTACATTGAGACTAGAGCAGATTTTTTCATATATTCCAATATTCTTACAGTCCAAATAAGAAGCAACGTAGCAGTGGATAGAAAGTCAATCATGTTGGCTAGGATGACAGAAAAAGATAATGATGAATGTTGGAGGGGATGTGAGAAAACTGGGACACCTGATATATTGTTGGTGGAACTGTGAATGAATCCAACCATTCTGTAGAGCAGTTTGGAACTATGCTCAAAAAGTTATCAAACTGTGCATACCCTTTGACCCAGCAGTGTTACTACTGGGCTTATATCCCAAAGAGATCTTAAAGGAGGGAAAGGGACTCACATGTGCAAAAATGTTGGTGGCAGTCCTCTTTGTAGTGGCTAGAAGCTGGAAAATGGATGCCCATCAATTGGAAAATGGCTGAATAAATTGTGGTATATGAATGCTATGGAATATTATTGTTCGTAAGAAATGACCAGCAGGATGATTTCAGAAAGGCCTGGAGAGACCTACATGAACTGATGCAAAGTGAAAAGAACAGAACCAGGAGAACATTAGACACAGCAACAACAAAACTATATGATGATCAATTCTGACAGACGTGGCTCTCTTCAACACTGAGATGATTCGGACAAGTTTAACTTGTGCAGTGACAAAGAGAGCCCTCTACACCCAGAGAGAAAATCATGGGAACAGAGTATGGAACACAACATAGCATTCTCACTCTCTCTGTTGTTGTTTGCTTGCATTTTGTTTTCTTTCTCAGCTTTTCTTTTTTTCCTTCTTGATCCGATTTTTCTTGCACAATCGGATGGCTGTGTGAATATGTATACACTTATTGGATCTGGCAGGTATTTGAGCATATTTGGCATGTATTGGACTGCCTGCCAAGTTGGAGAGAGCATGGGGGGGAAGAAGGGGAAAATTTGTGGCAGGGGGTTATGCAAGGGTCAATGTTGGAAAAATTACCCATGCATATGCTTTGTGAATAAAAAGCTTTAATAAATTTAAAAAAAGAAAGAAAGAAAATCATTCATGGTCAGAAAAATAAAAGTTCAAGTTCACCTCTTATGACTTTGGACAAATCCATTAGGACAACTCTGTAAGGCAATCTCTACTAATAGAAGGATTTTCCTCTATCAACTAAATGACAGGTTTGATATTTGTCTTAAAGATTAGTGAATTGAACTTGAAAACATAAGTTAATTTCCATATGTAATTCTCCATCATTTCCCAAAAAAGTTCTTGTGATATTATTTATTAAAAATAAAAATCATCATATGTATCCTTCATATTTGCATGGACTGTGTACATGAGTTTAATTTATAAGTTAATACAACAAATCTTCAAAATTTGAAATGCTACTACCGAGATAACCACTTTGATTAACTCCATTGATCTGGGATCAATCATTAAAGGAATAATAATAAACAGCATTACATTCTAAAAAGTCATGCTAAAAAGACCTCATTTTTCTCTCGTTGGAGAAAAGGAACGAGATTTTTTGCCACTTGGAGATATAAAAAGGCTTGGAACAAGAAGACACTTGTTGAATTAAATTGCAGCAGTCCGTCCCCAGTAGATAATTCAATGAGCAAAATCTATTAATATTAAGCATCCAAATACTGAGAATACAAAGACAAAAGCATAACAATTTTTGCCTCAAGAAGCTTATATCCTAATAGAAAGGATAATATATATGTGTATATATATACATATATATGTACATATATACATTACACACATCTATATAGAAAGGTACAAGCAGCTGAGATCAAAAAAGGCCTCATGCAAAAGTGGTATTTTTGCTGAGTGCTAAAGGAAACCAGGAGATTCCAAGAATTAGAGGTGAGAAGGGGGTACAATTCCCCACAAGGGGAGTTGGGAATGACCAGAGACATCTTTTAACCCAACTGCTCTCTAAAGAACAAATGCCCTCTCTAAGATTTTTAACCCTTTCCCTTTGGTCACAGATTCTATTGAAGACTCAACATGTATAGGATGGTGTTTTAGTGAGATTATTGTGGCAACTGTATAAGGGACAGATTAGTCAAGGCTGGTGAAGAAGTAATGAGTGCCTGAAGTCTATGTGAATGAAGTAAAAGGGATAAATATGATAAATGTTATGGACAAGACTTATCAACTGATTAGAGATAGGAATGAAGAAGAAATAAGAGAAGATCACTGAGATCGCAAAACATTTATGACCAAAGGGATAATTGTGACGGTATCAGGGAAGTTTAGAGGAAAAGTTTAGGGTAAAAACAACAACAACAAAAAAAAAAGTAAGACTGCACAAATATAAGTAGTTAACAAAATAAAATATTTTTAAAATCACCAGGAGAAAAAAAATTATACAGAAAATATATTCACATTGTTTTATTTAAGTCTATTGAGGGTAATATGACAGAGTAGAGAGACTCCAGCCTTGGAGTTAGTAAAATCTGGATTTAAATTATTGTTCTGTAAGAAATGACCAGCAGGATGAATAGAGAGAGACTTACATGAACTGATGCTAAGTGAAATGAGCAGAACCAGGAGATCATTATACACTTCAACAACAATACCATATGGGGATCAATTCTAATGTAAGTGGTTAAGCTACGCCCAGCGAAAGAACTCTGGGAGATGACTAAAAACCATTACATTGAATTCCCAATCCCTATATTTTTGCCCACCTGCATTTTTGATGTCCTTCACAACTAATTGTACAGTATTTCAGAGTCTGATTCTTTTTGTACAGCAAAATAACCATTTGGTCATGAATACTTATTGTGTATCTAATTTATATTTTAATATATTTAACATCTATTGGTCATCCTGCCATCTGGGGGAGGAGGGGGGTAAGAGGGGAAAAATTGGAACAAGAGGTTTGGCAATTGTCAATGCTGTAAAGTTACCCATACATATAACCTGTAAATAAAAGGCTATTAAATAAAAAAAATAAATTAAAAAAAATAAAAATAATGTAAGTGGTTATCTTCAACAATGAGAGGATCTAAATCAGTTCCAATTGATCAGTAATGAACAGAACCAGCTATACCCAGTGAAAGAACACTGGGAAATGAGTGTGGACCACAACACTGCATTTCCACTCTTTGTTATTGTTTGCTTATATTTTTGCTTTTCTTCTCAGATTATTTTTACCTTCTTTCTAAATCCATTTTTTCTTGTGCAGCAAGATAACTATATAAATATGTATACATATATTGTATTTAACATATACTTTAACATATTTAACATGTATAAGACTACCTGCCATATAGGGGAGAGGGTGGAGAGAATGAGGGGAAAAGTCGGAACAGAAGTTTTTGCAAAGGTCAATGTTGAAAAATTACCCAGGCATATGTTTTGTCAATAAAAAACTATAATAATAAAAAAAAAATCTGGATTCAAGTGTTGCCTCTAATACAAAATGGTTATGTGACCCTAGAAAAATCACTTAACCTCTCGGTGTCCCAGGCAACTCTCATAGTTCCAGGCCAATATCCTTACCCCAAAAAAATTCATGGGTGCTGGGAAAAAGCAAAACAATACTGATAAATGTTAGAATCCTTACAAAGTGTTAACTCACTGGAATTGATAGAAACAATGCTTATATACTTAAGTTTACACCTTTAAGAGTTCACACATTAGCTTACACGTTAGAGTTCAGAAGTCTGGGAGATTCACAAGTTACACCTCCCACAATACCACTCTCGGAAGAAGAGTCAACCTTTGGGTTCACACCTTGAAGAGACCATATATAAAGAAGCTCTTGGAGCCTCAACAAGGAGTCAGTTCAGGAGACTGACAGAGCCAGAATTCAGTCAGGAGATTCAGAACTGGAGATTCAGAGGGAGCTGGAGGCTGAAGCTGGCAGAGGCAAAGGACAAGCTGCAAGAGCTCTTGGAACCAAGGAGGGAGATAGGCCTCTAAGAAAACTAACTGGGCTATTTTGGAAGAGACAATAAAAGATCTGGACCTTTAACAGCATTTGGAGTGATTTATTTTATTTTATTTTATTTTTTGCTTTGTTTTGTTTTCATAATTATAACTTTTTATTGACAGAACCCATGCCTGGGTAATTTTTTTATAACATTATCCCTTGCACTCACTTCTGTTCTGACTTTTCCCCTACCTCACTCCACTCCCTCCCCCAGATGGCAAGCAGTCCTATACATGTTAAATATGTCATAGTATATCCTAGATACAATATATGTGTGCAGAACCGAACAGTTCTCTTGTTGCACAGAAAGAATTGGATTCAGAAGGTAAAAATAACCCGGGAAGAAAAACAAAAATGCAAACAGTTTACATTCATTTGGAGTGATTATTGATTTGAACTGAAACTAAAGCTGCCTCCAGAAGCCCCCCAAGAAATCTGCTCCCAGAGAATGATCATATTTTAGAAAAGAACACCATAGATAAAGAATAAACTGTAACATTCTGCTCAATTAAAAACAGTTTTTTGTGGGGTTTTTTTAACTGTGTTTCAGTTAAGCCTTCTTAACTGAAGGCTACAAAACTATAGAAACTTAAGTGATATGAATTACATTTTTGGATCTCAATAATTCAGAATTCTTTTAACTCTGGCTTCTTGTCTTTTATGATCATGCAGTGTTTTCATTGTAGAGTGCTCTATGTTTATTTTTATGTTTCAGGGTAGCTCAACAAGAGTAGCTACAGTAATTTCAAGAGTTGATAGAATTCACAAGGTCTCATACCAGTTTCATGAAATAAATGGACAATAAATGGAAATAAATCCATTTCACAAGGATGGAAGATAGAAAGGTTAGGGAGGAACTGGCTTAATGTTACCACAAACAGAAACATCTTTATTACCCCTTTGTCATAGGGAATCAGTTCTCTTTGGACTCTGCACAGAATAATCTCTATCTACTGAACATTTTAGGAGAGCACATGGCTCAATGTCATATGTTAAAACTCACACAAAAGTTTGCTGAACAGTTATCACTGTGGTCAGAAGTGCCTTGGAATCTTGCATTAGCTTAACATATGAGCATGGAACATCTTGTTTAGTGGCTATAAATAGGATGAAATATATTATTACTACAGATGACTTGAGCATAAAAATAAATAAATAAATAACTTAATGTCATGGACATAATTGACTAAAAAAAGTGGTTGGCCAATCATGTAATAGGAATGAGGAATGATCAATCCTACTACACTGGTCTCTGCCCCCCGCCCCCCAAAAAAGTGTGTGTACACACACACACACACACGCACGCGCGCGCGCACTTTCCTCTTTAAAAAATTAAAACTGAAAAATTTAGATTTTGAAGCTTTAAAATTATAGGTAAAATGACTAAGATATTCATATTACTACTCAGACTTTACTCCCTAAAAATCTACATGACAGTAATATTTTTACATAAGCCTCTCAGGTCACTAAGTTCCTTCCAATTAAAAAAAAAAAATTAAATTCTCCTCTTACTCCTATTTATTATAGAAAATCTGTTTTTAAAAAAACTCTTAAATGTAAGATAGAAATGTATTTCTTCCTTCAAGGGTCATTGCTATTTTCATGACAGGAGAAAGAAAAGGAAGCATCAATGGATTCTTTGCTTGTGGGCTTCTTCTTATTGATTTTTAACCTAGGAGTTAGTAGATATATTACTATTTGCCAATCAGGCATTATAGGTCAGAGAATAAAGTGAACATCTGCAGTCACATTCATTTATTCCTGAAGAGAACAGAAATTTGAAGTTCATTGCCCTATCAGTTTAGATGAGAAAGACAGACAAAAGCAACAATGAATTTTAAATTGTAGAGTTATGAAACTAGCCCTTTGTTTTCTGAGATCCACCAAAGAATTGATAAAGATATTTTTCTTCAAAAAAAAAAAAAGAAAAAAAATATTTTTCTTCATTGAAAGATGAAGAGATAAATGTAACTGAATTCATGAGATATTCATATGTTAAGCTGCATTCATATGTTCTCACAAACTCTATAATCTATAGGGATATTTTTCATATAACATACTAATACTGATCATCTCTCAGCAAAGTACTTACTTATGAATCATGTAACATAACATTTTTTCAGGGATCCAAACTTCAAGTAACTCAAAGGGAAATTACCTGAAATTTGCCTGGTGAATTTAAGCAGTTTGAAACATATTTCCAACAAGGATTAGTGTTCAAAAAGTGTTGTAAAAGATGTTATTAAGGACAGTAAAAAGTAGAAAGGAAGCAGTCATATAGCAAGAATGAGCACTAATGAGAGAACAGATTATGCACTATACTTCCTTTCCAAATAACTGGAAGGGATTATGAGTGTAGAAAGTTGTCAATTAGTGTGTTAGTTGAAGTTACTTAGCCATTAGCACTTTGTTGCAAGAGAAGCACTATAGAGATGAGCAAGGATAATTATGTCCAGAATATGTGATCACCTTTGAGCACAATAAATTGTAACACATAATGTAATGGAGTATCACTATACCATAAGAAATTATGACTATGGATAAAGAAAAGCAAGAGAAAATGTATATAAACTAATGAAGGCTAAAGTATGTAAAATCAGGAATATAATGAACACAATGGAAAAAATTTAAATGGGGAGGACCCCAAAACTGAACTTGTGTAATTATCATAACTTCTATCCCTTTCTTTACAGAGGTAAAAGATTATGGCTATGGAGTGCTAGAATACTGTCAGCCTCAAATGACACACGTTAGTTAGTTTAGCTGAACTGTCTTCTTTGCTCTTATTCTATTCTTTATATAGCAGATAGCTTCTTTCTTAGGTAGGGAGGAAATGAAAGACATTTTCTGAAATGAAAACAATTTTTCAAAGTTAGGGTATTAATCAAAATTATATAATTGAAAAGAAATAAAGTAAAGTGGTACAACTGTCCAGGAAATATTTTTTTAAATGACAAGAAAACCTCTAGAAGTTGTATAGATCTACAAAATTGCTATACAAAAACATAGACAGGGGCAGCTAGGTGGCACAGTAGATAGAGCACCACCCCTGAAATCAGGAAGACCTGAGTTCAAATCTGTTCTCAGACATTTAACACGTCCTAGCTGTGTGACCCTGGGCAAGTCACTTAACCTCAATTGCAACAGCAAAAAAAATAAAGAAAAACATAGAAAACAATTACATAGGGAAAAAAAAAAGGCTTGAATAGAGTGCCACCTGCATAAGTGGAGGGAATACCTATCATCATAAAATCATGACACCACTCAAGTATTTTTTAAAATATTAAAATTATGATTGAATTATTCATGTGATACAGGGAGAGCCCCCAAACCCTAAACAAACAAAACAAAAACACTTACTTGACCTCAATAGTGAAGCAAGTCCTGCCTGCAAATTTAGACACAGTTGTTTACAGTTACTTCTGAGGTTATGCCAGACGTTGTTACTGAATCTATATTTGTGGTAATTCAGTGTTTATATGAGAGTTTGTAACTAAGCTGCAATTTTCTTTTAACCAGCTTTGCAAGTTGGCATGAACAATTGCTATCAGAGAGGAATGTTTCAGTCTGAAAATAATAAAATGTGATTTAATAATTTTGTCAAATCAAATATATGTATATGTGCACAATATGCAAAAATATTCATACAAATGCTATGAGACCCTCAATAAACATTTATTAAGTAATTACTACATGTCAGGTATTTAGCTAAGTGCTAAAGATACAAAGAAAGTCAAAAATATGATTTCTGACCTCAAAAGACTTAACATTCTAATGGGGGAGACCAATCTGGGGAAAAAAAAAAAGACCTAGCACATCCATATATATCAGAAGTATCCTGCAGATAAGACAAATCCTAAAGGTCTTAATTAAGAAAATTGGAAAGAAATCTATGCCTTTTTTTTTTTCCATCTAAGAGTTAGCATCTTGATTTCAGAAAGGACTGGAGAGACTTACACGAATTGATGCTGAGTGAAGTGAATAGAACCAAGAGAACATTGTACAAGATTATATGATGAGCAATTCTGATGGATGTGGCTTTTTCAAGCAGGTGATTCAGGTCAGTTCTAATGGTCTTGTGAGGGAGAAAGCCATCTGTACCTAGAAAGAGAACTGTGGAGACTGTGTGGTTCATGAAATAGTATTTTTGGTTTTCTGTTGTTAATTTGCTTGCACTTTGTTTTTTCTCATTTTTTCTCTTTTTGATCTGATTTTTCTTGTGCAGTATAATTATGGAAGCATGTATAAAGGAATTGCACATGTTTAGCATATATTGGATTACTTGCCACCTAGAGGAGGTGATAGGGGAAAGGGAGGAAGAAAAAAATGTAGACCACAAGGTTTTGCAAGGGTGAATGTTAAAAACATATTTTGAAAATAAAAAGCTTTAATAAACTTGAAAAAAAATTTTTTTTAAGTTAGCATCTTACTCCTTGTACAGTACCTGGCACATAAGAAACAATTCATAAAGACCAGTAGATCTGTTGTCTTAATTGACAAGATCAACATCATTACAAAAGGTTGCCCAGTCAACAAATTTAAGCAAATGTATGTTTCAAACAACCATATGCAAAAAATGTTAACTTTGTCTGTTGACAAGATGACATCTGAATATCATAACAATAACTGACCAAACTGTGGGCAAGATATATATGTTTTTAATCCAACTGACAAAATCTTTCAAGGGCTTTCCAGCCAACGAAAAGTCAAAATCCCTAACTTGGCAGATCAAGGCCTTCCACTATCAGATACTAACTTATCATTACATTTTTCTCACATACTATTGGTCCACATATACTCTACCCCGAAGATAAAATGGACTATTCACCATCACTCAAATCTATCAAATATTTTCCTAGTTCTTTGACTTTGCTCATGCCATTCCTTTGTTGCAAGAAGGCATCCCAACTTTTATCTCTTTTCAAATTTCACCCATTATTTAAGTTCAAATGCCACCTCCCCACAATGAAACCTTCCCAGATTTCCTCAAATTAGAAATGATCCTACCTAGCCCAGTACTTTGAACATACTTTAAGATGTATCTAATTGAATTTTGTTGAATTGTCATTCACTGGTTTTCCTGCCCTTCCTTCCACTTCTCAACTCAAAGATCATTTTCTACATGATTCCCCTAGTTACTAGCAACTTTCCCCAAAAAAAAGTTTGCTCATATTTTTTATATATATCCTATATGTGTACACACATACACATTGCCTCCTCTGAAAAATATAAACTTTATGGGGGCAAGTACTATCTAATCTTTTGTCTCCTCCTCCCCCACCCCTCCGCAAGTGTAGAGCAGAGCCTGGCACTTAGCAGCAGGTTTATAAATTCGAAATGACTACTTGCTTGATTGACTGACTGAAAAGACAGTGGTAAAGTTACCATGCTATTTGTCACATGGAAATTCTTGGAATTATTCTTTTAGAGTCAAAACATGAACAGGCATCAAAACCTATGCAAAAGAACAGATACTTCAAAATTTATAAATATTCAAACAAAGATATGAGGATAAGATTCCAAACTGTTCATAATTCTACAACCAAATTTTTAACACATAACGAATTAGAAGACACAATATGGAATTTGTTAAAATGAATAACAACATAAAGAATATTAGGATTAAAACATTTACGTGAAGGATAATATAGTAAATCTACTAGGAGCAAGGGAGAGAGGCACAATGGATAAACATCCACATATTGCTACAAAAGGATATATCCCATGCCTTAAATTTACTTTCTCAATGTCATCATTCAGTACTCTCCAGAAGATCAGTAAGGAAAATGAAGACCCAAACACAGAAGAGTTATTCTTATCACAATGCAATCTCTAAAGAAAAAGTAAGAAGAGAATAAAAGTAATTAATGTGACATACTTTAGTAAAAACCTTAATAAGGTAAAAGGAGTAGACAAAAATAGAAAGAAGCCCTTTTAAGAATTACTAACAGGGCAGCTAGTTGGTGTAGAGCACCAACCCTGAAGTCAGGAAGACCTGAGTTCAAATGTGGTCTCAGACACTCAACATTTCCTGGGTGTATGATCCTGGACAAGTCACTTAACCCCAATTGCCTAGGAAGGAAGGAAAGAAGGAAGGAAGGAAGGAAGGAAGGAAGGAAGGGAGAGAAAGAGAGAAAATTACAAATTAAAGAGTTAAGTATTCAAAAGTATAAAGAGTACCATACTAGATGAAGATACCTATTCATTATAAAACTTTAAGAGTAATGTAATTCATTATCTTTAGCAATCATTATTTGAAAAACAAACAGTTTGTATTTCACTAGATATTTTCACTAGATATTAATTCATTCAATTCAACAAATGATTATCAAATTCCTACTGCATACAAGGTACAATTATGCTAGTTAATGATAGGAAAGATGAAGGGAGCTGAAAGGGAAAATAAGACACTAACACAGACATTATGTCATGTTTTCAATTACAGGTAAGGGCACAAGAAGGTAAAACCAAGTAATTTGAAGTGCAAAGGAAAAGGATCCTACTGAATAGGTCACAGGGGTCCTCAAACTCCGGTCCACAGGACAAATGTGGCAGCTGAGTACGTTTATCTCCCTCACCCAGGTCTATGAAGTTTCTTTATTTAAAGGCCCACAAAACAAAGTTTTTGTTTTTACTATAGTCCGGCCCTCCAACAGTCTGAGGGACAGTGAACTGGCCCCCTATTTAAAAAGTTTGAGGACCCCTGGAATAGGAAGAGCAAGGAAGCTAGAAGAAAACATAGCCTTTGACTTAAGTTTTAAAGGACAGGTAGGAATTCAGCAGACAAAGGAAAAAAAGGACAGCCCAGGTATAGGGAAAAGTATGAACAAAGTCACAATTTCAGCAAAGAGTAGCATGTATTTGGAGGGCATATGTAAGAAAAGACTCACTGAAGGACAGAGTGCATCAAGAGGAGTGAAGGCTGAAAAGTTAAGTTAGGGTTAGAAAGTGGAGATTGCAAAAAGTTAGGTATAGGACTCTGAATTCTTCATTCTTTGCTATGAAGCCCCAGATAAAATATATTTTTTAAATGTACACATGTCTCTGAGCATGGAAGAAAACTTTTTTAGAAAATAGGATGGAATGAACTTTGCTGCACATAGTTTAAGTAACCACATATGTCTTGGATCCAAACTTAAGAAAAAAAATGCAAGCAATGATAACTCCCCTGTTATATTTGACATGTTTTTCTAAAGCAGTACATTTAAAACTAATTTTTTTTAAAGTGTTGAGATCAAAGGGGCAGCTAGGGAGTGCAATGAATTAAGCACTGGGTTTGGAATCAGGAAACCATTTTGAATGATTCAAAATCAAAATGATTCACTTAATAATTGTATGACCCTGGGCAAGTCACTTACACCTAGTTTACTTCAATTCCTTATCAGTAAAATGAGCTACAGAAGGAAATGGCAAACTGGTTTGGTATCTTTGCCAAGAAAACCGCAAATGGAGTCATGAAAGAATGGGATATGACTGAAATGATATCTGAGCATCAAAGTCAATGTACAGGATTTCTTTTTTTTTTTTTTTTTTTTTTTTAGTGTTCCTAGGCAATACAATTAGATAAGTCATGTGGTATTTTTATAAAATAAGCAAATAGTCTCTTCCCATTCCAGTCTATCATCTTCTCTCAGCCTTCAAAAGGATCTTCTTAAAAGTCTGATCATGTCATCTCTCTTCCATTTAATAATGCATAACCTGCATAGCCTGCCTACCTCCTACTACTCTAGTGTCCTTATATCTTTCTTCCAAGTACTCTGATCCTGACCTCTTTATTGTTTCTTGAGTAAGATAACTCAACTTCCATATCTGCATTTTCACAGGCTGTGCCCAATACATGGAATTCTCTCCCTCCTCATCTCTAAATCTTGGCTTCCCTGGCTTTCTTCAGATCTCAGATAAAATTGTACCTACTATAGAAAGTCATTCCCAATCCCCCTTAATACCAGTGTGTTCTCTTTATTAATTATCTCTCATTTATCCTGTAAAGATGCTGCTTATACATAGTTATTTGCATGTTCTTTCCCTCATTGGACCATAAAGTCTTTAAGAGCAGGAATTTTCTTTTTATAGCCAGTGCTTAGCACAGTGCCTGGAACATAGCACTTAAATGCTTGTTGACTCGCTGATTAATCAAAGTTCTGTGATATTTTAAAGAAAATAAAATACATGTGTATCTAATTTATATTTTAATATATTTAACATCTACTGATCATCCTGCCATCTGGGGGAGGGGGTGGGAGGTAAGAGGTGAAAAAGTGGAACAAGAAAAATAAATAAATAAATAAAAAGAGAAAAAAAAAAAAAAGAAAAGAAAATATATACATAGATCAAGAGGTAAAAATTGACTGTTATGTTTAATAAGTACCCAGAACAGTCTTTTCCAACTAACTAACCTTCCAACTACCATATTATTTTTTTTAAATGTGGGAAGGAGAAGGTATGCTTTATTAGAAGGATCAGAGTATCTGAGGCTAAAGGTCAATTTTAAATTAAATTACTTAAGAAATTTTGCAAGACAGTATCAGGGAATACTGCCAACCAAGCTTGATATGTGTCCAGAATACTAACAAAGACAATTCAGAAAAGGGGTTTATAATACTACAATGGACTACAGACTATGTTATTAGTATTTTTTCAAAAATATTAGTTTTCTCCCTATTTTCCCATAATTCTGAACATTGTATATGCATTCATGAATTTAGTTCATTCACAATATTTGACTTACTGCTAACTTTAGAGAACATTTGAGCCCACAGTAATGAATGCAGTTAACCCACTGACACATTGGCAATTCCTTCTCATAAAAATTTATCAGGTTCCTTCTCCCTTATCAGTTCATACAACTTTGAATATGTAAGTATTTTATTAAAAACTGCTACCTATGTGTGTAAATATGTCCTGTTCAGGCTAACTCTGACGGATTTCTAAAAAGGAAATTTTTCTAAACTCACGGAACTTAATCCTTTATGTATTTCTTTATTATGCTTCCCTTTGTGTAACTCATCCATTCATTTGTTCATTCAACAAATGAACTTGGAGAAAGACAGGCTTAGAAGTCATCACTATAGAAATAACAGTGGAATCCCTCAAAGTGGATGAAATTTCCTAAGGAGAGATTTTAGAGAAGGAACCACAACAGCCTCAAGACAAAACTCAGGAATGGCCACATTTAAGATGTAAAGTAAAGATGAAGAATTAAAATTCTGAGAGGAACAGGAGAGAATAAAAAAGTCTGCTATGGAAAGAGCATTAAAACTGTTCCAATTCTGTGGGTTCTAACTCTTAATAACTGTAAGACAATGCATGAGAAGCAAGTGACTTCATTTCTCAGCTTTATTCAATCAGGAAAAATTGTATTTAGCACCTACTATGGTCTGAATAACGAAAAAAATTAGTGTTCCTGTCCTCAAAGGATCTTACAATCTAATGAGGATGGATAGGAAGAGGATAAAATATCTAGAATACAAATTAAAATGTGCTTAAAGCACATTGGAAATTCTGAGTAGCACAACATAAGAGCTCAGAGGAGGGGAAGGGCCACAACTATGTGAGGAAAATCAAGAAAGGCTGCATGGAGAAGCTGGCAACTGGCTTTGAAAATGAAGGATTTTCAAGAGGCAAAGACACAGAAGCTCACTCCAGTTACAGAGGATGGTATGAGTCAATGCGCAGAATAGGATGAAATAAGAAGGGATCTCGAAACAGTTATGGAGTCCAGACAAACTGGAAAGTGGACCATTATTCAATCAGCCAATCAACTTTTATCTTCTACATGCCATACTCTGTGCCAGGTGTTGGGAAAATATAGACAAAAATTAAAGTTTTTATATTGGCATTGGAAAGTGTGGTGGTACAGTAAATAGGGCACTTGGCCTGGAGTAAAGAAGACTCATCTTAATTCAAATTTGGCCTTGGACACTTACTGACTGTGAGACCCTGAACAAGTCACTTAACCCAGTTTGCCTTAGTTTCCTCATCTGTAAAATAAGCTGGAGAAACAAATGGCAAACTACGCTAACATCTTTGCCAAGAAAACCCCAAATGAGATACAAAGAGTAGGACACAACTAAAAAATGACTAAACACAATACATCAAGAGAACCCTGAAACTCTAAAACTCCTTGAAGGACAGATTCTCCTTGAATCCTGGCCCCTGTAAAAGATCCTGAGAGAGGGGCACCACCTCCATGGATAACACTCACTACTGATTAAACTTCCTATTGAATTAAAGAGACTCATTCAATTCTATTCAAAATCAGCTCAAGCTGTACCCAGCCCCATCAAGTGCAACTCCCAGCTTGTAGCCAAGGCTTATAAAAAGAGCCAATCTTAAACCCTCTCTTTGCAGAAGAGCTAATATGCCAAGGAAACTCTCTTTCTTCCTGAAATAGCAAACTGTCCGCAGCATTACCCTCTCTTTATGTCCCTCACCTATTTCCCTAATGAGACTTTATACCTATCTTTCTGTCAGGATCTCTCTACTAGAAACTTTACTTTTCTGCCAGGACTCCTCCACTACTTTACACCTCTGTTGGGACTTTGCCACTAAGGAATTCAGCCTTTCTATTCATGCATAGCAAAGGCTGACTTCCCAAGGCCTATAAAACCTCTTTTACCAATCTAGGTTTTCAGGTTCATTTACGAATGATCTCTGTATCCCCAGAAGGGAGGTTCCCAAAACTCCCTACCCATGCACCGAATCCCAAGGGGGTGTAAGGGGAGCCAAACCTCTTCATTTGGTTCCCTGAACCCTGAACCTGCCACTAGACCTTATCATTTTGAAAATATTTGAATGGTCTAGATCCCTAGCGGTCTAGAGGTTAGTGGCTATAAGAGACTTATCAAGAATCCCCTTTAAATCAGCCGCAGGTTCTAGGAGTGAAAGAATTCACTCATTCCCGAATATTAGCTGCAAAATGAACGTTTACTGTTAGATAGAAATCAGTTTAATCAAAGACTGATTTCTACAGTGGCAGATCTATGGAAAATTGTCTCTGGAGGGGCTGGACAGATGGAGTTTCCTCTCAAGAAAGGATTTTTAGAGGCAGAGGTGTTTCTAGATTGTGGATAGGTAAAAGCTTTTAGTTTTCCCAAATTCTGGCAGCAATTTAACTCCTTGACCACCAGGGATCCTAATCTCATTATGGCTCTTTGAATCTAATTTCATTATTTGGTTCCCTGATCATCCTAAATCTAGACCTCATCATACATATATGTATGTATATTTATATACACAAAATAAAAGTAAGTATTAGGGAAACACCAGGAGCTGCTAGTGTCAGGAAAAGCTTAATTTAGAAAGTTCTGAGCTGAGTTTTGAAAGAAACAAAGTATTTTAAAAGGCAGAAGTAAAAAAAAGAATGCATTTCAAGTGGGGGTAGGGAGGGAAAGAAGTGACAGCCAATGATGGGAGCACAGAAATGGGAGACGGAATATTGTGTATCAGCAATATTAATAGGATTAATATAAAATACAGCTGAAAAGAAAGGTTGGATTTAGCTTATGAAAGTCCATGAAGATGTATACTTATTGTGTATCTAAGTTATATTTTAATATATTTAACATCTACTGGTCATCCTGCCATCTAGGGGGGGGGGGTAAGAGGTGAAAAATTGGAACAAGAGGTTTGGCAATTGTTAATGCTGTAAAGTTACCCATGTATAAATCCTGTAAATAAAAGGCTATTAAATAAAAAAAATAAATAAATTAAAAAAAAAAATACATCCTAAAAAAAAAAAAAAAAAAAGTCCATGAAGAACAAGTTAAGGAACCTACATTTTATTTAATAAACAATGGAAAGCCACTGAATTATGTAGGGGATTATTAATCCAAATTCTATGGATCCTTAAGAGGTCTGTGGATAAATTTCAGAAGGTCTGTAAACTTGGAATTTTCATTAAGCTCTAAGTGAAATCTCACATTTTTTTAAATTAAGAATTTTTTAAAATTTAGTCTGAGGAGTTTATAAGCTTTGCCAACCTGCCAAAAGTTCATAACATCATGAACAAGGGCAAGAACCTCAGTTTTAGAGGATGAGAATGAAGTGATTTGCTTCACTAGGAAAATTATTTTGAAAGTAATATGAAGAGTGGATTAGAGAAAGTAGTATCTAGAGCAAAGTAATCTTTTAGGAAGCTATTACAGCAGCCCAGGGAAAGGTAATTAATGAAGGCCTGAGGTGTGAAGAGAAAGAAAAGAAATAGATGATTGCTAAAATTTGGCAACTTCTTGGATTTGGGGGAGAAAGATGATGCTTAAGAGAGGGAAGAGTTAAAGATAGTGAGATTTTTCACCTTAGGAACTAAGAGAATGGTAATTTCATCAGGAAAAAAAAAAAAAAAGCCACCACTACCAGACTAATCTTTCCATAGAATCACTTCCATCATGACACTTTCCTGCCCAAAAAACTATAGTTGGGTCCTCATTACCTTCTCTTCTCCATCACACCCTAACTCTTGTGCCTGATTCTCAAAGGCTTCCCTCTCCAGTCCATTCTCCTTTTCCCAAAACACACACATGCTTATCAATCCTTATTTCACACCACTCCCCAAAACTGAGACTGCAAATACAAGCAGGTAGTATCTCAAAACCCCCTTATTTTATAGATGAGGAAATTAAAGTTCAGAAGATTTTTATGCCCAAAATCAAGAGTCCCAAATGGATTCAGAGTTTTAACTAGCTTTTCTAATTCCAAAGTTAGTCATCTTTCTCCTACATATTTCCTCTCCTCATTAACTCAAGCACACACTATACTCATTCTAATCTCTATGCTCTTTCTCATGGTGCTGCTTCCTTCTACACATACCTGAAATAATTTTTATTCTCCTCCCCTATACAATCCAAATCCTATTAATTCTTTGAGTTAGAAATTAATTCCAGCATCTTTCCATGAAAAATATTTCTTTACTATTCCAATAGTGACCTTTCCTATCCTTGATCTCCTAATTATAGTTAGTATAGTATATTTTTTCTTCTTTTCTCTTGCCTCCAAATGCCTAAATTATATGTTTATAGTGTGTGTGTGTGTGTGTGTGTGTGTGTGTGTGTAGCTGGCCAACAGAAAGCATGTCTTTACTGGATCCTATAGCATCAAGCACTCAATAAATACTTGAAAATGATGTTAAAGTAAGAGTAAATTCAACTTTCTCTCAAGAATCTTTTTTTTTAATTAAGAAAAGGATGAAAACAGTAATATTTGCCCAAATGAAAATAAGCCAGTCCAACTGAAATGAGTTTTCAAAATAGAAAAGGAGTAAGAAGAAGAAAAGTTTCTGATCCATGAACATTAGAAAGTGAGTAACTGGAGTCAGAAAGAGATCGTAAGAGGAGGATCATAGAATCATGGATTTAGAGTTGGAAGGCATCTTAGAAGAGATCTAATCTAACTTTCTAATTTTACAGGTGAGGAAACTGAGGCCCAAAGAAATTAAGTGAGGTTTTATGTGTCACAGCCAAGCTTTGAACTTCCTTATTCTCCCTGCATTTTTAGCACTCTTTCCACTGTGCCTCCCATCTCCCAATGTTACTCTCACACATGTCCCTCCCCCCTTAATCCTTTTAAGAAAAAAGACTTCATCCCAGTTCAAAGTGGCAGTATGGTTCAATGAGCTGGTGATGGTGTGAAAAAAACAAGCATGTCAGAACTTAAAATGCTAGGCCTCTAAAGCAAATAATTACATCCAATATGCAAGAAACAAGAAAAATTATGAGTTTTTATGACAACTTAGATTTTACATGCCTGATCATGTATAGTGACAATGAAGAAGATATACTAACAAGACTAATAAAAACTACTAAAAAAAGAGGATCCCTTTTTCCTCGTTTTCCCTTAGATATTCAACCTCAAGTTTAAATCTACTTGTTTTGCATTTTTAATCAAAAGTATTTAAATTTCTGTTTCTCTTCAGACTCATTAATCCAGTCGCATATAGTTCTGAACAACCCCCTGTACCTTATTGTTTGAAAGAACTACAAGACAACCCAAAGTAGGTCTCATGTCTGAGATCACAGACACAAAGGATAAGTCTGGGTAGTGCATTTGCCATAACTAGATAGATGAACAAATCTATCAGAGCATGGTACTAGGATCTTACTTCCCATATCATGAATTAAACTTTAGGAATCACCCAGGAAATAACTTTCTCAAGTGATTCAGACTTAATTGACTCATAATGGGCAGGAAATCTAACCTAAGGTATAAAACAATGAGTTGGGAAGGAGAAAAAAGTGTCAGCAGGGCTGAGACAAAAGAACATCTCCCACCTTAGGAGCAAATCATATTTCAGGATATTTAGTCCTTATATTCTGGATAATCCAATAAGGAAAAATAAAAAAACCTGAAACATGTAAATTTGATGAAATCCAGGCAAAACTGCCCATCTTTTCTTTGTTACTTTTAACCTTGGTGGACGTTTACTAGCAAGAAATATTACATGGACTTTTAGTAAAAGGTGCTAGTGAAAATGTGAAGCCATAAGCTCTTTGAGTAAAATAGAGTTTATCTAAAATAGAGATTCTGAAATGGGATTTCATAGACCAATTTTAAGAGGTCCCATGAACTTAAATTGGTAAGAGGACATATTTAGTACCCTCTAAGTAAAATTTAACATTTCCTTCAGATTACATTTTAAATTCAGTTTTTTTTAAAAAGCATTATTCTGAGAAAGGGTTTATAGACTTCAAAAAGTGTTCCTGGTACCAAAAAAAAAAAAAAAAGTGTTCCTGGTACCAAAAAAAAAAAAAAAAAAAAAAAAAAAAGGCGAAGAATCACTTGGCCTAATATATTTTTGTAGCCTCTACAAATAATAGGTATTACATCCAACCATTCTGGAGAGCAATTTGGAACTATGCTCAAAAAGTTATCAAACTGTGCATACCCTTTGATCGAGCAGTGTTACTACTAGGCTTATATCCCAAAGAGATCATAAAGAACATAAAGGGACCTGTATGTGCACGAATGTTTGTGGTAGCCCTCTTTGTAGTGGCCAGAAACTGGAAACTGAGTAGATGCCCATCAATTGGAAAATGGCTGAATAAACTGTGGTATATGAATATCATGGAACATTATTGTTTGGTAAGAAATGACCAACAAGGTGATTTCAGAAAGGCCTGGAGAGACTTACACGAACTGATGCTGAGTGAAATGAGCAGGGCCAGGAAATCATTATATACTTCAACAACAATACTATATGATGGCCAATTTTGATGTACCTGGCATCCTCAGCAATGAGATGAACCAAATCAGTTCCAATGGAGCAGTAATGAACTGAACCAGCTACGCCCAGCAAAAGAACTCTGGGAGATGACTAAGAACCATTACATTGAATTCCCAATCCCTATATTTTTGCCTGCCCGCATTTCCTTCACAGGCTAATTGCACAGTATTTCAGAGTTCGATTCTTTTTATACAGCAAAATAACAGTTTGATCATGTATATTTATTGTGTACCTAATTTATACTTTAATATATTTAACGTCTACTGGTTATCCTGCTATCTAGGAGTGGGGGAAAGGAAGGGAAAAATTGGAACAAAAGGTTTGGCAATTGTCAATGCTGTAAAATTACCCATACATATAACTTGTAAATAAAAGGCTATTTAAAAAAAAAATAATAGGTATTAAATAAGTATTTGTTGAATGAAGTGGATTTTACTCTATATTCAGCCACTAATTTGTTGGGGGGTTTTTTGTTTGTTTATTTTTAAATAAAGATTGGATCTTCCTATCTCACCCAAACTTCAAGTATCAAAGCCTATTCACAGACTATCTCCCACTGCTGATGAGGAGAGTTTTGACCTGATGATTCCATCCCTTCTTAGGCATCCTGTTCCCCTCATTCAGCTTACTGGAGTGCTCACCATAATGATGCTACCCAATCAGCTTAGCCCAATGTACTTCTTAGCTATGTAGTTCTCAAAGTGTGCTCCAACACTCTTGGAGTGTGCTTCCAAGACTCTTCAAGAAGTTAATCAAAATATTAAGATCTCATTTGGCTAATTAAATGCTAGGTCCTTTTCAACTACATTATCTATGTAAGGATGGATTTTCTTTACATACTTCAATAAAAACAACAAATCAAAGCAGATTGAATGCAAAGGCAAATGTGAGAACACAACTTTTTTCCATAAAACCAGACATTAGAAAAACTTGCAAATTTTAAAAAAATAACATCACTGTTATCATTGCTTGTAAGTTTTATAAAATATAGTTCTTTTTTATTGAAAATGTTATTTATGTTAATGTATAATGAGTTTACTATTGCAGGTGGCTCGGCGAATAGAGGACAGAAACTGGAATCATAAGACTGAGTTCAATTCCAGTTTCAGATACTTAATAGTTTTATAACCCTGAGCAAGACATTTAAGCCCTGTGTCAGTTTTCCCATCTTTAAAATGGGGATAATAATAGCACCTAATTCTCAGGGTTATTGTGAGAATGAAATGAGATAATAATTGTAAAGTACTTAGCATAGTGCTTGATACACAGTCGGCAACATATAAATGTTAACTATTAGCTATTATTACCTTTAAATTAATTAATATTTTAAAATTTTATCAGTTGTAATTTTTAACACAATAAATATCAACAGGTAGAACCAGTGGTATGCCAGCAAATATTTGATAACCCAGGGGGAAAATCTACACATGACACACTTTTAATTTTAATCTGTATACTGATATTTTCTCCATCACTTTCTTAAATCTAGGTAATCAACAAAACAATAAATTAACCCTGATTTGTATGTAGTCTGAAAATTTCTGAGATGTACGTGCTTACATTGAAAATTTAACAATGACCTTGCAAGTAGGAGCTGACTCCAGCACATCCCTGGATATAACCTATATAAATAGAAGCTCTTTGAAGTTCTCAATAAATTTTAAGAAGGTAAAAGACTCCAAAAGTTTAAGAATTTCTTCCGAATTATACATGTTTAACCTACATCAGAATGCTTGCTTCCTTGGGAAGGAAGAGGGCATTTTTGTAATACAAAGTTTTGCAAAGGTGAATTTTGAAAACTATCTTTGCTTGTATTTGGAAAAATAAAATACTATTAAGAACTAAGAAAAAAAATAATTCCTTCCCTAGTTCAATAGATATACCAAGTTCACTCTTCCTAGAGCTGGGATTATAGGTATGCTCTATGATTATCAACCATATATAATGGGACCTCAGACAATACATTTTTTCCCTTTAAGTTGGCTATCTTAGGTGAATGGTTGCCATCTGTCCTTTACTAACTACAAAAAAAAAAATGTAGAAAAAATATAATATCTGTAATACTAATATCTGTAAGTACTACCAGGCACCTCAGATATTCATGGTATATACCAGGCATACCAAATATCCATTCCATTTTTAGAGGAAGTAAAGCAAGAAGCTGTTTTTCTGAAAACAGTGCATTCAGACATTAAGAAGTTTCAATTTTGAGTAACAATTCCAAGTTACTGTTACTAAAAGCTAATTTAACAGAGGTCAACTAGGGGAGGGCCAAGTTGCAATACTATCATTAAGTGATATATGAAAGCAACAAATTAGCTATTGTAATAAATAGGTGAACATTTTACTATAGATCAAGAGGACTTAATATTGGAGTTAGGGTGAAAATATTGCCCGATGGAGCAAAAATGGGTGCCAGTCATTTATGTTTTATTTTGTTTTAATTAGGAATTGGACATGATGAAATGGTATCTTTAAGATCTCTTCCAGTTCTAAATCTATGATCCTAAAATCCAAAGTTCTTAAATTAGGAAACATACCAAGTCCTTAAATAAAATCAATCAAGTTCTGCAGGATAATACCTTCCTTCAAGGTTCAGACCAAGCTTTAGAAGGTTTTCCTGTTACTAAACTTATTCTTTCCCCTCAAATTATTTTGTATTTATTTAATCTATATTCCCTATTACTACCCCATCCCCAATCCCAGTAGATCCTGGGACCTTTTCAAAGTAGATACTGTTTCATTTTTGTCTTTACATACCCAAAACTACCATACTTTCTTGCATATAGTAGACAGTTGATGTCTGTTGAATAAAATTGGGATAAAAAAATAGAAGATAATAATAATAAATTCTGTAACCAAAAGCAGTTCACCTCACCAAATATCCCTGGACTCTATAAATGTAGTAACATAGTAAAGAAAATAATGATAGGAAAAATGAGAAGAAAACTATTTTGAACACAATTACTTTCTAAATCAGCTCTTACAACCAAGTTTTTAAGAAGCTAAAGACAAAGATGGAAAGGGCTTTTACAATTACCATCTTCCACCTCAGACAAGGAAAACTGCCAAATTAATCATTTATCCAGATCTAGTCTCTTTATTGAGTATCAAGTTCCACAATACCAATTGCTTGCTCGATGTTGCCAAGTGGACGTCCAGGAAGAATCTCAAATACATATCTAAGACAAAACTCATTATCTTGAGTCCTCTAGATCTACACACCTTTCAAAATCCCCTATTTTTGATGAGGGTAACAACTAATCATCCTGATCCAAGATTTCAGAATTATGTTCAACTCTTCTTTCCTACTCCCATGTCAAAGTAATTGCCAACTCTTCTCAATTTTACCTCCATAGAGCCTTTCCCAGACATCTCCTTCCCTCCATTTATAAAGCCACCATACTATCTAAGGTCTTAAACCTCACTTGATCTCTTGCAATAACCTAATCAGACTCCAGATTCCCAATTCTCCTGTGCCATTCTATGCCTTTTACAATCTGTTTTGCCGTGACTAAAATGAAATCACTCTTCAATCCTACCTCTTAGATAGAATCCTTAGTTTCCTTCAAAGTTCAATTGATATGTCATTCTACTGAATGAAGTTTTTTCCTGACCTCCCCCATCCCTTCCAGTCTTCTTACAAATTACTTTACCCCCATGTACCGTAGAATCCAGTACCTCTAACCTCATTGTTGTTACTCTATCACCTGACTGAGAATTTTCTCTGGCTTCTCTCATACCTGAAAGGTTTTTCTTGCCTTATCTCAGTCTTCCTACTTTCTTTAAAAGTCCTAGTTAAAATCCCACCTTATACAGGAAGCCTTTTCCTACCTTTAATTCTGGTGTCTTCCTTCTGTTAATTATTCCAGTTTATTCTACACATAGCTTATTTGTATTCTACATACAACTTATTTATATATATTTACAGGTTGAGAACAGGATCTGTCCTTTACCTTTCTTTATACATCCTTAGTATTCAGCACAATATCTGACACAAGGCAGGTGCTTAACAAATGTTAATTCACCGATTGACTTGTGCTCGCGCCATCCTACTCAAATTATCATGTATATATTTGTGAATCCATGTTAGATTTCTCTCTCCCCACAATCTTCCCAACAATCCCCACCAGAGCAAGCTATGGGCTCATGGGAGAGACAGGGACTTTTGTTCCTTAGTTTACTGAAATGAATGGATTCCATTTCTGATGGCTTATCCATCTTTCAATCCCATTTCAAACATGACCTCATTTATGAAACCTGCCCTGATCCCTCCTTTCCAATCTCACTGGACCTCCCTGTTGCATTTTGCTTGTACCTTTTATGATACTTCTTCAGTTCTTCCTGCTATATAATAAGGAGATGCATCCTGGAATAAAGGGGAGAATACTAAATTCAGGAAGATGTGCCTTCAAAACCCAAATCTGACAATTAGCTGTGAGACCAAGGGCAAACTATTTAACCTCTCTGAGCTTAGGTCTCTCATCTATAAAATGAGAGAGTTGAACTAAGTAACTTCAGATCTCCACCTATGTGATCCAATATATAATCTGTGCCTTTGTTTCATCTCTTCCTGCCCCTTCCCTCCATATATAAACAAGGTGGAAGTTTCTCAAAGGCAGATATTATGTCCTACTCCTTTTTGTACCACTCAATCCCTCTGTGCAAAGGACTCTGAATTACTATTTGTTGTTGTTAATGCTCTAGTGAACCATCCTTCAAATGCAATTTTTTTGCATCATGCTTAATAACTTAATAAATGTTTTGTATCATGCAAGAGTATTTTTAACTTAATAAATGTTTGCTGTATTGATCATAAATTTTCTTAAATCTTGAGAGATTTAAAGGGGAAAGAATTTAAAGAGGAAGGAACCTATTGGCATCTATTAAAGATCACGTTTTTAAAAACTAGTACTTTCTGAAAGACAATAAGTCATTTTTATGGCTAAGTAGATAAGGAACTGACCCTCAGAGCCAAGATACTCAAGGTCTGCTTTTGAATGCATAAGTTTTGTTACTCCTAGGGAAATCTTTCAAATCTCTCCAGGATCTAGACTGCTCTCTAAGACTGCAGAGAAGGTGTCACCTGCAACCTATAACAAGTTTCCAAAAGGAGGAGTTCTTTATACCAGATCCAAGTCCTTATCCATCTGTAAGAATCCTTAAATGTCAAATACAACTTAACTATAAATCATTCTGAACTTTTACAACTATTGATCCATTTATGTTCTCAGCTTCTTTACTAGATAATTAATAGAAAGTCAGGTACCATGAAGGAGGAATGGAAGGAGAAATCCAGTTGGAATATGTCATGAAAAATACTTTTGATGCTTTATTTTCCATGTACTGTATAATGCCCTTCAAAAGCTTACAAAGATTAGAACTAGCACACAGAGATACATGAAAACATAACTTCTGAGAGACAATTTAGTTCTTTTCCGGTTTCTTGACTTTTTTTTTTAATATATTCTGGCTTAGTGTACTTTTTTTTGATCAGCTGTCAGAACCAAATGTTTGCTATTTGCAGTACAAGAGCTCTTTAAAAATCGCAGATCAGAGCATAAACTCTGCATAATAAAATGCAGAGAATAAGACTGTGGGATTAAAATAAGAATCTGCAATAATTTATTTTTCTTTAAATAAAGAAAACAAACCACTAAATGAATCAAGCAGAAACCCCTCCGTGAAATCTATTAAGAGATGCAAACTCTCTTAAAAGAAGCACACATCCTTGTGTTTAACAAGATCCAGAATTCAGCCTACTTTGAAAAGCAGTGAAATCTTTCTCTGACCAAGAGACAAAATCACCAGTCCAGCCAAACCGCCGAGGCAGATTTCTGCGTGTATCAGAGATTCAAGACAAGGGAGAGATGCAGGGAGGGAGGAATGGAAATCGCAAAGGCCCGGCTGAGACGTGGATGCCCAACCTTTCCCAGGGTTGCAATCAATTCCCCGGACCAAAGCCGGCCCCGAATGAGGCGAGCCGCAGCCCTGTCCCCTCCCCAGGCGGCGAAAAGGAGGCGCTCACCTTAAAGTCCCGGCTGTGCTGCGGGGTATATTCCAGGGTCCACAGCGCCCGCACCAGGTGTGCCAGCTGCTCCGTGACCTCGCCCTTGCCCTGCTGGCTGCGGGAGAAGGGGAGCCCGTTGGCTTGGGGGCCATCCTCCGGGACAGAGGCGGCGGGGGGCTCCTGCTCGCCGCCGCCCCGGTACTGTTCCAGGGCTAGGTACTCGGCGAAGAGCTCCGTGTTGCTGAGGCACTGCAGGGTGGCGTTCATGAAGCAGGTGTTGCCGTGGTTCTTGAGCCCCGCCACGCCGGGCACCGGGTCGCCCCCGGTCAGGCACAACAGCTCGGCCGGGGGCGGCGGCGTGGGCGCGGCGGGGGGCGGCGGCGGCGGCGGCGGCGGCTGCTGCTGAGGGCAGCGCTGGGGCGGGGCGGCTGGCCCGGGCCCGGGCCCCGGAGGGAAGCAGCTGCGAAAGCCCACCGGGCCGAGCGCGCCGCTGGGGGCTCGCCCGCGGCCGGGCAGCGGGGGGCTCTCGGAGCTATAGTGCGACAGAGTGGACAGCGTCTTTAGGACCCGGCTCATGAAGCTGCCCACCGAGCGGGCGGAGGAGGGCGAGGCCGGGGAGCCGCCGCTGCCGCTGCCGGCCGCCCGGCCGCTCCGGAACAGCCTCTTGCTGAAGGAGCGCTTCTCCTTCCCGCTCGGCCCCGGCCCCGTGGCCATGGCCGGTCCGGGGGCCGCGGGTCCCGTTACCTTGGACATGGCCCCGGCTCCCTATGCACATCCCCTCTCCCCTCCGCAGCCCACCCGCCTCTGCCCCCGCGAGGCCGCCGCCGCAGCTCCTGCTCCTGCTCCGGCCGCCGCCGAGCTGCATCCCCCGCCCCCTGCGCCTCACGGGCTCCCGGGGAGGGCGACGGCACCCGGGAGAGGGACCCAGCGAGAAGCGCAGGCGAGAGGCGGCGACCCACGGGCTCGCGGCCCCGGCACAGCTGGGGGCCCGTCACGTGGCCTCCAGCCCCTAAGCTTGGGAGCCGGCCGGTGGCCACGGACGCGGGAGGGCACGCTCCCTCTTCCACCCCCTACCCTCCCCCCCCGCCCCCGCCCCGCGCGCGCTGAAGCTGAAGTTGAAGCGGCGGCCATGTCGACTGTGGGAACAGAGCCTTTCCATCCCGGCTGCGGGAGCCCTCTTCTGCTCTGGCTACAGCCCCGCTAGGTGAAGCCAGAGCGTGGCCATGTCTAGTGTGGGCAAGGTCCTATCCCAGAATGGGAAGTCAGCTGGATTGGTTTGTGGCTGTTTAGCTTGGAGCTAGAGGAAGGGAGGGAGAGCGGAGAGGATTGGACTCGGCCAAGTCGTAGGTAGCGCCCCTGCCGTGAGTACAAAAGCTTTGGGAAACTTGTAGAAATCCTACCGCTGCAGCCCGAGAAGAAAAGTACCTGCACCCGAGGACCTAAAGATCCCTATCACATTGGCCTTCTGGTAGCGCCGTGTTAGATGCGGCTCCCGCACGCAAATGGAAGCGAACTGGTACTTAGCGGGGCTCCGGAGTGGCCCCAGGCGTCCTAGCTAGTGCCTGGAGCCCGGGCGCCCCCTCCTTATCCCTGCGGCCCCAAAATGCTGGGGAAATGTTCCCCAAATGCACACGCCCGGTTCCTCCGGATGAACAATAGCCCCGAGGCTGTTCAGCTTTGTCTCCACCAAGGAGTAAGGCGTGTACGGGAGACTCTCAAGGCTGGCCACAACTGTGGTCTACGTTTATTTGTGTGCCTAAGGGCCCGTGACCCGGGCTTTCTTTCATTCATTTATTTCATAAGCACTTCCTAGTATCTTAGAAAGGAAGACAAAAGAAAAGTAAATTACGGTCTCCGTTTTTCACTTTACCTGTAAAGAGTTGTTGGGCAAAGAACGCTAGTCATGGAGTCAAGAGACCGAGTACTTCATGGTATCAGCAAGATTACGGAATGAATGAACAACTCCGATAGGGTTAGCCCTTTTCAGTAATAAGTGATCCAAGACAATTGCAGCAGACTTGGGAAGGAAAATGCCATCCTCATCCAGAGAGAGAAATGTGGAAACTGGATACTATTTTCACTTTTGTTGTTGTTTTCTTTTTCTTTCTTGTAGTTTGTCCCTTTTGTTCTGATTTTTCTTTCACAGCATGACTAATATGGAAATGTTTTAAAGGATTGCACAGGTATTGCTGTTTTGGGGAGGAGGAAGGGAAAAAGGGAGAAAAAGTTTGGAACTTAAAATCTTACAAAAAATAAATGTTTAAAATTAGCCTTACATGGAGTTGGAAAAATAAAATACTATTGAGGGAAAAAATGATTGCATGATTGTTCTGGCTCTGGCATTTTCTAGATGAAACAGTTGAAAGGGTGGGGGATTTCTATACCTTGAAGAGTAGATTTGGTAGATAGATCCATGAATATTACTGTTCTGTAAGAAATGACCAACAGGATGATTTCAGAAAGGCCTGGAGAGACTTACACGAACTGATGCTGAGTGAAATGAGCAGGACCAGGAGATCAGTATATACTTCAACAACAATACTATATGATGACCAGTTCTGATGGACCTGGCCATCCTCAGCAATGAGATCAACCAAATCATTTCCAGTGGAGCAGTAATGAACCGAACCAGCTACGCCCAGAAAAAGAACTCTGGGAGATGACTAAAAACCATTACATTGAATTCTCGATCCCTATATTTATGCACACCTGCATTTTTGATTTCCTTCACAAGCTAATTGTACAATATTTCAGAGTCTGATTCTTTTTGTACAGCAAAATAACGTTTTGGTCATGTATACTTATTGTGTATCTAATTTATATTTTAATGTACTTAACATCTACTGGTCATCCTGACATCAGGGGAAGGGGTTGGGGGGTAAGAGGTGAAAAATTGGAACAAGAGGTTTGGCAATTGTTAATGCTGTAAAGTTACCCATGCATATATCCTGTAAATAAAAGGCTATTAAATAAAAAATTTAAAAAAAAAAAAAGAGAAATCCATGTATTTCACATGATGTCTTTAAAATAGTAGAAGAGGGTTGGGATTTGTTTTACTTGGCCAGAAAAGGCAGAACTAGAAATAATGGTTTGCAGAAATAAATTTAGACTTGATGTAAGGGAAAGAAAGATAATATATGTAAAGATTTTTGCAAATTATAAAATTCTATGTAAATGGCAGTTGTCATTCCTAACAATTTGAGCAGTTCTGTAGTGAAATGGACCACTTGCAGAAGAAGCAATTTCCTTTTTGCTAGAAGTCTTTAAGCAAAAGCTAAAAGATCATTTGTTGGGTAATAAAGGAAATTCCTCCACAAGTTCGGGTTGAGTCAGGTAGTTTCTGACATTCTTTCTCATAAGCTTCCAAGAACCTATGACATCAAGCTAGAAAAGCATCCAAGACAGTTCCAGGAGCAGAATGCATGTCTGTTGGTCAAGAACTAGCTAAGTAAAATATGAAATAGTTATTCACTAGAGAATCACCACTTAATTAATGTTTTGGCCCCCTGCTACTCCAAATAAAATGGAAGATCTTTCAAAGTATTGATATTAAAATGTATTATTGTTCTTACTACTACCACCATCACTACTAACACTATCACTATTACTAGAGATGCTTCTTTGAAGAAGGTAAAAATTGAGTTGGATCTTAAAGAATGGATAAAAATTGAAAATGAAGAGATAATAGGGAAAGGCATTTGAAGCTAGAGAAATGATATAAGTAGAAGTTAACACTGGGAAAGATCAGTTCTGCATGTTGGGAAACAAGGAGAAAACCACCATATCCAGAATAGGACTTATATGGATTTTTGAAATTACTCCTATAAGTAATGGGACTTTTTTAAAGCTTTTTATTTTGCAAAACCTTGTGTTCATAATTTTTTTCCCTCCCTTTTTCCCAATCCCTCCGCTAGACAGCAAGTAATCCAATATATGTTAAACATGGGGACACCATTCATAAAGGAATTATAGTTAGACATTGATTCATCTAAAAGAAAGATTGGAGGATTTTAGTGAGATAGAAGGATTTAGTGACATATGTCAACAACGTAATAAGAAGACCGCCAAGAAAACAAATAGATCTTAAACTGTTCCCAGGAATAGAGAAATGATAGTTGTGCTCTACTCTGCCCTGGTCAGATCTCATATGTAGTAATACATTTAGTTCTGGCCACCATACCCGCTGCTAAAATCTGAATAGCTTATCCAGTATTGGAATGCTACAAATCAGGGTTAAGTTAAGATCCTAGAAAGGGCATTCTTGTTCATATAGTTAAATATATGATTTCTGGTATAAAGAACTCCTCCTTTTGGAAACTTGTTATAGGTTTCAGGTGACACCTTCTCTGCAATCTTAGAGAGCAGTCTAGATCATGGAGAGATTTAAAAGATTTCCCTAGGAGTAACAAAACTTATGCATTCAAAAGCAGACCTTGAGTATCTTGGCTCTGAGGGTCAGTTCCTTATCTACTTAGCCATAAAAATGACTTATTGTCTTTCAGAAAGTACTAGTTTTTAAAAACGTGATCTTTAATAGATGCCAATAGGTTCCTTCCTCTTTAAATTCTTTCCCCTTTAAATCTCTCAAGATTTAAGAAAATTTATGATCAATACAGCAAACATTTATTAAGTTAAAAATACTCTTGCATGATACAAAACATTTATTAAGTTATTAAGCATGATACAAAAAAATTGCATTTGAAGGATGGTTCACTAGAGCATTAACAACAACAAAGCTAGACTACAAATACCTAAAAAAGGGAAGACAAAATCATTACAATACCTTTAGGACTCCTCTTTGGGGATACAGTTAAAATTAATTAATAAACATAATTGACTTACTTCAGTGACTCTGGATTACATATAGAAGAGATCATAGATTTAAATATGCAAGGGATCCTATGAAAGTCCTTATTATATATCTGTATTCATTTAGGGCACCTAAATGAATTATATACTACGTTAATACTGATTGATAGAGTTCCAGTATTGGATAAGCTATTCAGATTTTAATAGTAGGTTAAAACAAATTTGGAAACCTAATAGAAAGATTCACTTCTGCCCACCCCCAGTATTTCCAAAATTCTAATAAAGATAAAAATTAATCCCACTTCCATTAGAGCCCATGTTCATATGACTTCCCATCATCATATATCAAGGTGAGACTCCCATGAAAACCATCAGTCAGACTGAAGCCTTTGTTCAACTCCAGAACTTTAAGAATTTGTTTATAAGTACAAATTCCTTAGACTTTTTTCCATTTCTATGAACTTACATTACAAAGAGATATTCAGCTATGATATGACTATCAGCATAGATAGTTAGCTATGTGACTGCATCTTTGATCAAAACACTGTGTTCAACTGACTGGTTCTATTTGCTAAAAAAAAAACTTTTGCAAATGACACAGGATTAATCAATCAACAAGCATTTATTATGAGTTTACTAAATGCTTTGTATTATGCTAAGCAATTGGGAATACAATGAAAGCAGATACTTCTCTCAAGGAATTTATATTCTAATGGAGGATAATTTAAGGTGGTAGACCATTCTGCCTAATCATTACTATCTTTCCCAAGGTCCAACAAACTTTTTAGATATTTTCTTCCAAAAAAAATGATTTTCCACTTCATGCTCACAATAATGTCTATACTCTAAGACAAGAATCCAAAACAATGACTCAATTCAAGAAAGAATTCAAACTCAAGTCATCTGTGTCCTTTCTAACTATATTATCTCTCCTATGAAATCCATTTTCAACAACTATTAGGGGACCAGTGTGTTCCTTCAGTAAAGGACTTATGGCAACAGAGCCACCAACAGGCTAGTGATCTATGATAAGGTTTTTACTCACTGATTCTTGGCAAAGTGATGTGAGAAATCAACTTTACTTGGATAAGCCAGAATAAAAGAGAATCAACTGACCCTGAGAAAGACTTTTCAGACTGTTTTGTTCTGTCCCATCTAACTGGAGCCATGTCAGAAATTACTTAGAGGTAATTGTAATTAGCCCCATTCTGAACATTAATTACAGACTCAAAATCATCTACTCTAGATGCTCATATAGGCCCAACAATGATCTATACATTTATCATGTACTGGGATACTGACTACATGTGGTCACTATAATTACCAGAGTAGTTAGTTTTATGCCCACAAGTCCTTTCTATTAAGACATAGAAAGGCAGTAATTTGCATTAGTAAATTAAATCATGGATCACTGAAGCACTGAAATGCCTATTTAGTGACAGAAAAGATGTTTCTCACAAGAATAATTCCAAAAGATTAATGTAAAATATGCTGCCCACATCCTGATAGAGAGATGATGGATTTAGGGTACAGATTGAGATTTTTTTTTCCTTTGACATGGCCAATGCAGGAATTTAAAGAGGGGTTTTGTTTTGCTTGCTTTCTCAAAGGGGACAAAAGAAAGTAGAAGCAAAAGAATGCAAATGTAAAAATAATATAAAACTAAATTCTAAAATATATATGTGTGTATGTGTGTGTGCATATTATAATTTCATCAGTGTTGGAAATTTCAAAAGATTGAACTCCCTCTTCCTAGACCTTCTCATCGATGTAAGTCAGCTACTATTCTGCAACTTAGTCTTAGATGTGTGTTTAAGGCCCTGAGAGGTTGTCATTGCCCAGGATCATCCAGATCAAAAACAATTCTTGGACTAAATTCTTCCTGGCTCCAAAGTTGCCTCTCATTATCATGTATTTTAAAAAATCACTTGTATCTACTCTTTGGTTTGTGTGGTCTTTGAATGACTGTTGGCCAAAGAAGGTAGGAAGGGAAAGGAAGGAGGGAAAAAAGATGTAGCAGCCAGAAAAAAAAAAAAATTTAATGCTATCCTGGAGTGCATTGAGAAAGTCATAGTGTCCAATATAAGGAAAATAATAGTTTTCCTATATTCAGATTTTGTTAGACAGCATCCAGAATAGTGTGTTCCATTCTGGGTACCACATTTTAGAAGAATCATACACACGCTAAGAGGTTTAGAAATCATGCTGTAGTGGAATCTATTTGAAAGAAGGAGGGATGATTAGTCTGGAGAAGAAAAGCAAACTATAAATTGTTTTTAAGTATTTGAAGGACTGTCATATGGAAGAGGAATTAAATTTAACCTTTAGCTCCCACTTAGCTCAAAAAGGGGAATAAAGATTATTTGAGGGGGAAGAACAGGAAAAGCCAGAGAAATAAAGAAAGGCTACATGTTAGAAATGGCACCTATGAAGAGCTTTAAAGGAAAATGGGGTGTCTGAAACACACACACATACACACACACATGGAACACAGAATACATTCTAATTATATGTGAATTCAGAATTCAGACAAGAGAAGGCATGTTGAATTCAGGTAACAACTTGTAATCCAAGTTGACTCAAACATAGTTTCCTTGATAGGTAGTAATGTAAAATAAATATCATCCCTGTACCAGTCAGCACTAGCCTCTCACTAACTTGGATTCATGTTCAGAAAGGATACTCTTTAGTAAGTATTATATCACATGACTTAAGCCTCTATTCTTACGTGAAATAGGGAACCTTTAAGTTCAAATCAGTTCTGGATATTCAGTTATTACCATGTCAACAGAAACCCCAGAAAGCAGCAGTTTAAAATCACTTTTTTTTTTTAAAGGCATTTAATTGAAACATAAAAGGAAACTTCAGATATTAGAAACATTCTCAGTACACATTCCCGAATTGAATGCAATCTCATCTCCAATTGATGCAGAAGAAAACAGCATCTGTGATATTCTTGTCTCTGAAATGGAAAAAATGGAGACTAAGCATATGTTCTAATTCTCTCTGCCTCTGTCTCTATCTGTTTTTCTCTCTCTCTTCCTCCCCCCCCCCATACATGCATGTATCCACCCCTCATTGAATGCATCCTTACTACAAATCACATATCTGCAAGAGAAAAAAGTCAAAAAGCAATTCCACGTGCCCTCCTCCTGTCCTAACCAAATATTCACACTGTTTTGACAAAGCCTCTAGCACACAGTGTGAGATTTAACAATTTTGCCTACATATTACCTGAATCTCTATGAATACCATCTCCCAGTTTTTCAATCTCCCCATAATTCTCCTTAATCTCCATGTATCAGGAACATATAAACTTCTGAACTCCTGGTCATCACCACTGAAGATGTAACCAATGTGACTTCTCCCTCATCCAAAATATCTTTTACCAATAATAATCCATGTTTCTTCACACAATAGCTTTTCATTATGGGCAGAAACTAAGACATTTAGCCTAATATCCAAGAGACTTACTCTTTTTTTTCTCAGTTTTTCATATGTAAAGTGCAGATAAAGATAATAATAGCTCCATCATTGTTATGAGGATCAAACAAAATAAAATATAAAAATTAACATATAAATGTTAACTACTATTACTAATTTTTATAAATCTAAGGATATGGAATATGTTGCTGTGACTAAGAAGCATAATAGTGAAAAGACAAGAACCCTGGATCAGCAGGAATACTCTGAAGGACTTGTAATGAAAAATGCTATACGTATGCAGAGAAAGAACTGGTTGTATCTGAATACAGATTGAAGCATGTTTTTTTCTTTTTGCTTTATTTTTCATGAGGGTTTTTTTTGTTGTTGTTGTTTTTTAGTGGAGAAGATCTATGTGGAAAGGTTTTCTGCAGCCTAACTTTTATGGAAATGTTTTGCATAACTCCACATGTGTCTTCTCAATGTGGGGGATGGGGAGAGAAGAAGAGAGAGAATCCAAAACTCAAAATTTTAAAAACAAATGTTAAAAAAATGTTTTACATGTAAATGGGAAAAATTCAATTTTGAAAAAAAAATTTTTTAAGTTAAAAAAAAAAAAAAGAACTCCAGATCAGGTCACAGGACCTACCTATGTAACCTTTAGCAATTTACTTAACCTCTCTAGATCTCGTTTGCTCATCTGTAAGAAGGAGAAATTTAACTAGATAACATCTAAGTTATCCTTTCAGTTCTAAATATATGTACCATGACTACTCAGACAATCAAGGCAGCCAAAGGCCAATGGGAAGAATCCAAGAGGGGAAACAAAGAAAGCTTCTCTCTCACCTTTATTGTAAGACTCTACCTAGAGATACATAAGAGTTGGAATACCTACCTATAAGGTACATAAGAGTTGGAATCTTTACAAAGTGTTAAGCCATTAGAGTTGATAGAGACAATAATTATCTAATTTAGCATGGTTCAATAAGATTGATTTGATCTTAGAAGGAGATATTTTGGGCCAGAACTTGAAACAAGGTACTAAGTACAACTGATAGAAACGATGCTTGTGTTCACACCTTTAGAGAGCTCATAAGTATCTAAGTACTCAATGGAGTTCACACGTTTGGGAGATTTTAGGTTTAGTATGAGATATCTGAATTCACACCTCCCTTAGGGCCAGAGAGCACTTTGGGAGATAACCCAGAATCCCTCTCTCTCTAGAAGGAGGAGTTAACCTTTGGGAGATCATATATATACAGGAAGCTCTTAGAGCTGGAGAGAGTTTTCTGGGGAACATTGACTGGGATTGGAGAGGAGCACTCTGGGAGGAAGCCCACAAGCTCTATCTTCAAGGCAAGAGATTCATTGCATCTTCCAACTTGGTGCTGGCTGGAGGCTGAAGAAAGCAGAGGCAGAAGCCAAGGACAAAGCTGCAAGAGTCTTGGAACCAAGCAGAGAGATAGGCCTCTGAGCTAACCGGGATATAGTGAAGGACACAATAAATGATCTAAACTTTTATCACCTGGCTGTGTTTTGGAAAAAGAACACCACACATAAGGAAGAATCAAGGTCAAATAAATTATTAAAAATATAATTTACTCTCACTACTTATCTAGTATGTTCACAAAAGAGGACAATTGTCCAAGGAACCAGATTGGCCTGGTTGGAAGGGGATATGGCAGTGGTTTGTGAGCAATTTCATTTAGCTGTTTCTAATGTCAAACAGGTAACCTACTAGATCTACATGGCCTCAGATCATGCTTTACCTTCCATAGATTCATCCACCAGGAAACCTGGGTCTACCCAGACATTTTGGCATATTCCTTGGTGCTGCCCCTTTCTCCCCACCTGAAAGAGCATTCTACCACCACTCCACCCCTACTTTCAATCTTTCATCCTTAGAACAGTGATCAAGTCAATACTACCCTTGCTACTAGAAAGAGTGTTACCATTCACTGCTTTATGGCTCCAATCACAGCTAATCTCTGAATCTCTAAACCAAACCTGCCTTCCTGGCCACTACTCCTTACATGTATTATTTCTCTTTATGAGGATGCAAGCTTCTTGAGGGTATGAATTGTCTCTGGATTTTATTTGGATCTCCAGTATCTATTATGGTATCAGGCATATAGTAAGTGTTTAATAAGTGGTGAAGGTTTTTTTTTTTCATTTATTCAACAGAAACCTTAAAAGGTAAAGATTATCTTTAGGTTCTCTTCCTGTTTTCTTTGGAACTTAATAGAAAAATACCTATCTACCAACAGTGAACTGTGAATCTTCCTTTAGAAAGCCTTAAATATGACATAGTCCAATGTGTTAAATATGGAACACTTTCTGAATCCTTCAATTATGAATCTCACCTTGCTGTTAGTAAAGGAGACTTAGTTTCTACTTTAAAGAAGTACATGTGTTATAATCTATAATCAGATTGCTTGATGTCTTTGGAGAGAGAGGGGAAAAAATTTGGAACTCAATATCTTTCAAAAATTATCTTTACATGTAATTAGAAAAAATAAAATACTATCAAATTTTTAAAAAGCAAAATAACAACAACAAAGAGATTCATATATTTAAAAGAGCAAAGATTCTAGAAGGACATTCATGTATTCAAAAGAGCAAAGATAATAGAAGGAACTGTCATGCTTAATGTTAAGCATCCCAGAAAAAAGAGCCCTTAATATAACATTAAGAGGTTACTGTGAGTTCCACCTTGTGATAAACAGTTGGAAAGATAATTGTAACTTGGGCCCCACCTTCAAGGCACTAATGATCCAAGATCTTTGGACACTCACCAAAGTTGTTTGTCGTTCATTCTCAAAGAGGGCCATGACATTAGGGCAGTGATGCCATGACATGCAAGACACTGAAGCTTAATAGAAAGAAGTTAGGAATATATTAAAAGGCTCCAAAGGATCACATTTTTCAGAAAACAAGAAAAAAAACAATTTTTAAAAAAAGCAAAAACTCCATCCACCAGGATGTCTCATTTAAATATTAGGGGAGTAATGGAGCTCTCTCAAAATCTAAGTAACAAAGAGCTGAGTAGAGATGTGAGGATGCAGCAGGCAGCTAAATATCCCAGGAAGCCATCTGACATTTATAAAGCACAGCAGTTATCCTGACAGGCTCCTTGATTCCTTTGCAAATCAAGTTACAAAGAAGAGAGAGATGAATACTCTCAGCCAGAAATGGGCAGAGACAGCTGAACAATGCATAAGTTTAGCAAATAAAAGGAGACAGAAGGTCGATGCGGCCCAGGACCCAAGAACTCACCTGTATCCTGGTGTCTGCTTCAGTAATGACAGTTCCTTCCAGAAAGTGAATTTATATTGTGCAGTTGAATACTATGTAAACCACAGACTAAAACCTAAGAGAAATTTTTAGAATGATTAATTCTTCCTCTGCTAATGTCCTGATCTAATACTTCACTGGAAATGAGCTTGACCCTGGACTCTCCAATACTGAGCCAGTGGAACTCAATTACTTATAAATCCTACCAAACTTGAAAGTCTTTAAGTACAGGCCCAGTGATATGCTACATGCGACGTGGCATCCAAGGACAAGTCTCGTTCAGCAAATAGCAACATGAGATTGACCACAATGTGATCAATTTTTTAACAATAATACTTGAAAATAATCTCCTAAATCATAGAGGGAACATGATCTGCAGCCATGCAGGGAATATCTATATTAATAAAATCACAGATCTTTGAAGTATCATATATAAAGATTAACTACTCTTAGGAAGGAAACTGAAACAAACACTTTATAGTACCTCCTAATAATTAAGATTTATCAATATCATCCTATAATCATCAAGTTTTTTCCTGAATGTTTGATAAATTTAGACCTACGAAGTAACCAGAGAAAGATATAAAATTATCTACTACAGTGCTAAATTGTACAGAATAAGTTAAGATGCTATAAGAGGTCAGAGACAAAAATACTTAAGAGAAATATTTCATGTCTTCAAATATTTGAAGAACTATCCTATCAAGTACAGCTACTCAGTTTATTAAGTATTTTCTGTGTGACAGTCTGACACTGTCCTAAGTACAATACTGGCAAGACAGATACAAGCAAATAAAGAAAAATTAGTTCCTTCCCTCAAGGAGTTTATACTCTAAGGGAAGAACACAACACATAAAAAGAAACTGAAAGGGAAGATAGGAGAGATGAAGTATCTGGCTCAAGGGCATGGTAGAGAAAGTCCTGGGGAATCAAGAATGTGATCTGGAGGAGAATAAAAGTATGACTACCCTGGCTTCTCCTTAAAATGGAAGTTCTCAACTCACTTAGATTGGCTAATATGACCAATAAGGAAAATAATAGGAAATGTGGAAAAATTAGGACATAAACGTGTTGGTAAAATTCTGAACTGATCCAACTATTCTGGAAACCAATTAACTTTTTTAAAAGTGAGGGGAAGGACCTAGTTCTACAAAAAATACTTATAGCAGTTCTTTTTGTGTTAGCAAAGAATTGGAAATTGAGAGGATGTCCATCAACTGAATAATGGATGAATAAGTTGTATATGATTGTGATATTGTACTGTAATAACGATGACCAGTATGATTTCAGAAAAAGCTGGCAAGATTTATATGAACTGATACAAGTTAAGTGAGTAGAACCATGAGACTACTGTATACAGCAATATTATACAATGACCAACTGTGAATAACTTATCTATTCTTAGCAATACATTACTCCAAGAAAATTCCAAAAGACTCATGATGAAAAATGCTATCTGTTTCCAAAGAAAGGACTCTAAATAGAGATGGAAGCAGACTTTTTCCACTTTCTCACTTTTTCACTTATTCGGTGAGTTTTTTCCTTATTGGGTCTGTGTCTTTTTTCACAAAATGATTAACATGGTAATACACTTTATATGATTGAACATGAATTTGCTTACTATCTCAGGGAAGAAGGAGAAAAGGGAAGGAGAGAGAAAATTTGTAACTTAAAAAATTTTTAAATGAATATTTAAAATTATCTTTATACATAATTGAGGAAAATAATATATATTATATATATATTTTTTTTAATTGAACTTCTGGAGGAATCAGACAATCATGGGGAGAAGTAAATGAAGGTATTTACAATGTATGAAATTTAGGGATGGAGTGAACTTCCAGAGTAAAGAATTTTCCTTTGGATAGAGAAGGTCCAGAGAGGCAAGAATTTAGCCAGAAAAGGAATTATAAAGAAAACAGGTTATTACTACTGCTGCTGCTATTGTTGCTACTACTCCACTACTACTACTATTACTTTTACTGCTACAACTATTACTACCCCTACTAGTACTAGTATTACTAGTACTGCCACTACTATTACTACCACTATATGCAAGAGGAATCATAGAACTACAGTTACAAGGAATCTTAATTGCCACCTAGTTCAACTCATACGTGAAAAGGACTTTCAACTACAGTATCTCCAATAATTGAATGTATAGTCTCTAGATAAAGACCTCCAAATGAGGAAGGAGAAAATCCACTAACTCCTTTCTATTTTTGGAAAGCTCTAATTGTTGGAAAGGTTTTTTCTTTTTTCCCAACTTCAAACCTAAATTAGCCTTTTTGCAACTTTCATCCATAGCATCTGGTGTGTTCTCTACAGCAAAAGAGAACAATTCTAGTCACTCTTTTTTTTTTTAATACTAGCTTTTTATTTTTCAAAATACACATAAAGATGGTTTTCAACATTCATTTTTGCAAAACCTTGTTTCAAATTTTTCTTCTAAACATATTTTCATATTTGTTATGCTGTGCAAGAAAAAGCAGGTCAAAAGAAAAAAAATGAGGGAAAAAAAAGCAAACGTGCAACATGAAAAAAAAAAAGGTGAAAATACTATGCTTTGATCCATATTCAGTTTCTATATTCTCTCTCTGGATGGGGATGGCTCTTTCTATGAATCGCCTTTTTATTGAAAAGAGCCAAGTTCATTATGGTTCATCATCATATAATTTTGTTGTTGTGTACAATGTTCTCTTGATTCTACTTACTTCACCTAGCATCAGTTCATATAAATCTCTCCAGATCTTTCTGAAATTGTCCTCTGATCATTTATTATAGAACCATAATATTCCATTACATTTATATACCATGACTTATTTAGCCATTCCCTAACTGATAGGCATTCATTCAGTTTTTTGTTCCTTGCCACTAGAAAAAGGGCTGCTACAAACATTTTTGCACATGTAGGTCCTTTTCCTTTTTTTATGATTTTTTTTTATGATTACGGACCCCATAGAGACACTGCTGGATTAAAGGATATGCCCAGTTTTGTAGTCCTTTGGGCATAGTTCCAAATTGCTCTCCAGAATGGTTGCATCAGCTCACAACTCCACCAATAACATATTAGTGTCCCAGTATTCCCATATCCCCTCCAACATTCATCATTATCTTTTCCTGTCATCTTGACCAGTTTGAGAGATATGAAGTGATACTTCAGAGTGGTTTTATTCTAGTCACTTTTATATATGATAGTCCTTCAAATATTTTGATTACTGTATTTCTTATAATTGGTTTCCTTTGTGATCCTATGTATTTTATTTTATTCATTTAAAAATATTTTTCTGAGCAGAATTCCATTGACTTCACTAGACTGCCAAAGGGATTCATAATACAAAAAAAAAAAAAAAGATAAGGACCCCTACTTTAGCCTATCCTCATATGGCATCTATAGACTCAATTCCTTTAATAATCCTGATTTTCCCCCTCTAGATGTTCCTCAACCTATCAACATCTTCCCTAAAATATGGTGTCCAGAAATGAACCCAACACTCCAGATTTATTCTAACAATGGCAGAGAAAAATGTGACTAGAATTAGATTTATTCTATGGCTTCAGAGGGCAGAACTAAGATAGGGAGAAGTCATATTACAGCAGATTTCTTCTTTATATTGATCTGTCACCAATCAATACTATCTCTTAGATTTTCCCCTTTCTCTACACAAATATGTTCGCTTCCTTTGTTCCAGTCCCTTCTCCTTTCATAAGAATTGCAACAAACTCTAAGACAGTGATACTAATTTTGGGTTTCCCTACTCTAGTCTACGCAATTTACACATCATTATAAGATACATTTTCCTAAAATATGTTAACTTTGTTGTTTCCTGAGTATTTCTTCTCCTTCATTGCCCCCATGTGTCTCAAACATTTCTTCATGCCTCAAACATGTGTCTAATTCAGAAAAATGAGGTGTTTTTTACAATTCAACAAATCCAGTAATGTAATAAACAACTTGATCAGATAATGAGTTCCCTACCATTGGAAATATTCATTGACTGAATGTGTCTACCTATCAGAAATGTTTTAGAAGGGATTCTTGTATAAAGTAGGAAATCAGGGTAGATAACCTCTCACATGCTTTGGAGGAAGAAGAACATGAACAAGAACAAGAAAGTAATTAAAATTTTTATGGTGCTTTCAAGTTTATAAAGCTTTTTACATATATTACTTCATTTGATTTCATTTGTAAAGTTCTATGATTCTACTAAAAGGAGTTATCAATGTGGACTAGAAAAGTCCTATAAGTTTTGGAGGAAATGGAGGAAATTGGACCAAAAGATGATAGTTGGATTAACAGATAGAAATAAAGACATTCCAAACAAACAAATAAACAAAAAATAACAACTCAAATTTATTATTAGCGGAATAGTTTGATAGTATAGTGGATAGAGTAATGAGACCTGCAATCAGGAAGACTCATTTTCCTTAAGTTCAAATCTGGATTCAGATATTTACCAGCTATGTGACCCTGAGCAAATCACTTAACCCTGTTTTCCCCAATTTCCTCATCTATAAAATGAGCTGAAGAAGGAAATGCCTAACCACTGAATATCTTTGCCAAGAAAACCCTAAATGGGGCTAGAAAGAGTAAGCCATGAAGAGGACATAATAGAACAACAATAACAGAAATTAATACTTTATACTTTTCAAAGCACTTTCTTCTGAAGTATCCTCTGATTGGAGATTACCACTAGGAGGCAAACAAATATGGGATAGTCTGGAACAAAGATAAGAACAAGAAATGTATTTAGAAGACAATGGAAAGGACTGGCTGGGCTGGAGCTGTGGGTGGTTGAGGTAAGGTGGGGCCAATTGATATAAAGCCTGAATATCAAGCTGAGAAGTTTGGACTTAGTCTGATGAACAAGTAGCTGTCTCAGGATTGTCTCAGGAGTGATGCATATTTAGGAAAATTTACCTGACAGTGATGTGCACAATGGATTATAGCAGAAGAAGGCTAGAATCAAAGTCACTGGCTAAAAGATTGTTACAGTAGTCAGATAAGCAATTACCATGTACAAGAATGGTATCAATTCAGTTCAGTTCAACTTGTACTTAGTAAGCGATTATTATATATCAGATATTGTACAAGACTCTGCCTTTAAGGATCTTACATTCTACTGGGGGAGGAGCAGCAATTATAAGTACACATATTAGTAAATAGTTTGATTTTTTTTTAATAGAGAACTCACACAGGGCAAGCTCTCGCAGTGTCAAAAAAGCAATACAAGGACACTCTAGGTCTCTGTTAAGAATTTTAGAATTGATTTATGACAAGGGAGACACTGGCACAGGACTGCTCAACATGGTGTGCCCTCAAGGGGGAAGGTGCTATGATCTAAGAGCAAAGCAGAATTGAATTAGTTCAGAATAAACATGAGATGCAAAGTTAGAGAATCTATATCAAATGTTCATAGGGACTATTTGTGTCTGACCTATGGCAGAGCATTACAAGCTCATATTGGTCTGATCAACCATGGTCGGACACACCATAATTTGACTTTAACATATTGATCATTTTGGTCTTCTTTGAAAGTGAAATACAACCACCATTAATAAATACTAAATATATACAAAATAAATACAAAATAATTTGAAGGGTACTAGTACTTAACTACTAGGGTAGCTGGGATACAGAGCACCAGGTCTGAAGTCAAGAAGAATCATCTTCCTAAGCTCAAATTCGGCCTCAGAAATTTACTTACCATGTGCTCCTGAGCAGGTCATTTGACCCCTATTTGCTTCAGTTTCTCATCTGTAAAATGGGGACACACTAAAAAATGGAAAACCACTCCAATATCTTTATCAAGAAAACCTCATGCACAGTGTCTATGGGGTCACATAGATTTGTACATGACTGACTGACTAGACAATACTAAGAACTAGGGAAAGAGAAAGTCAGAAAAGGTCCCAACTCTTTGGGAGGGAGCTCCTAAGCTATGCTGTGAATCAAGCTTTAGAGTCCTTGGAATACAGGTAAGAAAGAAAAGCATTTCAGGTATGGAGAACAGCTTGGATAAAAGCCTTGAGGCAGGAGATGACATGCAATGAATAAAAAATAGAGAGAATAGCCATGGGAGTAATGGACAAAGTACAGACCTGAGAGATTAAAGAATAAGTCCTTGCTGGACCAGGTAAATATCAGTACTTTTTCCCTCATGACAGGAAATATCCTAAGATAGCCAAAACTAAACTGTACCATTTCCTGAAAGAATTCAAACTCCATCTTCTCTGAAACAGAGAAGACAAGTTCTCAGACTCCCCACCTCTAGCCTTTAGATTAACTTGATTTCATCCATTTGAACTTTATATGTTATGATTACTATTTTAATATAGTCTGAGAAGCCAAATAGTTGATAATGCTGATTTCAGGACAAGAGTTTAAAAACATAAGAGCAAGGGATACCATAGGGATACGTATCATAGCATTCTCAAGCATGAGGAAAGGACCCTATTTATTGGAGCATTATCTAATACAGCCAAATTCCTATATGACAAATTAATCATTCAACATACCTTTAGTAAGTTTCTACTCTGAGCCAATTATTGTACTAAGATTGGAGATATAAATACAAAAGACAGTTCCTTAAAAGCAGGAATAATTTTTACTTGGAAAAAAAATATGTACATGAGTAAGTAAATGCAGGACAAATACAAAATAAATATAAATTGATCTGGATGAAAAACTGAAAACTGAAGAAAAAAATAGGAATTGCTTCAAGCCATCAGTATTTAACTGATACTTCAGTTAAACTTTGAAAGGAGAATGGATGTCCAAGAGGCAGAGATCAGGGGGAAGGCATTCTAGACATAAGGAAAAGCCTAGATAAAAGCAAAGATGTGAAAGATAGAATATCTTAGGTAAATAAGCCAGTTTGGTAAAGTATAATCAATTGAGACATACCAATTATAGAAATGACTTATGAAACTGGTAGGAGCAGGAAGCTTGCATTAGATGACCTCTGAAGTCTCTCCCAACTTTAGCATTCTCAAATGAATTAGTCACGAGGGTAGAGCCTGTCTTTTTATTTTTTAATTAATTAATTAATTTTTTAATACACGTTGCTTTATGAATTATGTTGGAGAGAAAAATCAGAACAAAAGGGAAAAACCATAGAAGAGAGAAAAAAGAAAAGAAAAAAAGAAGTGAACATAGCATGTATTGATTTACATTCAATCTCCATAGTTCTTTTTCTAGATGCAGATGGCATTTTCTATCCAAAATTTATTGGGATTGCCTTGGATCACTGAACCACTGAGAAGAACCAAGTCTTTCATAGTTGATCATCGTACATTCTTTTTATTGTGTACAATGTATTCCTAGTTTTGCTTGTTTTGCTCAACATCAGTTCATGTAAATCTTTCCAGATCTTTTTAAAATCACTTTGTTCATCATTTTTTATAGAACAATAATATTCTCAGATTAACAGAAGAGGAAATAAAATACTTAAACAGTCCCATTTTAGAAAAAGAAATTGAACAAACCATTAGTGAACTCCCTAAGAAAAAATATCTAGGGCTAGATGGATATACCAGTGAATTCTATCAAACATTTAAAGAACAATTAATTCCAATACTACATAAACTATTTGGAAAAATAGCTAAAGAACAATCCTGCCAAATTTCTTCTATGACACAGATGTGGTACTGATACCTAAACTAGGAAGACCCAAAACAGAGAAAGAAAATTACAGATCAATCTCCCTAATGCAAAAAATTAAATAAAATATTAGCAAAAAAACACTGTTTTAATTATGTCTCCCATAAAAGTATAGCATGATGTTTTGATTATATTGGGTTCTAATAAATGATGATAAAAATGAAAAAATGGTTTTGAAGATGATAAAAGTTTACATTTAACTAGCACTTTAAAGAATACAAAGGGCTTTCTGTATCAAAATCCTATGAGTATTTCATTATATCCACTTCAGAGATGAAGAAAATGAGTCTAAGAGAGGCTAAAGTACTACTGTATTCAAGACAAGATGACTACTTCTATGTGTCAGTATTATGCTATTCACCAAGCCAAACTTATACTAGGATATATACACTTAGGAGATCAAAGACAAAAAGGAAGATTCTATATGTATTAAACCAGCCATAGCAATATATTTTGTCACAACAAAAATAAAACTTAAAACAAAATGAGACCTCATCAATTGGGGAATAACTGAACAAACTATAGAATATGTATATATAATGGAATATTATTATGAGGAAGGATAGCAGATGGTGCCATAGTAGATAGAGTGCTGGACTTGGAATCAGGAAGCCTCATCTTCCCAAATTCAAATCTGGCCATGCGTATTTACTGACTATGTGATCTTGGGCAAGTCATTTCACCCTGTTTGTCTCAGGTTCTTCATCTATAAAATGAACTGGAAAAGGAAAAGACAAACCAGAAAATCCCAAATAAAATCAAGAAAAGTCAGATATAGCTAAAACAACTGAACAAAGACAAACTTATAGAATAAACATGGGAAAGTTTATATGAACTGATACCTAGTAAAAGAAGAGAATCATGAGAACAATATACATGATTACTGAACTATGAAAATTTTAAAATGAATACTACATGAAACCAAATATTAAACAATTATAATCACCAGTCTTGATTCTGGAGAAAACATGAGGAAATATATTTCCCTCTTTTCTTTTCTTTTTCTTGTTTTTAATTTATTTATTGCGTTAAATATAAAATAAGGAAAAATGATAGATAAAGGAAGGCAGAAAAGGAAAATAAAACAAAACAAAACAGAACAGAATATTATCATGTACTCAGCAGAACATCAGAGAGGATTCAATAACAATAAGTTTCCATTTCAAGAAAGCATATATGATAAAAGAAGAAATTATATTCATGAGTGTCCATCTTGTCTTTGCTTCCTTATAGGTTGTTCTTTTATTCTCTGGTATGCACTTTTTTACTTTATTCTTTTTTTTCCCTTTTCCCTTCACCTCCCCCAAATAGGCTATAGTTAAGCACAGATATATTTATGTAGAGATATATATACACACACACTATATATGCATATTTATACCTACCCACACACATGTAATGTACATATGTCTACATACATACATACCTAAAACTACATACATATGGTCCTACATATACTCATTTATATACACACACATTTGCCCATATGTAAACATGCATTTAAAACACTGTTAGTATGGCTAACATATAATATAGATTTCTCTCTTGATTGAATCTTTAAGTTTGAATTTGTCTAAGATCATAATTACTAGCCCTACTTTTTATATTTCTAATAAATTCTACTCCTGATCCTTGCTGTAGTGTTTCTGTATATCTCTTCTTTCCTATCCCTGTTAATTCTCCTGCTTTAATTCTACTCCTTAACTTCCCTTGCTATTACTTAACCTCACATGGATCCTTCCCTTGTCTTCTTTCCCCACCTATATTTCCTCTTTTCCATAGAAAGATGGGCAAAACTAGATTTGGAATATGCCACATATGTTGTTGAGCACTGTGTGTCAATTGGTTTTACTTAAGCATTTTTTTCTTTTACAGTGGAAGAATCATGGTGGTGGTACATAGAAATGATTGATGTGGTAAAGGGAGAAAGAAAGAAAGAAAGAAAGAAAGAAAGAAAGAAAGAAAGAAAGAAAGAAAGAAAGAAAGAAAGAAAGAAAGAAAGAAAGAGAAAATTGATGTTAAAACAAGAGCATCAATGTTTTTTGTTTGTTTTTTTTAAGATCATTTTATTTTGAACATATTCTGTGCTAACAGAGATTCCCCACAATGGCTGTTTATTTTTATCTCACCACATATAGTGTGATTTTCACCCATTAGGTAGGTTTGGGCAGATCCTGAATTTAGCAACCAAGAGTACAAAGAGAATGTTTATCCTCATTTAAGTCTCTATTTCTCATTATTCCCTTCTGTCAATTGCAAATAGGGAATCAGGAAAGGATGGCCTTCTGTGCCAGAAAGATCTATATAACCTACCCTTAATTAGCAAAGACCTACTTGCCTTTGCTACCATCATTCAATAATTTGCTGCTCTTTTCTAAGCAATAGTTTCATAAATGTGCTTCTCCTACTTCATTTTCTTACTTTTTCCTAATGGGGTCATCAAGTGTAGCATATGTAGGAATCTGTCTTTAGGTCAATATAAAAAAAATTTAGTAGAAGCAGGAGAATTTATTAACTACAAATGATAAATAGATAAGAAATCACAGGAATGAAAGAAATCAATCAACAAGCACTTATTAAATAATTATTATGTGCCAGACTCTCTACTAATTGCTGGGAATATGAAGAAAAAACAAAAATAAACAAACAAACAAAAAAATAAATCCCCTGCCCTCAAGGAGCTTACATTCTAACAGTAGAGACATGTATATAAGTTAGGACATACAAACTATATGACATGGAAGATGATCCTAGAAAGCATGGTGTCAATAGATGGGTGAAAGTGGGAAGATAAAGAGAGACCTCCTGGGAGAATTCTGGAAAGAGGGCAATAAGTCAGAAAATTCCAAACTCTTCCACTTCTCCAACAAGCAAAACAAAGTTGTACTTCAGCTCAAATATAGACTGGTAAAAAACAAAGAAGACTTGGATAGAACAAGGGTCCTTTGGGGACAACAAAAGAACATCCAAAGAAAGACCCCAGGTCCAGGGAATGTGAAACATCTTATAAGAAAAATGATAGATTTGGAGAACAAATTAAGAAGAGAAAACATAAGAATAACTGGACTACCTGAAAGCTATGGTCAGAAAAGATACAAGGATACAATATAAGACATAAGCAAAGAAAATTATCCCAAAGTGATAAAACAAGAAGGGAAAGTAGAAATAGAAAACAAACAAATAAACAAACCACCTCAGCGATCCTACAAGGAAAATATATAGGAACATTATTGCTAAATTTCAAAAAAACACAGATCACAGAGAAAATTTTATAAGAAACAAACAAAAATAAATAAAATATGCTGGAGCTACAATAAAAATTGTACAGGATCTATCAGCAGCAACAATAAAAGACTGAAAGTTTGAAATATTATATATAATATATATTATATATAATCAAAATATTAAAGTCGGCAAAAAAAATGGTTGTCAAGCTTTACTTAGTTCTTTTTTCTTATTATTTTAATAGTATTTTGTTTTTCCAAATACATGCAAAGATAGTTTTTAACATTTATCTTTGCAAAATCTTATGTTGCAAATTTTTCTTCCTTTCCCTTCCTCCCCCTAAGACAGCAAGCAATCCAATAAAGGTTAAACATGTACAGTTCATCTAAACATATTTCCATATTCATCATGTCATGCAAGAAAAATATGATCAAAAAGGAAAAAAAATGAGAAATAAAAAAAAAGCAAGCAAATCAACAACAACAACAAAAGTGAAAATACTATGCTTTAATCCACATTCAATCTCCATAGTTCTCTGGATGCTGAAGACTTTCCATCACAAGTCTATTGGAATTGCCTTGAATCACCTCATTGTTGAAAAGCACCAAGTCCATCACAGTTGATCATCACATAATCATGTTGTTACTGTGCACAATGTTCTCTTGGTCCCATTCATTTCACTTTGTAACAGTTCATGTGAGTCTTTTGAGATTTTTCCGAAATCATTCTGCTCCTCATTTTTTATAGAACAATAATATTCTATTACATTCATATATCATAACTTATTCAGCTGATGGTCATCCACCCACTCAATAAAGAGAGCAAAATTAAGCATAATACTGAGAGGGAAAAAAATGGACATTTAATGAACTCCCAAATTTTAAATATTTTGTCTCAACCAAAACCTGAACTAAATAGAAAATTTAACACATAACATCAGAGACTAATTTCAAGAGACTCAATAAAAATAAACTTTTATGTTTTTATATGTAGAAATGTAAACCACACATCTAAGGTTGGCATTAGTAATTGGGTAATTCAAAAGAAAGATTGGGGCAGAACTGAGAATTTTCTGATTTAAAAAGCAAAACCAACTAGGAAAAGGTAAAAATGGTAATTATGCTATATGAATAGGTGCAGAGGAAGAACTGACACAGAGGCATTAGATGAGTTAGAAGGGTTGGCAATTCTGAAAATCTACTCACATCGGGAATGGATTAGAGAGTAATATATATCTATACCAAGAAGGCTATAGCACCCTTCAAAATCTATAAAGAAATAGGAGGGAAGGAATAGGATAAAGTGGGGTATAGAAGGGAGTGTAGATTTATGGGAACAAGAAAATATAATGGGAAAGGGATAAAGAGGAAGAAAAAGGGTGGGGGGAGTATATAAGGATCCATGGGTGGGTGCAGGTCAAGTATTAGCAAGTCAAATAAGGAATAGAACTCAAGTAGAAGAGTTAGGAGGGATAGGCAATAAGAATTGTATTCCTGATCCAAACACAATAACAAGGATCAGGAATAAAATTTACTAGGAAAAAAAAGTAGGGCTAGTAATTATTAATCTTAGAGTCAAATTTAAAGATTCAATCAAGAAAGAAATCTACATTATATGTTAGCTATATTATATTGTTTTAGATGCATGTCTATATATGTGTAAATGAATATGTGTATGCGTGTATGTATGTGTGTAGATATGCATTTACTTCTATGTATATCTGTATATAGATTTACATATGTGCAGTGTGTCTATATGTACATATGTATACATATATACATATATATGTATGTATAAAGAAATATATACTTGTTTAATTATAACCTGCTTGGGAGAGGAAGGGTATGAAAGGAGAAAAAAGAATTTTTAAAAAGTGCACAGCAGAAAACAAAAGAATAACTTACAAGGAAGCAAAGAAAAGCTGGGCAATCAAGAATATAATGTCTTCTATTATTGTACATTCCTTCTTGAAATGGAAATTTGAATCTTATCTGATGTTCAGCTGGGCACAAAGATAATGTTTTGGTTTTTCTTTTTTTTGTCCTTTCTTTTTCTATTTGTTTTTTTTTTTCTTATTTTGTATTTAGTTTTAAATAAATTAAAAGAAAAAAGAAAAAAGAAAGATCTCTTGCAAAAGATGGCATTTGAACCTAAACTATTGAATGAAACAGAAAGTCTAAGAAAGGAGGAAAAGAAAAAGAAAGAAATGTTGAAATGAATGCAAATTGGACAACACTATTTAGTTTTTGGTTTGATTTGAGTTTTTTGGTCTGAATTTTCACATGACTAATATAAAAATATGTTTTGCATGAATGCACATGTGTAACCTATGCCAAATTTGGTTGTCTTCTCAATGAGGAGGAAAGGAAGGGAAAAGGGAGAGAATTTGGAATTCAAAATTTATAAAAATCAATATTAAATATTGTCTTTTCATGTAGTTGGGCAGAAATTATTTTTAAAAAAATAAGTTTCTATTATTAGCCATGTTGCCAAAAAAGCAAGAAAAATAAAGTTTAAAAATTATGCTTCAATTTGCATTCAGACTCTATCAGTTCTTTATCTAAATGTGGATAGCATTTTCCATCATAAGTACTTTGGAATTGTATTGGATTGTTGTATTGATAAGAATAGCTCAGTCATTCACAGTTGATCACTGTACAGTATTGCTTTTAGAATGCTCTCCTGGTTCTGCTCACTTCACCTTTCATTAGTTCATATAAGTCTTTCCAAGTTTTTCTGAAATCTGTCTGTTCATCATTTCTTAGAGCACAAGAATATTCCATTACATTCATATATCATGACTTGTTCAGCCACTTTCCAACTGATGGGCATCCCCTCAATTTCCAATTCTTTGGCATAACAAAAAGAATGGTTATAAATAATTTTGTACATACAGGTTCTTTTTCTTTTTCTTTGATCTTTTTGGTATACAAACCTAATAGTGGTATTGCTGGATCAAAGCGTATACACAATTTAACTGTCCTTTCAAACATAGTTCCAAATTGTTCTCCAGAATAGTTGGACCAGTTCACAAGGGCGCCAATAGTGCATTAGTTTTCCAATTTTTCCACATCTCCTCCAACATCTGTCATTTCCCTGTTCTGTGATATTAGCCAATCTGATAGGTATGAGGTAGCACCTCAGAGTTGTTTTAATTTGCTTTTCTTTAATCAATTGTGATTTAGAGCATTTTTTTTCATATGACTATGGGATAGTTTTGATTTTTTCTTCTGAAAACTTTCAGTTCAAATCCTTTGATGTTTATCAATTGAAGAATGAGTCGTATTCTTATAAATTTGAATCATGTCTTTACATATTTGAAAAATGAAGCTTTTATCATAGAAACTTGCAATAAATATTTTTTCTCAGTTTCCTGCTTTCCTTCTCATCTCAATTTCTTTGGTGATATTTACTATTTGTAATAATCATTTATATTAAATGTTTGCAAAGTCTTAAGTCTTGTGTGTTGTTAGGAAAGGATCAAGTGTTACCTAAGGGCTACACTTTATCCTGTTTGCCTCAGTTTCCTTCATTGTAAAATGAGCTGGAGAAAGAAATTGCAAACTACACTGATATCTCTGCCAAAAAAAAAAAAAAAAAAAGAGATCACAGAGAGCCAGATATGGCTGAAATGACTGAACAAAAATATTGGTTAAGTTGCTTAGCCTCTCTGAGCTTCAATTGCTTCATTTATAAAATGAAAAAGTTAGATTACATCTAAGGTCTCTTGATTTTCCAGTGACATGAAACTAGTGTCTATGACACAGAGTGTCCTTGTAAGTAATTACTTATGTTTACTAGCTAACAAAAATGTTTTACCATCCTACCCTCTTTCTCTAGGAGTATAAAAGTGACAATAAAACCAGCATCCTTATTAGGAGCTCCATAAACATCCAGGCCTATACACTGGGAGGTATCTATTTAGAATATTATGTTATGGGTGCAAGGTTGTTGTTATTATGGTGGTGGTGGGGTTAATGGACTTAATAATAGCACCTACTTCACAGGGTCATTATGATAGAATAAAACAGTTATAAGTGTTTTACAAACCTTAAAGCACTATATAAATGGTGGCTATAAATGTTAGCTATTTGTTAGGGATAAAGGAATAATAATATATACTTTTAAAATGTTATATATTTTTTAATTAGCAAAAATCCATCTTTCTTCCCAACCCTTACACAGACACTGAGAAAGACAAATAAAACTTTTGTTAAAATATGTAAAGTAAAGCAAAACAAATTTCTGCATTGACCATGTCCATATGTATTTATATACATATATATTGGGGTATGTGTGGTATATGTATATATACATACACAGTATATATTTTATAACATGTGTGTATGCATGTGCACATGTATATAAACAGAGAGATGTATATATATATAGATAGATAGACAGATATGTATGTCTCATTCTGCACTCAGAATCTTCATCTCTCAAGAGTTGGGTAGCATGGCTTCATCATTGAACCTCTCAAATTGTGGTTGCAGTTGATTAGACTTTTTGCTCTCAAGGAGTTAAAGTCTGGCTGGAAGACATAATATATGCATATATAGTTATATATTATAAATGTCAAGGTAATTTTGGAGGGAAAGACTAGCATGCAAAGGCTTTAGTACATTTGAGTTGACCCTGGAAGAAAACCAGGTGAGAAAGGAGTGAATTCCAGACACGGGAGCTAATTATGGTTCTTTCTAATTCTAAAGTTCTTTGATGCCCTTTGATGCTTTGAGCCCCTTCTCTAATCTGGCTTTCTTCTCACAGTTCCAGAAAGTTGTTTGTTTGTTTGTTTGTTTTTAACAGGAAGTTTACTAGGAAACCAACCCCCCCCCAAAAAATACAAAAATATAGAAATAAATACATTTACAAAGTACAGTTTTCTTGTTCTCATGTAACTAAAGGAGCCAATTTTGAATGAGCAATTTAATAGGAGTTCCTCTCCCTGGCTCCTTTTCTTTAAATCCCTCTTACCTGTTTAAGATATAAGAAATGTACTCTGTAGCTACTAGCCTAATAGTATAGGACTTGTATCGTTCTTTGGAAGATTTATAGTCCTGACTCTACTACCTTTTTCTCTTGGTGTGGATTACATACCATCTTCTCTGACCCTGGGATGTGCTGAATTTTTCTATCTTTGGACCCTGGCATCACGAGGATGAAGATACATTCCCTGTTTAGTCCCAAAAAATATTCTCCTGGAATATTCTGACCATCTTCAAAACCACCCAGTTTATCTTCTAGAATGCATCTATGTCCTGCTTTTTCCTTAATTCCTTTTTTTTCATCTAGTTTCTTTGGAGCATATTCACTGGTCAAAGGTATTTCTATCCTGCTGCTGCTGCTCAATTAATTTTCTTACTATTTGAAGTTAGCAAGTGGAGCAAGTAACTGGAAAGACATTTTGGCATAGTTGCTAGAGAGTAAGCCTTAGAGATTCAGATCCTGCCTCAACACATACTGGTTGTGTGAGCCTAAATAAACCCTTTCCTTTTCCTTTTCCCTTTCTTTTTCCTTCCCCCCCCCCCATCCCCATTTCCTTTCTCTTTTCTTTCACTTCCCTCTGATAGGTTATCATATTCTTACCTATAGGTGTTTTGCTTAAAGGAATGTAAATTCGGATCACTGAAACCTCACAAGCTATCTTATTGTTTACCAGCTAGATTTCTTTCTTAAAGACTATGCCTTAAACAACAATAACTCAGTTCTCAATGTTTGACCAACAATAGGTCTCAGACCAAGCCACACTTCGTCATTGTTTGGGACTTAATTGGCTCAGAGTAGATGAAAATAGCAATTATTTCTGTTTTGGCCAGAAACTTGGAGGATCTTCCCATTCCAGGTTAATTTTTTTTAACCAGGTAAAAGAGGCCATTTTCTACCTCATTTTTTAATCTTAGCATTCATTAATCACTGAACTGGAGTTGCCTCAGCCAAACTGAAACCTGAGAAAAACTTAAAAGAACCAAGACCTCCCACTGCCTCCAGGGCCATCTCCAGGCATCCTGATCTATATCTTGCCACTGGATCCAAATGATTGTGGAAGAGAAAGTGAGATAGGTGCCTTTGCACAATTCTCCCTCACTTAAATCCAATTCACTTACATGTCATAGTATCACCTCCTCATTGTCTTCGAAAATAAAAGGCAAACAATAGCTGTATCCCCCATTAGAATGTGATAATCAGGAACCCATGAAGGACCTTGAGAACAAGGATCATATATTTTCCTTTTATTTTATTCCCAGAGTTTAGTATAGTACTTGACACATAGTAAGTGCTTAATGATGAATTGTTTTCCTTCATTCTCAAAGAGGACCAAAATGACATCACTATGTTAGAGTCAAATTACAGTGTGTCTGACTGTGGTTGATCAGATCAATGCAAGCTCAGAGTGCTCTGCCACAGGTCAGACACAAATAGTCCCCATAAACATTTGGGGTGACTTCCCTAATTTTGAGAATCTCTCATTTCTTCTGGGTTAATTCAATTCTATTTTGCTCATAGACACAGCATTTTCTTTTTTTTTTTATGTAGTACCCAAATACTGGAAACAAAATAAAAACCTATTTTGGACTTATAGGACCATAAATTTGAAGCTGGAAGAGACCTTAGAGCTCATCTATTACAAACACCTCATTTGGTTGAGCAAAATGTGCTATGGAAATGTAATGAGATATTGTTGCAATGTAGGAAACAGCAAATAGAGCCTATCCAGTTATTTGCATGTTAGCAACTGGAGATAAACCTGTTCATATTAAGAGAGCTTATTGTCTAGGTAATAGTAATGATAAAGAGATGGGAACTTAAAAAAAAAAAAAGGAAGAAACACTGATATTGGGGAAAGATTGATAAGAGAAAATGTTGATAAAAATTTTGGTTTTGAATTATTTCAGTCATGTTTGACTCCTCATCACTTCTTTTGAGATTTTCTTGGCAAAGATACTGGAGTAGTTTGCCATTTCTTTCTCCACCTTATTTTATAGATGAGGAAACTGAGGCAAATGAAGTTAAGTGACTTGCCTAGAGTCACACAGCTAAGTGTCTGAGGATGAATTTGAACTCAGGAAAATATGACTTTCCAATTTCAAACCCAGTGCTCTATCCATGGCACTCCCTACCTGCCCAATAATTTGATTGCCCAAGGGGAAAGAATAATAACAATCAAATAAAGCAAACACACTCTTTCCCTTCATAATATTTGCCTTCAGAAGGACTTTGTTACCTAGACAATGCTACATTCTCATAGAGAAGTCCAACAGGTTTATTCTAGTATTAAAGACCCAGGGATATATATAGTTTTAAGTAAGGAGATCAGTATGAATTGAGATCTATAGTAACTCAGGGGGCAAGTGAAACCAACTCCAGATGTCTCCCTACTTACACAAATCTATATAGGCTTTGGAAGAGACACCCTCACCTGATAATTTTTTCCACCATTAGTTTATTCAGAGCATTTGCCTAGCTTGTTAATGAAAACCACTTTTTTTTTATTAAAGCCTTTTATTTTTCAAAATATATGCATGTATAAATAAAATGGATATAATAAAAATATGCATGGGCAATTCTTCAACATAAGTCTTTGGAAAACCCTGTGTTCCATTTTCCCTGCCTTCCCCCGCACCCTCCCCTAGATGGCAAGTAGTCCAATATATGTTAAACATGGTAGAAATATATGTTAAATTCAACATATGTATACATATTTATACAATTATCGTGCTGCACAATAAAAAAAAGAAGCAAAGTAAAATGCAAAAAAACAACAACAAAAAGAGTGAAAATGCTATGTTGTGATCCATATCCAGTTCTGGGTATAGATAGCGCTCTTCATCACTGAACAATTAGAACTAGTTTAAATCATCTCATTGTTGAAGAGAGCCTCGTCTATCAGAATGATCATCATATAATCTTCTTGTTCCCATGTATAGTGATCTCCTGGATCTGCTCATTTCACTCAGCATCAGTTCATGCAAGTCTCTCCAGGCCTTTCTGAAATCATCCTCCTGATCATTTCTTACAGAACAATAATATTTCATAATATTCATCTACCATAATTTATTCAGCCATTCTCTAACTGATGGGCATCCGTTCAGTTTCCAGGAAAATCACTTTAAAAAAGCATTAGGCAAAAGAACTTTCAGGTTTTTATTCTCCTGCCAGTTGGGAAGTATGAAGTAGAAGCAAATGGAGATCATAGTCTGGGGTGGGGCAAAGGTGGATGGGGCAGCTTTTTGGTTATGTTATTTTTCTTTTAGCACTTTAATTAAACATATCTCTAAAGTAGTAGCATAAAGGCAATTCAATGACACAGCCAAATGGGACAAAGAGTTGCTATTGGATAGAAGCAAATGACCTTGTTATTTAATTGTTGGATTCCCATTGAGCATATGCCTAGAGATATATGTAACTGAACACCACCACCTATATAAGGCTAGAGCTAAGATATGATTGACTTGCAGCTGTCCCAAGAGTCCACTAAATTGGCTTGTTTAATACCTCTAGTGCCCTCTGGTGTTGGGTGGTATATCCATTATATATAAAAGTCCATTCAGAAAAAAATATTTTGTGATTTTTTTTTTTAAGTGTATTTGGTGCTTTGCTTTGAGTCAAAGACATTTCCCCCTTTTTTCTGTTTTAAGTTTAAGTTAAGTTTATTGACAGGTCAAAATTGTATTATTCCTACTGGGATCCCCTTTCTGAACAAATCTGTTGTGTTTTGTTGTAATTTTGTTATTGCTGTGTGGTGTTTATTGCTACTGCACAGTTGTGTGATTAAGTATTCACAGTTGTGTCATTCTGTAAAATGTGAACTAAAATAAGCAAAATGGCTATTAAAATTTTTGAATGTCAGTGCACAGCTTTAGATTTAAATCCTCATAGAGGGTTCCTCATGTTATCAAGGCTCATTTACTACGAGAACAAGAATATTGATGTCATATTAAGATGATCTGGGAATGATTTGGAGAGGGTTTGAAATATTTCCTTACTAAAGAATACAAGAAGCAGACATAGTCCTATCAGCCTCCTATAAATTCTGGAATCCCTGAGGAGATAAAACTTGGAGAGAATTTCTGAAAACTAGTTAGTAGAACCCCTGAAATGAGAAAAGCGCAGGAGGGATTGGCTAAAGACAGAGTTAGACAATTGGATTAGAGGAAGTTGATGTGTAAAATCTATAGATAATGAGCAGTTTATATAGCTGTTAGAACAAAGTCAAGGAACCTATACCCCTAAATTACAGATTATTTTAAGGGAAGTATTTATATCTTGCTAGGGAAAAAGTATTTTTGTGTCTCTGGATGGGACATAATCCTTGAAATAGGCTATCATTAGAAAGGAACTGAGGTGGAAAAATGAGGGACTAATATAAAGCCTCAAGGAAACTACATTTCATTTCATATGTGACCTTAAGTTATAGAACCCTGAGGTTACATTGTGGAAATGCTTGCAATGACTAGAGAAATAGTTTAATATCTCAAAAGATAAATGAAAAGCATATGTTCACTTCCTTAGAATCTGAGAAAGAGAGAGAGAAAGAAAAGAAGAAGAAGCCGCCTTTGGAATTTCAGTTTAGAAGAGTTATCTTCAGGCCCCTGAGATAATGTGATATCCATCTCTTTTACCTTCACTGTTTCTTCAAAAGCTTATAGTCAAAGAAACAGTGAAGGTAAAAGAGATGGATATCACATTATCTCAGGGGTCCTGCAGATAACTAGATGAAAAAAAAAATTGCTGCAGAGAGTCATGTTTTTGAAAGAGTCAAAGGACCATGGAAAAGATTAGTCAAAAGCTCTAAAACATCTATGGATCATAGAAACAAAATTAGAGATCTTGTTTAGTCATTATGAGTCAGAGGCAGGAATTCATGGAAAGTCTGCTGAGAAATAGCACCATTTCTCCACTGCTTCCATAATAAAAATGAGCCTGGTATCAAAGACCTCTAAAACAATCCTGGGAGAGGACAGCCTACCATAGAGAAGCAGAGATTTGCTTATTACAACTCTGATCTGGGTGCATATGTACACAAAGGATGCATTTGACAGGCAAATGGAGATTGAGTGTGGCCAAATCTGATATACATAGAACCAGCATCAAGTAACATTCTTGGGGTCAAAGGCATAGCCTGAGTTGTGTCTACCAAGACCTCATAAGACAGTAACAACAATAATTAAATACATGGTATATCCTGTTGTATTGGACATTGGATTCCAAATGACAATTACAATAATTTTATTAAAGACATTTGTCAAAGATACTTGTATGGTCTTCCAGGACTAAGACCTTTTCCTAGGCTCAGAAAGCAGAATGACAAAGGTAGTGACATATTAGTCCCAGAACTGAAACTGGGAACAGAACTATTGCAGAGAATACTGAGACTGGAATGGGAAGGGAGAGAGATATTTATGGACATTCATACCTAATCTCAAGCACTAGAGAAGATCAACATGAAGCTAACTGGAGGTGAGATCTCTAACAGCCCGGGGGAAAAGTGAAATCAACTCTAGATTTCTCCTTATTCACACCAATATATACAGTACTCAGAAAAAATCCCAGCTATATTGAAGCTCCTACAATCACTAGCTCAATCGGAGTAATCACTCCTGCTGCTTATTTACTACCTGGAAGCTAAGCAGAGAGTTAATTTTCTGGGTTACAGATTTCCCAGTTGCTCAGAGAGGTTAGAGAAGGACTAAATAGGGATTGAGTTCTGGGATACATCAGAGGGTATTATGGTATTGACTTGTGTTTCTTTTGCCAAAAAGAAACTTGCTTAAGTAATGACAGTGATAGAAGTAATTTAGTCAGGCAAAGTTTTGGGGGGTAAGGGGAGGGGGAATGAGAATTGCAATGAGTGAAGGCAAAGAAGCTGAGGAATTTGGTAAAGACACATCCACATATGTAAGTGGGTCTTGGCATTCTCCACACAGGTTTGGGACTAGGGCATGATTAGCAACCAGAACAAGCCCCGTGATTTGATTGATAATTTCATTACCTTTTGGGGGGGCGGGAAGGAGGGGCATCCATTTCCAGAGGAATTCAAAGAAACATTGAAAAACTTGTGCGAAATTTATATCATGTAATGTGAGAATGGATTAAATAGAAGGAGCTGGGACTGTGGGAGCTGAACAGTGGAAGTAGTAGATTGGTTTTGCATAAACATGTTTCATTATTATAAACCTTCAATTTAGGATGGGAGTGTTAAGGGGAAAAGTATAAAAATAAAAAGCATCAATAAAAAATCTAAAGAAATTTTTTAAAAAGTTCTTTAGAAAGCTAGAATGGGGTCAGATTTTTTTTTTAATTTATGGAATAAAGCAAACATTTCCATAACATAGTAGATGATTGTATATGAAATGGGAATTTACCATGAACAACTTGCTTTTCCTTTCAAATATATAACAAAATTATCATGTAAATCTCTTTCTTTTCTTCTCTCTCTCCCCCACCTAGAGATGTAGACACAAATAGGTAGGAGTGTGTGTGTGTATATATATATATACATATGTAAAATCATTCTGTAGCTACTTCTATTTGTCAGTTCTTTCTCTAGATGCAGGTAGTATCTTTCTTCATCTGTCTAGCCCAGAAGGATTTCTTTTGTTATTCTTATATTTACCACTACTTTCAATGAGTTATATACTAATCATGATGGCCTCTCTCAAGGTGCTTCTACTGTTGTTCCCTAAGGACAATGCACCATAATGAACAAGTTCTAATGATATTTGATCTTTAAGATCTAAAATATGGTTTCATTTAAAAAACCATTAAAGATTTCACCAGACTTTGGTATAGAAGAAAGAATCGTAAGCTTGAAATTCAAACTTGAGACTCAATTCTTATACATTTCAATTGTATGATCATGAACAAATCAGTTAACCTCTCTGCATCTGAGTTCATCAACAAAATGGGGATAACAATATTGTTTCTTTCAATGACTCTACATTTCTTAAAACAAAAGATAATTTTTAATGCCAGTATATTTCTGATGATGTCATATGGCTAGAGAATAACACAGTCTCTAAAGAATTTAAGTGGATGATCAGCCAAAAAGCAATCAAGAGGCATATAGTGGTGCTAGGCAGCCTGTTATACATTACAAGAGAGGAACTACGCAGGAGATATGGCTTTCAAAACCATTTTAAAGAGCCTCACTCTGAAAGCTTGAGCTCTTCACTATTTTCCCTCATTGGTAGTTTCACTGGTAGAGAGACTGAGTTCTTCATTAGAACTATGGGCAGTTGGTGCTTTCTTCCTCCTCCCAGAACTTAAATTGTGCTATTTCCCCAAATGTAATAATATTACCTATCTAGAGGACTGTTATGAGAAAAGTGCTCTGAAGAAATCTTAAAATATTACAGAAATATGAGCTAGATTTCTTATTATTTCTTCTGTATACAAATTAAAAAAATAATAGTAGTAGTTGTTGTAGTCATAGATGTAGTACTAATAGCAGTAGTACTGTTGGTAGTCTAGTAGTAGCTGTAGCAGAAGTAGTGGTAGGAGTAGCAGCAGTAGCTTATATATGTATAGCATCTTGTACTTTTTGAAGCTCATTCTTACACATTCCCTCACTTGAATTTCAGAAAAGACTGAGTTAGATGAGACAGGAATTATTACCTTCCTGTAATGTGAGAATGGATTAACTAGAAGAAGAAACTAAAGTTCATACATATTTAAGTGATTGCCTTAGGCCAGTGGATGATAATATCCGGAGAAGAAGCTGTCTTCTGCTTCCATGCCCCACAAAGGAAAGAAAGATCCTAAGAAAGAAGCTGAAGTAAAATTGGAGGGTGTTTTTGGTGACCACAGTTATAGGAAGATAAGAAATCCAGGGCTTGAAGAACTTTAGTGAGAATTGTATTTCCCTTAAAGAACCTGAAAACTCTGATGAACATAATGATCAGCCACAATTTCAGGGGACTTATGAGGAAATATGATGAAACATACTACCAGGCATGGGCTGATAAATATTTAACAACAAACTCTCCAGAAAAAAAATGCATATTTTAAAGTTTATTCGAATTATTAACTTTTTTTCATCACTATCTCTAGTCTAGACAATCAATAACATTACAAATCAAGCAGTGATTTGTAGTGTATGCCAATTTCTGAGGTATAAACACACTGAAATCGTAAGGACTGTCTCTCTTGAGTTGGCTCCAGCATATCACTCCATAATGCTCACTTCTTGATAGAAAGGGGAAAGACACAGAGTACAAACTGAGATGTATTTCTTTTTGGACATAGCCAATTCAAGAATTTGTTTTGCTTGGTTATAACAAGGATTTTGTTTCTCTTGCTTTCTCAATGGAAGAAAAGTAGAGAGGAGGGGTTATAATGGATCTTTGAAGATAAAATAAATTTTTATTTAAAAAAAGGATTGTATTTGTTTATGAAACAGATTCTATTGATAAATGGTCAAAGGATAAGAGGCAAATTTCAAAAGAAAAGAAAACTACAGCCATATGAAAAAATGTTCTAAATCACCATTGATTAGAGAAATGATAATTAAAACAACTCTGAAGTACCACTTCAATTTGGCTAATATAACAAAAAAGTGGGGAGGAAATGATAAATGTTGGAAGAGATGTGGAAAATTGGGACTCCACTGTTGGTGGAGTTGTGAGCTGATATATCTATTTCAGAAAACAATTTGGAACTATATTGGAAAAGATATAAAACTGTGCATATAACTCTGATCCATGATACCATTGCTATCTGTATCCCCAAAAAAAATTTTTTTTAAAGGAAAAAAGACTTATATGTTCAAAAGTATTATAGTAGCTTTTTGTGGTAACTAAAAATTGGAAGTAGAGAAGATTTACAATAAATTGGGCAATGGCTAAACAAATTGTGGTATATGATTGCAATATTTTTGTACTATAAGAAATGATGAGCAAAATGATTTCAGAAAAACAGGGAAAGACTTACATGATATAGATTGCAGTGAGCAGAACTTGGTGAACACTGTATACCATAACAGCAATACTGCATGATAAAGAATCTTGAATGACAGTTATTTTCAGCAATACTGTGATCCAAGACAGTCCCAAAGGATTCATGATGAAAATATTATTCACCTCCAGAGAAAAAAAACTGAAAGTGTCTGAATACAGACTGAAGCATATTACTTTCCCTTTTCTTTTTCCTTCCTTCTTTCCTTCATTCCTTCCTTGATTTCTTTTCTTTATTTTTTTTTTGAGTTTTCTTGCATGAAATGACTAATATGGAAATGTTTTATATAATTGCACATATATAACCTGTATCAGGTTGCTTGTCAACCTGGGAGGGTTGACAGGAGAGAAAGAAAAGGGAAGGAGGGAAGAATAGAATTTGAAACTCAAAACTTTTTTTAAAAAAATGGTAAAAATTGTTTTTATGTGTAATGGGGGAAGATAAAATATTATTTTTAAAAATGGATGTTTTTCTGACTATTTGAATATTAAGGACTACATTGCCCAGCAAAAGACTAGAAAATAACAATTTACTCTATACTCATCCCTGGAAAGTGGAATTTACTAGTGAACGTCCAGTTTCTAGGAGGAATACAAATTAATACCAGAAGACTCTATGATTCAGGTCAGGGACATAAGTTTGTGAGAGCTCCCCTCTATTAACAGTGATCACACCTGTCTATGACTTAGTAGATAAATTCTAGTCACTAAATCACACTGCTTCTAAGGAGAAATAAAATAGGGTTCTAACATATCCGTACAGCTCTTTTTACAAGAACTTTATACAAGTTCTTTATATCATTTGATCTTCACGACAACTTGTAAAGCAGGTAGATATTTCATTTATTTATCTCCATTTCAGAGATAAGGAAAACAAGTCACAGAGAGCTAAAGTGACAGCTAGCAAGAGTCAAAGGTAGGGTTAGAATCCAGATCTTCTGACTCCAAGTCTGGAGCTCTACACTACTGCTGCCTCCTTGGGAGGATAGTGACCATTTCAAGGGTAAGGGTAAATTGTTGCTGGAAAATACAGTCTTAATATTTGAGCTAAAGAAGCAATCAAAACAAAACATGATATTCAGATCTGTGGACATTTAATCATCCCCATTCAAAAACTCTCATTTTATTAAGCACTGACATTATGCAAAGCACTGATATAGAGATCCCAGTGGATAAAGGGCCCATCCTGGAGTACAAATCTGGCCTCAGATGCTTACTACTGACCCTGGGCAAGTCACTTAACTCTGCCTCAATTTCCTCATCTGTAAAATGAGCTAGAGAAGGAAATGGCAAATCACTCCAGTATTTTTGAGCAGGAAAACCCCAAATAGGGTCACAAAGAGTCAGGTTCAATTTAAAGAACTGAAAAAAACCAGAGTAAGACATAAAGATGCTCTATGTCTTCTTGACTCATCCATTATAGTACAGGTCTATAAGAGGCTGTATCTGTCATAATAGAGGAAGAATGAGATGCTAAAGAGCATGGAGGTGGAAAGGGGCCCAGATGACACTGTACAACTAGGAAACTCTTCTAGAAATGCTCTAACAGCTAAACAAAGAAAATAAAAAGCTGATGGCATCAGCACTTATTCCCCTTAGCAAGATGGCAGCTGGTCAGGATGAATACAGAGAGGATTGGGGAGACTTACATGAACTGATGCTGAGTGAAATGAGCAGAACCAGGAGATCATTATATACCTCAACAACGATACTGTATGAAGATGTATTCTGATGGAAGTGGATTTCTTCGATAAAGAAAAGATCTAACTCAGTTTCAATTGATCAAAAATGTACAGAAGCAGCTACACCAAAGAAAGAACACTAGGAAATGAATGTAAACTGCTTGAATTTTTGCTTTTCCTCCCGGGTTATTTATACCTTCTGAATCCAATTCTCCCTGAGCAACAAGAGAACTATTTAGTTCTGCACACATATATTGTAATCATGGATTACAGTATATCCTATTTATAGGACTGCTTGCCATCTTGGGGAGGGGGTGAAGGGAAGGAGGGGAAAAAGCGGAACAGAAGTGAGTGCGAGGGATAATGTTGTAAAAAATTACCCTGACATGGGTTCTGACAATAAAAAGTTATTTAAAAAAATAATAATAATAAAATTAAAAAAAAGAAGGCAGCTGGTACTAGAAGGAAGCCAATAGTGAAAATGAATCACTTGAGACTATGACCAATCAAGACTGGAAAGAACAATGTTGTATTGTTAGGATCTGATTCTTTCTACCCTTATTATCTACCCTTGCAGTGTGGATTAAATGATATAATATATGAAAAGTACTTTGCAAACCTCAATACATTATATAAATGCCATCTATTATCATTATTTTTGCTAATATTATGTACTCATTGCAAGCAATGTAATTGCAAGAAAGCCTTTGGAAGCCACAAATAAGTAAGGTAAGAGAAAATTGAAATCTTGGAGAATACTTTGAAAGGAAGTGTTTAAATATAATGCCTTGTGTCCAGCAATAAACATGTTAAAATCTGAAAGTCAAATGTTTAAATATAATGCCTTGTGTCCAGCAATAAACATGATAAAATCTGAAAGTCAAATGTTTAAGACTGGAAATTATACATAATTAATTCCCTAGACAGGTTAAGAAGAGGAGAGCCTAGAAGAGCTGTAACACACTTTTTGGACATTGGTTAGAAAGATATTGAAGAATGATAACATGTAGCACATATAAGAGCTTGCCAAGGAGATTTAGGGGACAAGAAACCTCACCTAACCAAGATGGGCTAGGTCAATTAAGGACTGTAACTGGAGACTCTCAATAGGGATTGTTTCATTTCACCCAAACATAGTGTTGATTTGAAGGAAGACTATATAGTGGTAAGAGGGTGGTATACACAGCTGTCTGGGTTAGTCCAAAGTTGTGGACCCTGATCTCTTGTGCAGCATATGCCAGAGTTAGAGAAATAAATAAGGAACCTATTTCTCAGACTGTCTTAGATGCTAGAGGTGCAAAGATTAAAAAGAAAGACTGTCCCTTCAAAGAGTTTAATTTACTATGTCTAGCCTAGTTCTGCAGCTAAATGTCAGCAGCTGCACTTCATTATCTAATTTCTTACCTTTACCTTTCAAGTGTTCTTACACTTTACTCACCCCCATGTAGTCTTTGTTCTATTAACATTGCCCCTAAATGCTCCATCACCCCACTCCAGGAATTTTCTCTGACTCTCCTATTCTAGGATGTCTTTCATTTTCGTGCCCTCCACCTGACTTCCTTCAGGTCACAGCTAAAATCCAGCCTTCTACAAGAAGACTTCCTGATCTCCCTTCATGTTAATGTCTTTCCTCTGTTGTTCAGTTGTGTCCAACTCTTCATGACCTCATGGACCATGGAATGCCAATACTGTCCATGGGGTTTTCTTGGCAAAGGTCCTAGAATGGTTTGCTATTATCTTTCTTCAGTGTGTTGATTATCTCCAGTTTATTCTGTTTGCACATAATTGCTTATTAACGTCTCTCCCATTGAACTATGAAACTCCTTGAGGTCAGAGTTTAATAAATGCTTATTGACTAACTGTAATTATTCCCTAGAAAATGAATGTTCAAGAACTAAGAAAACATTGAACACAGTAACAGCAAGATTATGTGATGATCAACTGTGATGGACTTGGGCTCTTTTCAGCAATGTGGTGATTCAAGTCAATTCCAATAGACTTGGGATAGAAAATACCAATCTCATCCAGAGGGAGAACTATGGTGTATTGAAACATAGTATTTTCACCTTTTTTGTTTGTTTGCTTTTTCTTTCTTGTAGTTTTTCCTTTTTGGTCTGATTTTCTTATACAACATGACAAATATGAAAATATGTTTAAAATGATTGTATTTGTATAACCTATATCAGATTGCTTTCTGTTTAGGGGAGGGCAGAGGAGAAAAACAAACTGGAACACAGTCTTACAATAATGAACATTGAAAAGTTTACATATTTTTGGAAACATAAAACATTATTGAGGGAAAAAAATTGCAGAAAACTTAAGGAAATAAAGGAATTAGCCAAAAAGAAAGAAAATGAATATTGAAACTATCCTTACATGTATTTGGAAAAATAAAATCTTATTGGGAAAAAACACAAACAAACAAGCAAAAAAAGAAAATGAGTGTTCAGCAGCAAGTACACAACACATGCATGCAAAAGGAGACACAGATGATTAAATGCACATGTTATTAGAAGGCCAATAGTGCCTTCCTGTTGAAATGGATATAGCAAAAGGGCAGGAGGCAATTTATCTAAAGAGGAAAAAAATGTGATAGGTGATACGGTGGAGAGAGTTTTGTTTTTAAAGTTAGGAAGGCCTGTGTTTGATTCCTGCTGCCAAAACTTACTAGTTGTATCTCTGGGCAAGTTGCAGTGTGGATTAAATGATATAATATATGAAAAGTACTTTGCAAACCTTAATACATTATATAAATGCCACCTATTATCATAATTTTTGCTAATATTATGTACTCATTGCAAGCAATGTAATTGCAAGAAAGCCTTTGGAAGCCATAAATAAGTAAGGTAAGAGAAAATTGAAATCTTGGAGAATACTTTGTATTTTTTTTTAATTTTTTTAAAAAAAATTTTAATAGCCTTTTATTTATAGGTTATATGCATGGGTAACTTTACAGCATTAACAATTGCCAAACCTCTTGTTCCAATTTTTCACCTCTTACCCCCCACTCCCCCCAGATGGCAGGATGACCAGTAGATGTTAAATATATTAAAATATAAATTAGATACACAATAAGTATACATGACCAAACCGTTATTTTGCTGTACAAAAAGAATCAGACTCTGAAATATTGTACAATTAGCTTGTGAAGGAAATAAAAAATGCAAGTGGGCATAAATATAGGGATTGGGAATTCAATGTAATGGTTTTTAGTCATCACCCAGAGTTCTTTCTCTGGGTGTAGCTGGTTCAGTTCATTAAAGTGGAGAATACTTTGAGAGGAAGTGTTTAAATATAATGCCTTGTGTCCAGCAATAAACATGATAAAATCTGAAAGTCAAATGTTTAAGACTGGAAATTATACATAATTAATTCCCTAGACAGGTTAAGGAGAGGAGAGCCTTGAAGAGCTGTAACACACTTTTTGGACATTGGTTAGAAAGATACTGAAGAATGATAACATGTGGCACATGTAAGAGCTTGCCAAGGAGATTTAGGGGACAAGAAACTTCACCTAACCAAGATGGGCTAGGTCAATTAAGGACTGTAACTGGAGACTCTCAATAGGGATTGTTTCATTTCACCCAAACATAGTGTTGATTTGAAGGAAGACTATATTATTAAGAGCTCAATGGAAAATTTCTAGTGAAGGAAAAGGGTAATTACTTTCTGAACAATAGAAAACTTTGGTAGACCGGAAAGCTATCACACAGTTAGTGTGATAGCAATCTCAAGGCAGTCCTTCTCAAGCCATACTTTTGAGGACTACTTTAAATCTGTGGATAAGAATGCCTGCCCCAGCAGACTTCTTATTGTGATCTATGACACACCGAGAGGAGCATAGCCTCTAAAAGAGGAAGAAAAAAGTTCTGTCATAGACTCTCCCAGTTCCCTTTTACCTCTGGATTGTATAGGTTTTCAAAGAAGAGAACTGAATCAGTGAAGTGTTTGTTATCAGAATTCTAAGTCAGAAACAGGAAAAACAGGCTAGGCTTTCTTAGACATGTTCTGACACAAAGACACACCTGGGGTTTCTTATTTTATAGCTGAAGGACCTTTGAAAAAAGAGGTCATCAAGGCTATAGCAGGGATTCTTAACCCAGGGGTTCATAGATTTTCATGGGACAAAAAACTTCATTTTTATTTTTACTGACCTCTAATTGAAATTTAGTATCTCCTTCAATTACTTAAAAACATTTTTTTTTCAGAGTAGAAGACATATGCTTCATTAGTCTGCCAGAGTAGTTCATGACACAAACAAATTAAGAACTCCTTACTCTAATACCTAGAATAAGTTAATTAGATCCAAATTCTCTTTGGATCAGAATCAGAAAATGTGAAAGTCAGACAATTTCCTCTTTCTGGGTGGATCTGTTGCCAATGGCCTTCATAAGAATATGAGGTTCTTTCCATCTTTTAACCTGAATTTAGACAACTAACAAATTAATAAGCATTTATCAATCACCTACTACATGACAGATACTTTGCTAGGTTCTATAAATACCAAGGTAGCAAAAAACAGTCTCAGCCTCCAAGGGGGTAGTCTACTAAGAGGAGAGACTATATATATACAAAACACACAAAAAATGTACATTAAGAATGAATCATCTTATAGGGGTCATTTGAAAGAAGGTATACGTGGCATTCTCTTGGTAATTTCTGGGAACTCTAGGACAAAGTGATTCTGCCTGTGGATCTTTTAGTGATGTTGAAATTCTTGGCTGCTTCCAGCCATATGGTGGCACTTTGGTATGATGCCAAAAATCCCAAATGGTTCCTCAGTCCTTTCCTCTGCCTTGTGACAGTGGTAAGGTTTGTTGTGCCATGTCAGCTTCCAGATGGCTTTATCTGGACATTTGAGGCAGCATCATGTAACTCCAAGACTTCCATTGAAGGGTAGGAGGAGGACTGGTGTCATGGTGACCGTGCCCACTTGGAGGCTAGAGTAGGGGCCTGGGTACAAGTCCCCGGTTGCCTCTTCTGTTTTTTTGTTTCCTGATCTTTGGTGAATGACTTTTTAATCCAAAATGAAGGTATCCAGGCTTAGAAGCTACCTTGTGAGTTCTAGAAATGTAAAGGTTATGCATGTTTTGTTTTGTTTTGTTTTTATCAAAGATGAGTGATAGCATGAGAAAATGTTCCCAACATCTACTGCAATGCTCTTGGAAAAGACAATTACCAAAGGATAAATCAAGTCTGGTGCATTTTATCTTTAGACACATACTACGAACTTTTTATACAGTGCAAATATGAGATGAAATATAAAATTTCTATTCAGTAATTCCATAATCTGCTTTATATTCTATGACTTTTAAGTATCAGTCTTCCAAGAGATTAAAGTAATTAGAAGTTACTGAATCCTTTTTAAAGTCCTTGTGTCAAGGAATCCTTGTGAAAGTGTTTTGTGTTTTAGCATTCTTTTATGTGTAAAAAAAAAATACCTGTTCATATTGTATATTGAATATCTTTTTATTCTGCTTTTTTGGGGAGATTCTATGAAGGAGGCATAATCTAAGCCATAAGCAGTTATTTTCCCCAGCCACTGGCCTCCAAGTTGGGAGATTTAATGAGTCAAGGAATATGAAGGAGCATGTTTTCCTCTCTTTAGAGGTGAAGCTTTCCCAGGATTCCCACAATCTGGACTGCAATCATGGGCTCCACTGTAAAGGGTCCATTTTGGTGGAGAAGAAGTGATCCCCGATGGTCTCATCAATAGTCTTTCAATCTAGACAAGGTAACTTTGGGCAGAAGGCAGGAACAACTAGATGGACCAGGAAATGTTTCATTTAAAAGGTAGCATTTGAGTTGAATCTTCAATTAAATCTGGGGTTCCAAGAGGAAAAAAGGAAGAGGAAATGCATTCCAGGCATAGGTGGTTGTTGGTACAAAGGTATAGAGATGAGAGATAGAGTGACATTTGTAAATAACAGTAAGAGGGCTAGTTTTTCTGGACCACAGAGTGCATAGAAGCAAATATGGTATAATAAGTCTTAAAAGGTAATGTGGAGCCAGATTGTGAAAAGCTTTAAATGGTAAATTAAAGAGTTTACATTTGATCCTCAAGGTAATAGGGAGTAATTGAAGTGTATCGAGGAAGCAGGTAGGTAACATGGTCAGACCTGTGTTTTAGCAAAATCTTTTCACAATTAAGATAAGGTTGAATTGGAATGATAAGAGATTTGAGGTGGGGAGTCAGAGGAGGTTATAGCAGGAACCCAAGTGAAAGGTGATGAAAATTTTAGCAAAGGTAGTGGCTATGCAAGTGAAGAGAAGGGGTTGTAAGCAAAAGAGATGTTGCAGAATCTTATAATTGTAGAGAAATCTCTGGCACTAGGGTCTGGTATTCACTAAAATGACCCTAATTCTTTAATTGTGGAACTGAGTGTAATAAGAAGTAAAGCAAGAAAGACAGTTATAACTTTATTGTAGAAGAGCAATGAAAATTTTAAGGAGCTTTCCCTACCTGTCTCTATTTGCCCCAAGTTACATGAATCCATGGAGAGAATCTGGTGTATAAAACTATGCACTGAGCTGTTTAGGCACAAACTATACCAAAGGGCTGGGGAAGTTCAACTCTATGTCATAATTATGACAACTTAACATTTTTTGAGTCCTTATTCTCTCGACTATAGTTGGGTCAGAGATTTCAGATTTACCTTCATACCTTTGAACTGGCCTTCTTCACCTATGTCTGGAATGTACTTCCTCTTTTTGGAATCTCTGGTTTTATTCAAGATTCAATTCAAATGCTACTTTCTAAATGAAATCTTTCCTGGTTCACCTAATTTCTAGTGCCTTTGTCTCAAGACTATTTTGACTAAACCTGTGATAATTGAGACTGGCATCCTTTCCTACAAAGCCAAAGAAAATAAAGTCTGTTCCAAAACTAGGGAGGGACCTAAAGTATACAAAAAAAAAAAAATCCAAACAAACATTGGGACAGAATAATGGTGTCTGTTCCCAAAGCCTAGACTGTCATTACTTCTTACCTATTTTCTTCTGGCATCTAAAAGACCACCAATCAGGGATTCTTGATTAGGTCCATGGAGCCTCAAGATATATGTATATTTGTGTATAAATATAGATATATTAATGTGTGTATGTAGATGGATAGATAGATAGATAGATGGATAGATATTCAAAGAAGGATTTCACAAGCTTCATCAAATTTCCAAAAGGGTTTAGGACACAAAAAAAGGTTAAGAGTCTTTACCTTACATATTTAAAAGTCAGGACACAAGTGCTTGACTGTATGGTACTCCAGAGTCTAGTAACTGTTCTTAAAGGCAGTGAAATAGAATGTTAGAGAGGACCAAAAAGATTACTTAGATCATTTTATGGATAAAGTGTAACACTGGAGAAACTGAGGCAAGATAGAGATTAGAGAGTTTTTAATAATTTATTTGAAAGGGAGAGATTGTGCTAGGGGCATGCTGCCCCCAGGGCTGATGTCCAAAGCAATCAATGTGAGTCTTAATGACATATATATATATATGTATATATATATATATACATATATATATACATACATATATATATATACATACATGGCTCAGCTACAGGAGTAGACTGAGGCAGAGGCAGAGGCAGAGAACTGAGAGCGGGAACAGACTATCAATCTGGTTCTGACAGAGTGGGGAGGCACTGGACATTCTGATAAGTTGGGATGGGGAGAGGCACCCAACATTCTGATGATGTCTTAGATAGAAGGTCTTTCTCCTTATCTGGGTCATCATGATTAGGAGGATGGGGTGGTGTTGCAGGATTGACCACAACAATTAGGAACTGAGGCAGAACAATTCAGGGAAACTGAGGCAGGACAATAAAAGGGAACTGTGGCACAAAAGAAAAAGGCTCTTAGAGGTGATTTGCCCAAGATCACTTTAGTTGCAGAAAAAGCTTAAAAAACCTAAACTTAGAAAACTTGACTTGGGTCTGGGCTCTGACACATTATTCAATTCTACAATTATTACTATTAAATACCTCCTTTACTGTTTATGTGACAATAGGCAAGGCATTAGAGCTCCCCTTACTCCTTCATTTTTACACTTAAAAAATGTGGATAAAATTTGAAGTACCTACTTATGTAGTTATTATAAGGAAAGGATTTTCAAAACCACAGACTTAGGTAGTAATAATAAAAATTGCTAACATTTATACATCACCTACTATACACCAGGCACTGTGCTAAACACTTTACAACATTTTACACATATTATCTCACTTGATACATAAATGTGAGTTTCTACTACCATCACTACCATTACTACCACTATTATCACCATCACCACCACAACCACCACCACCACCATCACCACTACTACTGCTACTACTACTACTACTACTACCACTACCATTACCACTATTACTACTACTATGATATAACTTGTGATGGATTGGATGCCATGGCCAAAAAAATTCAATACCAAGTGCCTAGCTTCCTTCTTCTTAGCTAGGCTGATATTCAGAAAACAGATGCTATTTGTCCCTGGCTAGAACCTTATCTGAAGCTTTTCCAACTTGAGCTTACATTCCACTAGTACAACCCTCAAGAACCAGTGGTTACTTCCAAATTGAACTAGGGCATTATGGATAGCAAGCAAAAAGTAATCAATATACAGCCTACATATTCTACTAGCATCCTTGAAATGGAAAGAGTGAGGAAGACTCCCAACACATTTTATGGATCACTTGAGGTGAACTTATGAAAATACATTGAGGCTGCTACACTATACCTCTGCCCCCCAAAAAGTAAACTACTCAGTTTTGAACCCCATCATGAGACAAAGCTATCCTGTTCTTCAAACTTACCCATCACTATATCTAACTAGACTAGGCTTTAACATGCTCCACTGTACTTATCTTGTCATCTATCCTTTCATCATTCATTCTCCAAACCCACTCCCCATCCCCACTTCTTTTGTTCCAGGAACAGTAATAAAATTGATACTATTCTTGTTTCTGGAGGTGAGTTAGGTGGTACAGTGGATAGAATTGGCAGCCCTGAAGTCAGGAGGATTGGAGTCCAATGATGACCTGAGATATTCACTAGTTGTGCGACTCTAATCAAGTCACTTAACTGTTTGCCTCAGTTTCTTCTCATCTATAAAATGAGCTGAAAAAGAAAATGGCAAACTACTCCGGTATCTTGCCAAGAAAACCACAAATGGGGTCACAAAGAGTCAAATGCGATTGAAATAACTAATCAACAAAAAAAAATTGCTTCTGGAAAAGGCAATGCAATCTTATGACTACCTTATGGTTCCACTCATCATTCCTATTACTTCTACACCAAAACTCCTTTTCTTTGTTAGCACTTCCCTATATTTATTGTTCCCTCTTTCTAAAATGCAAGCTCCTTGAGGAAAGCACTATCTCCAGTACTTTAAGCAGAGTCTAGCACAGAGATGTTTAAAAAATACACTTTTGTTCATTGTATATTCATTTATTCTATCACCCTTTTAGAAGTTCACAAGAAAAGATTAAAGATAATGCTTTTTCCCTCTCTAGATTAGTGAAGAGGAGTTCACCAGAACATGGAAAAGACTATATATTATCCTAATTAAAAACTCCAATAGCAGGAGGGCTGAATACCACAGGAGTATGTTGCTGCAGAATGAACAGGACAGCTGACTTTTGCACGTCACCCCCTCCTGGCTAGTAAAAAATGAAAAAAAAAAATCTCTCTGTATATATCTGATTGATCCTGTTTCTAATCTCCTATTCTACTTATATTGTAATAAATTTATTGTCTCTATGGGCAATTAAAATTTTCCCTCTACTTCCTACCTTGAGGTAAATGAGAAAAACACTCAACTGTGAATTCAGCTCTTAGCCATTGCTAGAACTCATATTAATCTTCAGGGATGAAATCAATTCCATTCCTTTTTGATTCAATTTTCAATGAACACAAAGAAAACTATGCAAATAGGTCATATTTTAAGAAAATCTGATGTATAAAAATTTAAACATAAAAAAACATAAAATAGTAAGAGAAGTAGTAAGAATATAGTGTAAAGGGCATCGTTGTCATTTATTACACAGGTCTGAAGCTTGGATTTTGTCCCAGTTTTTCCCATTTATTAATTCTGTGATGTTAGGAAACTGGCATAACTCCCTTTGGACCTCAACTTCCTCATCTATAAAATAAGGGAATTAGGAGAAAAGGTTTGCCAAGATACAATCTATTTAATAGATTCTCTGATTCTGGATGCTATAGAAGTCAGTAAAGAGGAACTCACCAGAGCAGGAGAATAGTTGAATATATTGTAATGCCAGAGAAACTGCAGCAAGATATAAATCAGAGAATATTTAATATTTTATTTGGAAGGGAGAGATTTACTGGGACCAAATGGATCCATGATTTGGTCCCAGGGCTGAATGAGACTATTGTCTCCAAGAATCCAGCCAACAATGTGAGTTCTCAATGACATATGTACACGTGGCACAAACACAGGGGGTAAACTGAGGCAGAGGCGGAGTCAGAGTCACTGAAAATGGGAACACGGGACTAACAATCAGGTTCTAACAGGGTGAGGTGGGCATGGGGAATATCCGATAATTGGAATTACAGAGTGGGGAGAGGCACCCAACATTCTGATGATGTCTAAGATAGAAGGTCTTTCTCCTTATCTGGATCATCATGATAAGGAGGGAGGGATGATGTTGCAGGATTGAACAGAAAAATTCAGAAAAACTGAGGCAGGGCAATTTAGGGAAACTGAGTCAGGAGAATAAAAGAGAACTATGGCACAAAAATATTTCCCATAGAGATTCAGGGCCTTGGGGAGGGCTTGATGGCCACAAGAGTATGAAGTAGAACCACTTTTGGGTACTTTAAACAATAGCTGCCTTTATGCCTTTAAAATGTGATGTAATTTTCAAACCCTAGAATCTTTTGCCAGTTTTTGGATAGACGTAATGCTCAAATTGAAATCTGAATGGACTGTGGTTACTGTAATCATGTGACTTCTCACAAGGGAAGTTCATGCCCTTGATCTGGTGCAAATGGAGTCTCAACAATCTCATTCTCTAACCCAAGATCTGAGCCTCTCACCATTCACTCCCTCCCTGTATTCTCTACCCCCAATTTTGAATCTTAAGATTCACTTTTAGCCACTATGGGAAAAGGACCAGAAGAAGGAGAAAGAGAGAAGGATATGAGTACAAAGGGGTAGCTACAGTGGATGGAGTACTGGCTCTGGAGTCAGGAACTTGAGTTCAAATCCAAGTTCAGATATTTATTAGCTTTGTGATTCTAGGCAAGAAACTTAATCTTAATTGCTTCAAAAAAAAAGAAAAGAAAAATATGTAGATAATAACTAGCATTTATATAGTACTTTAACAGTTTATAAATTACTTTACAAATGTTATCTCATTTTATCCTTACAACCACCTTGGAAGTTAGGTGCTTTCTGTTATTTCCATTTTAGTTGTGAGGAAACTGAGGCAAAATGACTTGCCAAGGTTATATAACCAGGAAGAATTTGAGGATGGATTTGAACTCTGGTTGTCCTAACTCCATGTCCAGCACTTTGTCCATGATCTCATCTAGATTAGTGAAATAAGTCCAACTTTAAATTGGGGGAGGAGAAATTTGGCAAAATATGGGAAAAATAAGAGGAAAATTTGATGTAACTTCAGATACATACAGATTCATTTTCCCAATTGAAATAGAAACGGGATCAAAGATAATTAAAGAGCATATAAAAAGATTAAGGAGGATCAAGGAGAATTAGGGAGTAGAACCTGAAATGGTAAACTGAAAAAGAATAAGAAAAAAAATTGGCAAGACAAGGTAAGTAAGAAAAGGTAAATCGATAGGCTAGACAAACTGAAGGAGTGGATTGATGAATAGCACAAATTGGTGAAACAAGCAGGTCATTGTAGACTTGAGGAACAAATAGATGTGAGAAAGGCTTTTGTGGAAGGCAAAAGAGATAATTGAGTTGATATTTGATTACTGTTAAATAATATTGTTAAGAGGTTTTAAGATTATTAAGAAGTGGTTGTAAACACTTTAACAGCTGCTTGTGGTTAAAGTACAAATATTCTTAATGCATAGAATGCTGGGCCTGGAGTCAGGAAAATTCATCTTCCCAAGTTCAAATCTGTTCTTACTTATTGTGTGATCCTGAGCAAGTCACTTAATTTTGTTTGCCTCAATCCTTCATCCTTAAAATGAATTGGATAGAGCAGTAATGAATTGAATCAGCTACACCCAGCAAAAGAACTCTGGGACATGACTATGAACCACTACATAGAATTCCCAATCCCTATATTTTTGTCCGCCTGCATTTTTGATTTCCTTCACAGGCTAATTGTACACTATTTCAGAGTCCGATTCTTTTTGTACAGCAAAATAACTGTGTGGACATATATACATATATTGTATTTAATTTATACTTTAACATATTTAACATGTATTGGTCAACCTGCCATGGGGAGAGTGGGTGAGGGGAAGGAGGGGAAAAGTTGGAACAAAAGGTTTGGCAATTGTCAATGCTATAAAATTACCCATGCATATAACTTGTAAATAAAAAGCTATAATAAAAAGAATAATATAAAATGAATTGGAAAACGAAATGGTAGACTCCATATCTTTGCCAAGGGGGGAAAAAACCAAACACTCTCAAATGGGGTCACAAAGTCAGACCAAACTGAAATGATTGAACAACAAATAAACCTCTATGAACTGTTCTAAGAAAACAGACTATACATCTCATCTTTTCTGGGAGAATAAAGGCAATCATACAATGACTTGCATTAAGTATACAATGTTTGTATTTTGCCACAGATGAATAACCATTACTGATCTTCCACATATAGCCTTTCTCTTTTTAAATAAAAGATAAAGGGATTTAATACCTCTCCACACTGTAGGGTTTTTTTTTAGGGACAATGAAGTAAAGCTTCCATGGGAAAAGTAAATAGATCTGAAATAGAAGGGGAGAAATTTAACCCTTGTCAGGCTGATTGAGAATGACAGAATGTACCCAGAAGTAGAAGAAAAAGAAAAGGACAGCTGTACTATTACAACTTTGAGACTCTTCCTATAAAGGATAGATCTTAAAGATCTGAAGAGAAGGAAGCTCCTTGTCCTCCCAGAATGTCATATTAAAGCTCCAGAATTTATAAGATGATAAATCATTCATGAAGTGGCAAAGAAAAGAAAGAATAGTGATATATGATGATTCCCTATTCAGGAGTACTGAGGCAGCTAATAATTACAAAATATCTAGAGTATGTATCTAAGATATACTAGAACCTCAGAAGACATAACAATAATGGTAACTATCCAGAGCTAGACATGGTTCACATGGGTATAAAGACACTTCAGGAAGGAACTAAAAAAGTATTTTCAATAATTATGAAGTGTTGTTCAAGAAACTGAATACCAATATGGGCAGATTTTTTTTCTCACAATTGTCTACTGAAGAAAAGGGGCATAGAAGAAAAAAAATCTATTTGGAAAGTGAACAGCTGGCTAAAAAGTTGAGATCTGAGAATGGGATTATGATTTCTGGATTGTATTTTACAATATAGGCTTGACAGACACCTGATTAGAGATGGAGTATACTAATAGAAGCTGATAAGAATGTATTTGCCAGATGTCTTGCAAAGATAATCAAAAGGATTTTATACTTTTTTAAATGGAAGAGAAGAGAAGAGGACTGTCTATGAACAGTATGTCCCTCCCAAATTAGATAGTATAAATACTGTACATGAAGAACATAGAAGAATAACAGCCAGGAATCTAAAAAATTCCAGGAGAGAAGAAAGGAGACAGCAAAGTCCATGTCCTCAAATGTCTATATACAAATTCCCATGGCTTAGATAACAATAAAAAAGGAACTAGAGATCTTAATTCATGGAGGTAAATTTGACCTTATAGGTAACATGAGACTTGGTGGGATAATATTCATAATTTGTACTATTAACTCTGAAAAAGAAATACAAAAGAAATAAGATAGGGAAAGAAAGTGAGATGATGGTAGTAAATTTTATTTTAAGAAGTTATAGTCATACAAAAATATTAAGGGGGCATAATAGGATCATTTGAAAGAATTTCAAAGAGGAAGGAACAGAAATGATTTGGCATTGAAGTGTACTATAAACCAACTGCATAGAAAAAAAAGAATGTGGAAGATAGATCACAAGTCTGGCATAGAAACATGATATAATTTTTTTATTATTATAGCTTTTTATTTACAAGCCATATGCATGGGTAATTTTTCAGCATTGGCCCTTGCATAACCTTCTGTTCCAACTTTTCCCCTCCTTTCCCCACTCCCTCCCCTAGATGGCAGGTAGATCAATATATGTTAAATATGTTAAAGTATATGTTAAATACAATATATTGATACATATTTATCTTGCTGCACCAGAAGAATCGGATTTAGAAATAAGGTCAAAATAACCTGAGAAGGAAAACAAAAATGCAAGCAAACAATAACAGAAAGAGTGTAAATGCTATGTTGTGGTCCACTCTCATTTCCCATAGTTCTTTCACTGGGGGTAGCTGGTTCTCTTCATTATTGAACAATTGGAACTGATTTGGTTCATCTCATTGTTTAAGAGGTCCACATCCATCAGAATTGATCATTATGTAGTATTGTTGTTGAAGTGTATAATGATCTCCTGGTTCTGCTCATCTCACTCAGCATCAGTACATGATATAATTCTTATGGGGGGGCTTCATATACTGAGGCATCTATTGGACCCTTCTCTCTTCTTTCAAAAAAAGAAAAAGAAATAGATCTGGAAAAAAATTTCTAGTGGACCGCAAGTTCAATATGAATTAGCTGTGTAGAAGCTCATCACTTTAAAAAAATAAAAAACTAAAACAGGGTAGCCAAATGACACAGGAGATACCCAAGTTCAAATCCAGCTTCAGACACAGACTACCTGTGATGACGCTGAGCAAGTCGATTAATCCTGATGAGGAAGGAGGGAAGAAGGGAGGGAGGGTGGTAGGGAAGATAGAAGAAGGAAATGAAAGAGGAAGGAGAAAGAAAGAAGGATGAGAGGGAAGAAAGGACAGAAGAGGGAAATGAAAGAGGAGGGAGAGAGGGGGAAGAAGGGAAAGAAGGAAGGATGGAGGGAGGGAGGGAGGAAGGGAAGATAGAAAAAGGAAATGAAATAGAAGAGAAGGAGGAAAGGAAAGCAGGAAAGAAGGTAAAGTGATTTGGATCTGCAGAATAGTCTTAACTTCTAGAAATAGGGAGCTGGTAAGCTAGCAGTACCTCACCCTCTTTAGACTTCTTTTAGATTATTGTGTTTAGTTTCTGGGTGACCAATTTTAAGAATGACATTGATAAGCTAAAGAGGGTTTAGAATAATTTAATCTTTGAACACATAATAGAGAACCATTTGAAGAAAGTGACTGTGTTTAGCCTAGAGAAGAAAAGATTCTGAGGGAATATAATGTAACTATCTTCAATATTCAAAGAGTGCTATATATTGTACCAGAAAGATTAAACGTATTTGGCTTGGCCACAGCACCAGGAACAATGGTGAGACAATGGATTCCTTCTCCTTGATCAGTGATGGTGAAGCAGAGATTGAGTAAGAATTTATCAAGTATGCTATAGTGGATATTTCTTTCTGGTATAGGTTGGATTTGATGATTGCTAAAAGTATTTTCCAACTCTCAGATTTTGTGATTCTGCTGCCAAGACTCTTGCTCTAAAACAGAGGCTCTTCAGAAATCCTGGGTACAGCTTTACTTTCAGCATTGTCTCTCCATATCCTTTCTCTAAGCTTAATACACATCTGCAGAGGTTTTTCCTAGTTCCCACCTCCACTCCAAAACTCCTCTGTGAGTCTTTCTTCAGAAATGATATTCCATTTATATCATCTGTATGTCGTGTGCATATATAATTGCCTCCTCTATTAAAATGTGAGATCTTTCTGGGCTGGGATCATGTTTTTGTTTATTCTTTGTTATTGTTCAGCTATTTCCACCTCTTTGTGGCTCTAAGAACAATAGAACATTAATGCTATCTGTAGGGTTTTCTTGACAAAGATACTGTGTATGGTTGGCCATTTCCTTCTCCAGGAGATTAAAACAAGTGGAAATTAAATGACTTGTTCAAGGTCACACAGCTAGTTAAGTGTCTGAGGTCAGATTCTAATTCAGGTCTCTTCAGGTCCAATACTTTGTCAACTGAGCTAGCTGTCCTTCATTATTTAACACAGTAACTGGCATATAGCCGGTTCTTAATAATGCTTATTAACTGACTGATGGGGTATATAGATAATAAGGGACCAAACAACTCTTAAAAATACATCTTCAGAAGGAGTGGAAGAAGAAAAGATAAGAAATAAATCCCACTTTTCTTATTTAGTTTAAAAAGTAAACATGTAATCGATGTTTTTCTTTACCATACCATATTCAGGAAGCCAGGATTGATAAGTTATGGGAAGAAGAAAACAATAACTCACAGCCAAGGAGGGCATCATTTCTGAAACCAAAATCATCTGCTCAGGCTTCATTCCTTCATATAAGTTATATCCTATTATTAGATAAAAGTTCTTGACAGCAGACACTGTCTTGCTTTAATATTTGTATTCCTTATTGTTCTATAAGAAATGAAGAGGAGGCTGATTTCAGAAAAGCCTGGAAAGATTTACATCAATTGATGCTGAGTGAAGAGATAACAATCAGGAGAACACTGTACTCAGTAACAGCAAGATTATGTGATGATCGACTATGAAAGACTTGGCTCTTCTCAGCAATCTGATGATCCAAAACAATTCCAGTGGGATGGAAATGCCATCCACATCCAAAGAGAGAACTATGGAGACTGAATGTGGATTGAAATACTTTCACTTTTTTGTTTGTTTGCTTTTTTCTTATGTTTTTCTCCCCTTTTAGTTTGATTTTTCTTGCACAATATGAGGAATATGGAAATATATGGAATGTGGAAATATGTTTAAGAGGAATGTTGTCTTGGGGAAGGGGAATGTAAGGTATGGAGGAAGAAAAACTGAAACACAAAGTCTTACAAAAATGAATGTTGAAATGTTGAAAACTATCTTTATATGTATATAAGTATGTTTATGTATGTATATAATGTATATAGTATATGTATGTAATATATTATTAAAAATAAAATATTATTGAGGAAAAAATATTTGTATTCCCATCACTTAGCACAGTGGGCATTTATTAAAAGCTTAATAAATACTTTTAAATTTAATACTATAATAAAAATACTTAAATTTTTATTTATTAGATTTCTCTCTGCCACTCTTGAGACTCACTATTGAGAATAAGGGTGTCTATGTCTCTAGGTTAGTTTTTTAGGGAAAACTAATTTTCCCTAAAAAAATGAAACCTTTACTTAGAGCCATAAGTAGGACTTCTGCTACTCTCTTCACATATACATTGAGTCATTCAATAAATATTTATTAAATATCTACTATGTACATATGTTGGCAGCTAGGTGGCATAGTAATTAGAGTGCCAGGCTTAAAATCGGGAAGAGTAATCTTCCTGAGTTCAAAACTGGCTTCAGATACTCACTGGCTATGTGACCCTGGGCAAGTCCCATAGCCCTGTTTGCCTCGGTTTCCTCATCTTTAAATGAATTGGAAAAGGAAATGGAAAAAACACTTCAGAACCTTGCCAAGAAAATCTCAAATGGGATTATGAAGAGTTGGACACAAGTGAAAAATAACAACAAAATGCATACACACACCCTGCAAATACCACAAACCAAACCCAGTTTCTTCAGCATGAGATACCTCTCAACTGAGGGTTTGAGCAAAATGATGCAAATATAAAACAAGGGAAAAGGACACAGAAATTCTAGAAGAGGAGTTCAAGATCACTACTTGTGGGGAAGGGGGGGGTCACCATTGGTACTGATATTGAGTAGGATCTCACCCCCACTTATTAACTTCATGTGTAAACTATTATTATTATTATTACTATTAGAGTGCTAGGGTCTGTTGGTTCTGCACTGAGAAAAAACTAAAATGCCCTCTAGTGCCCTCTAAATGCTGTAGCTTCTAGATTTGGCATTCTAGAGAAAAGTACCAGCTATCCCAGCAAGTAACCCCTCTGTTTCTATTGTACCTAGAGGGTTAGGTATGTAAACAAGAAAAAGAGAAATTGAATCAGGTTAGAGGTTTGGGGAAAGTTTTTCAGCATTAAGAATATAGTTACTTTAGTGGATTTCTCTGTATTTCTAGGTTTATGTTTCCTCATACTATGTGTGTTCCTGGAAAAGTCTTATGGATAGGACTATGCCTTGTTTATATCCAAGGTAATTCTGATTTGGGTGGACTTGAATTCAGTTACTTCCATGTTACTTTTAATAACAAAGTTGATAATTGGACAGTATCCATTGGGGGTAAAATATAAAATGACTAATAGTATTACTAATAGAACTCTTTTATGCCATGATGAGTTTTACCTATCAATCTTCAAGCAGATTAAAGCAATGGTTATAAATTTCTGAATTCTGTTTTAATCATTCTTTAATGTTTTCTATGATTTTTTATTGTTATTATTGCTTTTGTTGTAAGGATAAATGATCTATCCTAAATCTAACAAAAGGGGGAATAATTAGGAATATTAAGAGTACAATATGAACCCTTAATATTCCTAATTATACCCCCTTTTGTTGGAAAAAAACTCTAGATGAAACTTTTAAGTAAAAATTTCCCTGGAATATCTAGGTTGGCACTTTGTTAGTAAGCCAATGAGTTTGAGAATAAGGAGTCTGATTTTCCTGATAAGAGAAATGAATCTGGGCAAAAGGTTGGAAGGACAGACAATGGTACAGGTCATTGAACCCTGTGAGTTCTAGCTGAATAGTGCCTCTCTATTGGATATGTATTGAATGAGAGGGGGTGAAGGGAGAATGGAGAAACAGAAAGTCAGTCCTGGTGCTTTGGTGAATGTTAGCTGTAGTTTTCTAAGATTATTTGTGTGATCATCAAAGAGGATGGCAGTAACCTTACCTGCTCATTTAATAATTTTCCTAGGTTTTGTGGGAAGAGATTTGAGGCAGAAGGAGCTTGGCGTCACCTCTCTGAAGGTTTCCCCTAAAAGTTAACTTGGGGTTTTTCTTTCTCAAGTGACTCTTACACAAAAGTGATACATATAAAGATGCCCACTTATTTGGTAAGGATCAGGTGGCAAATGATCTCTATAATTTCTTTCTTCTCTACCTCACTTGTTCCTTCTTTCCTTCCCCTCTCCTTCTTATATTTCTTACTCCAAACCATTCAAAATTACAAAATGCCAAGTCCAAAAGGAATGTAACAGTTCCATGAACCTCCAGCTTCCTCATTTTATGGATTATAACAACATCTACTTCACTCAAGTTACTGTGGGGATCAAAGGAGATAACAGAGGTATTGGCTGTATTGCCAAGGAGATCAGGATGCTGAAGATGGAGGCAAGATGTTCTTAAATAGAAATCTCCCAGAATTCTTCCTTCCGATGGTGAGGACCTTGATTGACAAGCTGGCCCCTCCCAGGCTAAGAGATTGGAGGAAGGAAAAGCATAAAGTACTTGGAAGTAAAAGCTAAAAGAAGCCATAGAGGGGAAAGCAGCTGCCATGTTCAGCTCTAGACTCCTGAGGTATAGATGATGTAATTCATGCTTTAGAGAAGCCATGCTTAAGGGTAGGGGTATGCTTTATATTGCTGAAACCAGTTAGGACTTTTGAGACTAAAAAATTCTTCCTTCCCTTTCTCCCTTTATTTTTCCATCTCACTCTTGGGAGAGGGTTTAATCCACAACAAGCTTGACAAGAACACAATTAAGCACTAATAGACTAAGAGTTAACTAAAAGGGAGGATGGGAAAGAAGCAATTATTAATCACCTATTGTATACCATCCATTGTTAAATTAAGCCCTTTACAAATATTATTTTATTTAATAGTAACAATGTTGGTAGGTAGATATTATTATTATCCCTATTTTGTGGAAGCTGAAGCAGACTTATCCCGGGCCACACCAGCTATTATATGCCTGAAGTTAAATTTGAACTCAAGTGTCCCTGACTTCTATCACTCTTTACATCACCTAATTTGCCTCTAGGAAGCTTATTTATTGATAAAAAGGGAGTGAAAGAATATTGCATAGATTCAAATTTATCCAGCCCTCCTTGTCTCAAATAACATCTAGTCAGAAGGATGTGTTAAAGAATGTTGTACTGCCATGTGAATCAAATCTGTGAGACACCATCTTCTCAAAGGCTGGGCTTTTTATGCCCTAGGTCAGGGGTCAGCAAACTTTTCTATAAAGGGCCAAATAGCAAATATATTAGGTTTTGTGAGCCAAGGGGTAAAACTGAGGCTATCATGTAGGTTATTTATCATAAGGGTAGAGAAAAATTTCCACGATTTTTTTATTGATTAAAATAAAAATGTAATAATAATAATACTTGATTGATTTTTTTGTTAATATAGGTCTACTAATGAGAAAATAAAATTTTCTTTGAAGAGATAATATTTTACCTAATTCAGGTTAAAAGTTAGTGTTCCCTTTCATCAGACTCAATTGAAAATATTAATCTGTCAATGTAAATGTGGCAGGGATTCTAGTAGAATGCTTACTATATACAATCAGCTTATTTTTTTCAAAAATTTTTTTCTGACTACTTTGTTTCTGAAGCCAGTTCACGATTGCATTGCTAAATATGTACCATTGCTTAATGTTGACATGGGGAAGAAGAGGAGAGATGGATTTTTTAAATGCTTTAATTTTTTTAAACCAGTAGTAAGATAACTGGTTGGAGAAGGAGCTAGAGAAGAAAACAATGACACATTTTCATAATTTCTCAGGGCAAAGACATTGCTTATACTTAGATCTAGTAGTTAATGTTTAACAATTGACTGAGGGGGTTTATTAGATATGGGTTGGAAGAGAATGCATACACCCACATACTTTTAAGTTTTGTCTGAATTATTACCATTTTTTTCATCACTTTCCTAAGTCTAGAAAATCAACAAAGCAATAAATCAAATTCTAATTTGTGGCATTTGCCAATTTCTGAAGTGTAATTGCTCACTCTGAAAATTTCACAATGTCTTGGCAGCCAGTTCAGGATGGCTCCTGAACACCACTGGAACTAAAAGGGCAAGCATAGTTCAGTGACATTTGACTCATAATTTCAAATTGCTTCCCAGAAAGATTGGATCACTTCACAGCTCCATTAGAAGTGCATTAGTTTGCCTATCCACAATCCCTACAATTGTCATTTTTCTATTTTGCCAATTTTGCCAGTTTAATAGATGTAAGATAAAACCTCAGAACTATTTTAATTTGGATTTCTCATTAATTAATTGGATCATTTTTCATACATTTCTCCTTCTGAACACTGCCTGTTTCTATCCTTTGACTTGCTACTTAAACTCTTTAGTCATTTTCTTCCATGATGTTTTAAAATGGAATTATTCTAGAATTTTAGATTCTAGAGATTACAACACTTGTCTGCCACATCTTTCTGCTTAATGAAGAAATTAAACGCCTGATAGCTGAGCTAAGTCCTAAGCAGTTGGGTCATTATAATTATATATAATTCAGTTTCTACTTTTTATTTTTCCATCTATATTCTTGTAGTAAATTATTTATTATTTTCCTGGTTTCTATATCATTCTACATCCATTTATATCAATCTTCCTATGTTTTTCTAAATTCTATATTGTCATAAAAAGTAATTTTTAATCAATTAGAACACACTACATTTTCTGAAAGTACTTTGTTTTTTTCCTCAAAAGTATTTTTTTTCCAAATATATGTAAAAGTAGTTTTCAACATTCATTTTTATAAGACTTTGAATTCCAAATTTTTTTCTTCTTCCTTTCTTTTTTACCTCCCATTTCCCCAAGATAGGAAGCAATCTGATACAGGTTAAATATGTACAATTCTTTTAAAAATATTTCCAGGTTTTGTCTTGTTGTGCAAGAATAATCAGACCAAATAAAATAAAATAAAATTAAAAAGAATAATCAGACCAAAAGGGGAAAAAAACATAAGAAATAAAAAGCAAGCAAACAGAAAAAGATGAAAATACTATGCTTAGATCCACATTCAGCTCCATAGTTCTCTTTCTGGATATAGATGATATTGAAAGTACTTTGTTTGAGTCTCTTCTTTGCTTCTATTTCTTTCCATCTTTCAAAATGTCTAATTGCACACATATAGCATTACACACACAATGTACAATTTTTGAGGTTAAGGTCTATTTTGTTTTTGATCTTGTACTTCCAGAGTCTAGTACATGATCAGAGATTAACACACATGTATTCATTTTAATTAGATTTAAATTAAATAGTTTCATTTTTATGATATTTTTAGATGGTTGGCATATCCATATCCTTTTAATTTTTTTCTTGCAGAAAGTATTCACATTATACAGAAACAAGGCTTCTAAGTTATCTATAAACCTCTTTTATTTCTTGATCTTGAATCATTTTTCCTAATAGTTTTTATTCTCTTCTTTTATGCTGCTGACAAAAATATATGGTTTGAGAGGATCCTATCATTCCTTCATAGAATTTTTCTACCTGAAATTTAGGCAATTTGAATCATAAAATATATTAAACAATATCCCCCAGGCAGTTAACCCTCGAGTTTTAAAGCTAAAAGAACATTTATTGACAGCGGAAACAAAGAATTCTGCAAAGTACAAAATGTACACTAGTGATTGCAGACAAAGAAGTGGTTTCAGAATGAAGTGATGACTGTAGAGACAGAACTGTTGCATCTGATGGTGAGGTAACAGAATTAGCTGTGATTGACAGTGGGGAACACTGAGTTTCCTCAGTGACATCTGAAAAGATCCACCAGCTGCCTCAAGAGCTCCTCTAGTAACCACTCAAAACAACTCTCTCTTTAGTCTCTCTTTAGTCTTAGAATGGATTAAAAGGTGAAGAGCTGCGCAGTAAGATTTTCCAGCAGTGGTCCAAGTCCCCCGTTCCTTCACTGTTGCTACATGAGTTTCTCCCAACTCCTCCTCCTCCTCCTCCTCCTCCTCCTCCTCCTCCTCCTCCTCCTCCTCCTCCTCCTTCTTTTTCTTCTTCTTCTTTTTCTGCTTCTTCTGCTTCTTCTTCTGCTTCTTCTCCTTCTTCTCCTTCTCCTTCTCCTCCTTCTTCTTCTCCTTCTCCTTCTCCTTCTCCTTCTCCTTCTCCTTCTCCTTCTCCTTCTCCTTCTCCTTCTCCTTCTCCTTCTTCTTCTTCTCCTTACTCAAGGTCATACATCTAAGTGTCTGAGGTCTGATTTGAACTCAGTCTTCTTGACTCCAGGCCAGTGCTTTAACCACAGCACCACCTAGCTGTCTTAATGGAATCATTTTTCATTGGCTTATGAAGTATTAAGAAAGACTTCATGATATCTATTTACTGGTTATTTTATGTTGTTTGAAAGAGTCATGCTTTTTTTTTTAATAGCTTTTTATTTACAAGTTACATGCATGGGTAATTTTATAGCATTTACAATTGCCAAACCTTTTATTCCAATTTTTCCTCTCCCTCCCCCTACCCCCTCCCCTAGATGGCAGGTTGACCAATACATGTTAAATATGTTAAAGTATAAATTAAATACAAATTAAGTATACATGTCCAAACCATTATTTTTCTGTACAAAAAGAATCAGACTCCAAAATATTGTACAGTTAGTCTGTGAAGGAAATCAAAAATGCAGGCAGGCAAAAATATAGGGATTGGGAATTCGATGTAATGATTCCTAGTCATCTCCCAGAGTTCTTTCACTGGGTGTAGCTGGTTCAGTTCTTTACTTCTTCATTAGAATTGATTTGGTTCATCTTATTGCTGAAGATGGCCAGGTCCATCAGAATTGATCATCATATAGTATTGTTGTTGAAGTATATAATGATCTCCTGGTCCTGAAGAATCATGCTTTATAATAATAATATGTAATACAATAAAAAATTATTTATTTCTGGTGATTTGACTAGTCTACGTTGAATGAGGAATAGGGTATTTTCCCCACCTTGAAATGAAGCATTTTCTGTCCAATAGACCTGGGATGGAAAATGACATTCACACCCAGAAAGAGAACTATGGAGACTAAATATGGATCAAAGCATACTATTTTCATCATTTTTGTGGGTTTGTTTATTTGTTTTCTCATGTTTTTTCACCTTTTCTCTGATTTTTCTTATACAACATGACAAATACAGAAATATATATATTTAAAGGATTGCACATATTTATTTCAGGTTGCTTTCTGTCTTGCGGAAGGGGAAGGTAAAGAAGGAAAGAATAAAAATTTGGAACACAAAGTCTTAAAAAAGAATGTTATAAACAATCTTTAAATATATTTGAAGGGACAGCTAGGTGGCACAATGGATGGAGCACCATCCCTGAAGTCAGGAGGACCTGGGTTCAAATGTGACCTCAGATGCTTAACACTTTCTAGCTGTGTGACCCTGGGCACGTCACTTAACCCCAATTGCTTCAGCAATATATATACACATACACATATATACATTTGGGAAAACAAAATACTATTGAGAGAAAAAAAGAAAAGAAATTAAGCATTTTCTGAGAATGTCAAGGCAGGATAGATAGTGTAATTAATAGAAAAATACAGTAGTTGCTTTAATATACACTGTTCTTCATCCACATTTCTCTTTTAAAACCTTCTATCTCCTAGCTCCTCTTTAATGCTGTGGGTCACTACTAAATCTCTGTTGTCAAATGATGATGCTATTATTTTCTAGTTACCATTGATCACTTTATAGAGGAGATGTTGAAAGTGGACTGCAGAGTTTTATACTATTTTAGTCATATCCTAAAGAAACTGACCAAGAGAATGAAGGGTCTGGAAATCAAGTAATTTAAGAAAAAAAAGCAATGATGTTTAACCTGTAGAAAACCTAATCAATACATGATTGCCAGCTCTAAATATTTGAAAGACTGTTTTATGAAGAGAATTAGACATATATATGTATGTATATGTATGTATATATATGTAGAAGACATTGGAGAACTAATGTGTGGAGGTTAAAAGAAGATAGGGTTTTTTTTTTCAATGTAAGGAAGAGCTTCCTAAAGGAGATATCTAAAAATAAAATGACCTGAGGCAGCCAGATGGCACAATGGATAATACCAGCCCTGAAATCAGGAGGACCTGAGTTCAAATGTGCCCTCAGACATTTAACACTTCATAGTTATATGATCCTGAGTAAGTCACTTACCCCTGAATACCTCATAAAACATGATAAGCTCATGAAGGAAAATGCTTTTCATATCCTGAGAAAGAAGTGATGGAGTCTGAATATAGTTCAAAACACACCGTTATCACTTTCTTTATTTTTTTTTATTTCATGGTTTTCTTCCTTTTGTTTTGTTCCTTCTTTCACAGCATGACGAATATGGAAATATGTTTTTACAAGAATGCACATATATAACCTATATAAAATTGCTTATAATCTTAGGGGAAAAAAGGGGAGAAAGAAAGAGAAATTTTGGAGCAGTAATGAACTGAACTAGCTATACCCAGAAAAAGAACTCTGGGAGATGACTAAAAACCATTGCATTGAATTCCCAGTCCCTATATTTATGCACACCTGCATCTTTGATTTCCTTCACAAGCTAATTGTACAATAATTCAGAGTCTGATTCTTTTTGTACAGCAAAATAATGTTTTGGTCATGTATACTTGTTGTGTATCTAAGTTATATTTTGATATATTTAACATCTACTGGTCATCCTGCCATTTAGGGGAGGGGGTGGGGGGGGTAAGAGGTGAAAAATTGGAACAAGAGGTTTGGCAATTGTTAATGCTGTAAAGTTACCCATGTATATATCCTGTAAATTAAAGACTATTAAATAAAAAAAAAAAAAAAAAAGAGAAATTTTGAAACTCAAAATATTATATTAAAAATCAGAGTTAAAAATTGTTTTTACATGTAATTAAAAAACTAAGACACTATTTTAAAATTTTATTTATTTTTTTTTATTTATAAAGCATATGCATGGGTAATTTTTTCAACATTGACCCTTGCAAAACTTCTTGTTCCAAATTTTCCTCTCCTTCCCCCCCCCCCCATCCCCTGGCAGGCAATCCAATACATGTTAAATATGTTGAAATACATGTTAAATCCAATATATGTATACATATTTATACAGTTATCTTGCTGCACAAGAAAAATCAGATCAAGAAGGAAGAAAAAAAAACTGAGAAAGAAAACAAAATTCAAGCAGATAACAACAGGAAGAATGAGAATGCTATGTTGTGTTCCACACTCTGTTCCCACGGTTCTCTCTCTGGGCGTAGATGGCTCTCTTCATCACTGAACAAGTGGAACTGACTTGAATCCTCTCTTTGTTGGAGATGACCATGTCCATCAGAATTGATCATCATATAGTATTGTTGTTGAATGTATAATGATCTCTTGGTTCTTCTCATTGTACCCAGCATCAATTTGTAAGTCTCTCCAGGCCTCTGTGAAATTATCCTGCTGGTTGTTTCTTATTCAGCCATTCTCCAATTGATGGGCATCCATTCATTTTCCAGTTTCTAGCCATTACAAACAGAGCTGCCATAAACATTTTGGCAATATAAGTCCCTTTCCCTTCTTTAGTATCTCTTTGGGATATAAGCCCAGTAGAAACACTGCTGGATCAAAGGGTATGCACAGTTTGATAATTTTTTGAGCATAGTTCCAGATTGCTCTCCAGAATGGCTGGATCTGTTCACAATTCTACCAACAATGCATCGGTCTCAATGTCCCAGTTTTCCCACATCCTCTCCAACATTTGTCATTATCTATTCCTATCATCTTAGCCAATCTGAGAGTTGTGTAGTGGTATCTCAGATTGATAAAACACTATTTTAAAATAAAATTCTATGGATAAAGCATCAGGCTTTGTGCCAGAGAAATTGAGGCAATATAGAGATTAGAGATTTTTAAAATATTTTAATAGTGGAGAGTAGGACTTGCCAAGCCATTTTAGCCAGCCAGCTGAATTGGATTCTTGTCTCAAAGCATTCAGCAATGAGCAAGGGATTCCAGATACTCTTGTAGGGCTCCAGGGATCAGGGAAACAAAGGCAAGGTGGGTAGAGCCCTGGTGAGTGGGAAGTTCCAGGAAAGGACTATAAATTCAGTTCTGACAGATGGGTTGGGGGTAAGGAAGGAAGGATCATAAATTCTGATAAGTTGGGAGAGAAGAAGCTAGGAAACCCTAAGTCTGTATCAGAAGATAGAGGGTCCCATCTAAGTATTTGAGATAAGCCAACTAGAATTTTATGACTCTTTGGAATGCCAGAGTAGCCAGGGCTCCCAGCCCTAATTATTTCATTCCTAATGGCCAGAAAGGGAGGAGTTGCCACCAGGGAGACTGAGGCAGAACAATTCAGGGAAAGTGAGGCAGAACAATTCAGGGAAAGTGAGGCAGAACAATTCAGGGAAAGTGAGGCAGAACAAGGCTAGGAGAAAGGAAGATCTGAATTCAAATCCAGCCTCAGACACACTAGTTGTATGACCCCGGGCAAGTCAGTATGCTAAACATTCCACATGCTTTTGTAACATTCAACCAGGATGTAGACAAGTATGTACTATCTTAATAGGGCAACTGCTGTGTTTACAACAGGAGAGACTGATCTCACCCTTCACCTCCTGAGGTAGAACTTTGCAAGTTTGCAAAATGCCCTTTATGCAACCAGTTGCCAGAAAAAGAAGAATGAAGGAAAAACAGGTTTTGTTTCATTTCTGCCATCTATCAACATGAGAGATGCTACCTTCTATTTGTTTCCTCTTGCCTTGGGGTCATGCCTGTAACTCCTTGGTCAAAATGACATCATAGGAACACACTTGCTGTAGGGGAAAATGATCTCTCTTTTTAATGTAGTCCCTAACAATCAGTTCCAGAGTGATATTAATCTGTGTTGAAGAACAGTTTTATTGATGTCATAAAAAATAATGCGTGTGAAAGTTTTTGGATACTATGCTATGTAAATGTGTGATAGTCCAGTGGTTATGAAAATAGGTACTCTAAACACATCCTCTCCTGCTTGAAATATCCAATATCTGGAAACACTCATCTTTGTTGGTGGGTCTGTGATATCAGAGGTAGGAAGCTTGTGAGTTTGGTACTAATATTATTCTCATTTTACAGATGTAAAAACTTAGTCTGAGCAACCAGCTAGAGCAAGATTTCATCTCAGGTCTTTCTGACTCAAAGTTCAATAAGACTTCTAGTTACTTTAAGAAGATTTCCACTCCCCTAACATTGAACTCCTAGCCCTCCCTAAAAGTGCTAGCAATCCTGATGCATGGAATGATAACAGTCAATCAACTTCTAAGTGCCTTCTATATGTCAGATATAAAAAAAAGAAAGACAAAAGATTGTGCTCCCAGCCCTCAAGGAGTTTACAGTCTAATGAGGGAGCCAATATACAAACAAATATATACAATGAATAATAATAATAATTAAATAGGAAATATTTAGGGAAATAAGTAGGAATAATTAGGAAAGGCACAAGAATTAAGAGGGATTGGGGTAGGCTTCTTTTCCAGTAAACAATAGTTTACTGTTGGAATTTAAAGGAAGCCAGGAAGGGAAATAGTTGGAGCCAAGGTGGCAAATTGCTCCAGGTATGAAGTACAGCCAAGAGAAAATGCCTGCAGCTGATAGATGCCCTGCCTTCTTCGTGTAACAGCCTGGAGGCCAGTGTCACTAGATCAAAAAGTATGCAAGTGTAAGAAGGAGTAAGTTGTAAGAAGACTGAAAAGATAGGAGTCAGCTAAGTTATAAAGGGCTTTCAGTGCCAAAGAGAACATTTTGTATTTGTCCCAGAGGCAAAAGTGAGACACTGGAATTTATTGAATAGGGGAAGGAGACAGTGACATAATTAGGCCTTTGAGTTAGAAAAAAATCACATTAGTAGCTGGATGGAGGATGGATTGGAATGGGGAGAGACTTGAGGCAGGCACTCACCAATTAGTTACTGCAGTTATCCAGCCATGAAGTGATGAGGGTCTGCACTAGAGTGTCAGAGGACAGAAGGGGATGTATTCAAGAATCATTGCAAAGGGGAAATTAATAGGCCTTGGCAACAAATTGGATATTGAGTTGGGGTGGAGGGGGGGGAGAGATATTGAGATGATGACTCCTAGGTTGAGAGCCTGAAGGACTGGGAGAATGGTATTATTCTCTGAAGTTATAAAGTGGAGCTGAGGAAGGGTTTAGGAAAAATAATAAATTCCATTTTGGACACATTGAGTTTGATGTCTATTGAATATAGAATTTGAAATGTCTAAAAGGCAGTTGGAGTGCAAGATTGTAATTAGAGAGTTTGGGGCAAGACACTTAAAATTTGAGAATTTGAGAATCATCAGCATAGAAACGGTCATTAAATCCATTGGAGCTAATGAGATCACCAAATGAAAGGAAAAAAGAAGACCCAGGTTCAAATGCTGAGGAATTATATTAGGAGATATGATTTAGAAGAGGATGAGACTAAGGAGACAGAGGAGTCATAGACAGATAGGAGGAAAACCAGTAGAGAAAAAACCCAGGAGTTCTGTCCATGAAATAGGAAAAATGGCTGGAACTTGGCATAACTGCCCCAAATTCAGAGAGTAGACTCTTGAAAGGTGATCATAGACATAAAATCAGAGATTTACATCTAAAAGAATCCTTGAATCCAACCCCTTCATTTTACAAATGAGAAAATTGAGACCCAAAGCAATTCAGTAATGTTTCCTATTTCACTAGGAAAACTAGTAAATGTAAACTAGTAAGATTAACATCCAGGTCCTCTGATTCCAAGTTCAGTGCCCTATCCAGAAAGCCCAATACAACTATACAACTATACAGCTTCTTCCTCTTCCTAGCAAAGCTAGAAGATTATCATGACCTAGACTCTAGAATTGTCTCTGGTGGTGTCCCTTCCCTTAGAATTCAATAATTCAATTTAACAATCATGTTAAGTGCTTACTTTGTGTTAAACACTGTGCTGAGTTTCCCTAATGTTATTTGCCTTCCTTGTTGGTTTCTCTTTCTTCTCTATTTTGGGGAATGAATGTCCTAGTTTTAGACGTGCTGTCTACTATCTTTCTTTGGAGATGTCAACTGTTACCTTAATATACTTCTGTTGTATCTTCTAAGTACCTCAAGTTAAACCACCTAGTCTTCCCTTTTACAAGTTGCTTCCTTTGCATTATTTTCAGGACAAATCTCTAGTTTTCTCCATAGTCTTAGAGTTGGAATTAAATAATTTGTCCAAGATTCCCACAGGCAGGATGTGCCAAAAGCAGAATTTGAATTCCAGTTATCTAAATTAGGAAGCCAGCCCTCTATCCACTGATTCCCCTTCCTTATTCCACTGTATAAATGACAAAAACGGAAGGTCAGAATAAATGACTTCTCAAAAGGTTTCATAGTCAATGAATCTCCTGAATCCAAATTCAGGGACAGGCAAGATAACTGTTTCTTACCAATCCTACCTGAGTCTCTGACACTATGGCCATAAGTAAGTCACTACCTCCAAGCCTAAGTTTCCTCCAGAGGTAAATGTGGACAATAACACGTGCAGTGCTGTAGTGAGGAAAGTACTTTGCAAACCATAAAGCATTAACTTTACAAATAGGTTGTCATCTTCATTATTATTATCATTCAGTGCTCTTTCTGCTATATGACCCTGCTCACCAGGTCAACAAAGGACAAAAGAGGCACATTTCGGCTTAGTGTCAGGAAAAGTTTTTTGACAATTAGGATTATAGAGAAGTGGAATGAGATGCCTAGGGAGGCAGTGGGATCGCCCTCATTAGAGGCCTTCATTCAAAGTCTGAATGAATATTTAGTAGTTATTCTTATTTATATATAGCTTGGAATAATGTCTTTTCTAACTGAGATTCTATGAATGCTTTGTGATAAACTGAACCTTTCCAAATAAATAGGATATGATGACAGCCCTCTCAAAGTACTTAAGATCATTGGCACAGATTACTTCAGAACCATTAACTGGTACTTTGGAGAATTCCTAGGGAACAGAAGTGCTTTAAGCCATACAAAAACACAAAAAAGCTCCTATCTTAAGAAAAAGAAAAATGACTACTTTGAAAATTATAGATCAATAAAACTTTAATACTTGGAAAGATAATAGAACAAACTATATGCATCAATTTACTATCCACTTGAAGATCAGATGGCAATGAATAGTAACTGTTATGACCTTATGTCAGGAAGAAATCATATCAAATCAATTTAATTTTCCACTACAATCTGTTACCTCTGTTGTCTCTCTAATGTGTTACTGCTGTTGTTCAATTATTTCAGTCATGTCCAACTCTTTATCCTATGTGGGTTTTATGGAGGAAGGGGAAGTTTGCAAATATACTGGAGTTGTTTGTCATTTCTTTCTCCCTCTCATTTTACAGATGAAGAAATTGAAGCAAATCGGGTTAAGTGAGCCTCCCAGAATCACACAGCTAATAAGTGTCTGAGGCTGTATTTGAACTCAGAGCTTCCTGACTCCAGGTGTGGCATTCTGTCCACTATGCCATGTAGTTGCCTCTTTCTCTAGCTACTCTCTCTTAATCTGTAGCAATTTGACTTCCACTTATACTAATGTAATGAAATTGAATTTTCAAAGCTCTCCAGACAAATGTATCACACCCAATAGCATTTTTTTTTCAGTACTCTTCCTGCTTGTCCACACAATTGACTATCTCTTCTTCAAAGTTTATAGGAATTATACGAGGGAGTCATGCAGTCCCCACTTGAGATTCAGGCATATAGAAACCAAGGCTACTGTTTTGAGAGTTCATAATGTTTGTGCTATTTTTGTTGTCCAGCCAGAGGCATTCATCAACCATGTATTAAATTAAATGCAAATGAATCTTCCTGCTTAGGGAGAGTGTGTTTGGGGAGTGCCTCTTTACATAAAGGCATATTAGATAAAGAAGTTGAAGAATTCCTGGACAGAATGTTTGGAGGAAGCTAGGAAGAGATTTTCTAAGAGCTAGAGGAGGAGAATCAATGCTAAGAGGCTAACCAATGGTAGAATACAACAGAGAGAAACAAAAGAACTAGAAGAAATTCTGAACCATCATGGTATACAAGATGTCTGACATTGAGTCGACCCACAAATTGAGAGAATGTTACTGTTTTGTAACAATGAATATGATGAATACAAAGAAGCTCTGGAAGATTTGTATGAATTGATACATAATAAAATAAGTAAAAGTAAGGTAAAATGTGCCATAGGGGAGAAAAATGAATATTATGAAGACTTAGCAGTCACTCATGTTCTATGGTATAATAAGGATCTGCCAAGCAAATTGAGGAAAACCTGCTATTGATCCAAATCAATAGCGCTAGTACCCAGGATACCTCAGAATCAGCCGGAGTCAGGATAAGCAAACGTCCTCAATCTTTATTCTTGGTCCTTAAATGCAGGATTGAACAGGATGGAAGCAGAATCTCCACGACTGCCTTCTCCCTCATCTACTACCAAAAAGTGATTCTGGCTTGGTTTACTCCACCCCCTAGTCCCTCCTACAATCCTCTGTATACACCAATCATTGAGCCAGAATGGATACTGGAAAGGACCATTTGAGCCTCAAGTGCTGAGCAGTCCTGACCTCAGTGCATTGATCTAATAGTTTCAGCCCTCTACATCTCCTGCTTTCTTTTATTTTAGAACACAGGTGGTCACGCCAATCCTGACTTCTCAGGAAAAGAGGTGAAAACACCAAAAAGGAGGTGATCACCCCCCCCCCGACTTCTCAGGAAGGAAGGTAAAAGCACTAAAAAGGAGATGATCACACCCTCCCCAACATCTCAGGAAGGGAGATGAAAAGCACCAAAGGGGAGTGGGGATTGCTTGGGGGTTTCTGGGCTGAAGGCTCTTATTAGAAACAGGTATGCACAAACCCATCAGCATGGGAGGTATTACACAAGCACATAGCAACAATGCACAGGCTATTAGTGGTGACTCTCCCCACAGCCAGTGCAGGCTCAATGTGGTGCCACAAACATGAATTGTATATGTAAGTAGTGATATAAGAAACAATATAAATCAATGTGGTATTAAAAGAGATTTCCAGAAGTCCTAGAAGGAGGGTATGTAAACAACAATCACACATATGCCTTCTTCAGCAGCCAAGACATAGTCCAAAACCAATCTATTCTCCATTGCTTCACATGCCAGGGAATCCAATCCCGCAAGTTTTTGAAATCCTGCAACAGTCCTTTTATGTGGTAGGGAATCCAATGATCCCTGCAAGTTGTTGAAGTCCTACAACAGTCTTTTTATGTGTTAGGGAATCCAATGATTCCAGCAGATTTTGAAGTCCTACAACAGTCTTATCATGTCTCAGAGAATCCAATTATTCCTGAGGGTTCTGAAGTCCTACAACAATCTTATCATGTCTCAGAAAATTCAATGATTCTTGAGAGTTTTGAAGTCTAACAATTTTTGATGTCCATGAATCAAACACCATAACTGCCATGATCTTTCAGTGGTGGGCACAGTCAGCAACAGAACCATCTGATGTTTCTTGGATATTCTCCTTTGTTTCAAGGGTCTGCTCTGTCTCTCTCCAATGGATGAGGCAAATACGGCTTGTTGGCACCCATCTGATTCCTTCTCCACCTGTGGAGATACAAGCAAAACCTCTCCACCAAACAGTTAACCTATGTGGTCCCTTCCATTCACCACTTTCTGGGTCTCTCCACATCACCTGGAGATTATCTAAAGATAACGGAGCTGCTCGCTCTGGACACTGCCCTTCCGGTAAGTTATAAAACCTGTCTGCCGGAGCCAGTGCATCTTTGTCAAAAATCAAGAAATTAATAGTATAAAGAGCTAGATTTAGAAGTTCTCTAGGTTACCTGTGGCTCCCTCTTTCTTTTGTTTTTGGAGAAGAATCTTAATGTCTCTGTTTCTCCTCTCTACTATTGCCTGTCCTTGAGAATTAAAGGGTATGCCAGTGGTGTGTAAAATCTCATACTGTGCACAAAAGTGTGCAAAATGTTTAGAAGTATATACAGGTCGATTTTCTGTTTTTATGGCTTGTGGCACACCCATAATTGCAAATGTTTGTATAAGGAATTCAGTGACCACTCAGGCTGTCTCTTTTGCTGCTGGTATTGCAAAAGTGAGTCCTGAAAAAGTATCTACCACAACATGGATAAAAGACAGACAACCAAAAGATTTATAATGGAACATATCCATTTGCCAAATTTCATTGGGTCTCAAACCACAAGGGATCTTCCCCGGAGGCAGTGTAGGAGCATGGAAAGGAAGGCAAGCCGTACACGCTTTTACTATGCTCCTTGCTTCCTCTCTTGTTATTCCAAATTGTAAACATAAAGCTCGAGCAGCCTGATGATATTTAAAATGAGATTCTTGGGCTTCTTGAAATAAAGGAATATTGACCAGCATAGTAAGAAGGCTATTTGCCTTTGAATTACCATCAAAAATAGGACCTGGAAGTCCACTATGAGAGTGGACATGCAAAATATAAATCTTACCTGGATGCTTTCTTACCTGCTCTTAAAAATTTCTTGAAGAGCTAATATATATCAGAGGCTACAAATTTTATTTGGGCTGTGGCAATTCTTTGTACCACACCTACCGAATAGGCCAAATCAGATATAATATTTATATCTCCTAGATAGTAAGAGTTAGAATGATTGCATACAATTCATTCTGCTGAGTGGACTGAAAAGGAGTTTTGACTATTCTCTTTATAGTTAAGTCACAAGAGTATACAGCACAAATATTATGTTTGCATGCATCTGTAAAGATAGTTGGTCCTTTAAGAGGAACTTTAGAAACCTTCTCTTCAAGAATCCATTGCCAATTATGTAATAGTCTGGTTATCTTTAATGGAGACCCATGTGCAAAATTTGGAGCCATGGCCAATAAAATTTGCCACTCTGGAATGGTTTCACAGCATATGTTACTTTGTGCATTAGTATAAAAGGTGTATATTTTGTCAGGTCTTGTCCCAGATAATTGCACTGCTCACTTAGTGACCTTTAATAAAATTCTAGCCACAAGCACTGGGTAGGGAGTAAGGCTTTGTTCTGGTTGTGCCGGGAGGTTCACCCACTCTATCACACTGTCTCCTTGATGAAGGACTGTTGTGGGTGTCTCTTGTGTAGTAAAAACTGATATTTCCAAGGGTTTTTGAGTGACCCTTTCAAACACATTGGATAAAGCCAGTTCAACTTTTCTCAAAGCCTCTTGAGCTTCTTTTGTAATCTGATGTAGTGAGTTTAAAGCACTGTCTCCCCTTAAAATGTCATATAATGGTTGCAATTGATAGATTCAAGCCTAACACTGGTCGCATCCATTGGATATCTCCTATCAATTTCTGAAAGTCGTTTAAGGAGTTTAACTTTTCTGTTTTTAAGGAAAGTTTTTGTACTGTGAGCACCTTAGGGTATACTTCATATCCTAAATATTGAAAAGGAGCGTGTCTTTGAATTTTTTCTGGAGCTACATGCAATTTGTAGTATCTTAGTGTTTCCATGTCTTTTGTAGACATACTTCTAACATTTGTTCCTCAGATGCACATCTCAACATATTATCCACGTAATGTAATAACATAACTTTTGGAAATGCTTTTCTTACTGAAGTAAGAGCAGTAGCAACATACATTTGACACATAGTAGGGCTGTTTTTCATTCCCTGTGGCAAAACTGTTCATTCATATCTTTTATAAGGCTCAGCTAAGTTAACGCTGGGCACTGAAAAGGCAAATATTTTTTTATCCTCCTTATCTAGAGGGATAGAATAGAAGCAATCCTTAATGTCTATAACCCAAAGAGGCCATTCTCTAGGCAATTGAGTAGGAGATGGAAGCCCAGGCTGAAGAGTTCCCATAGTTTCCATCTGTTCATTTACCTTTCTTAAATCAGTCAACATCCTCCATTTTCCAGATTTCTTTCTTACAACAAATACTGGGGAATTCCAAAGACTTAGAGAAGGTTGTAATTGTTCTTGGTCAAGTTGCTCCTGTACTATATCTAATAAGGCCTGAATTTTATTGCTACTTAAGGGCCACTATTCTATCCACACTGGTGTACCAGTTTTCCATTGGATAGAAACAGGTGAAAGTGTTGGCAGGCCTTCAAAAGCATCCCTGCCTAAAAAAACACTCATTTTTATTCCTAATTGTTGTAAAAATGTCTCTTCCCCACAGATTGATGGGGATTTTTTCAACTATAAAAGGAGTAAAAACTCTGTTTCACCTTGAAATATACATCTCAAAGGAGCAGCTGCTATTGATCCCCCTACGCCAGACATGTAGGTGTCTGCCTTAATCTTTGGCCAGTGACTGGGCCAGTTGGCACCTCTAATGACTGTACAATCTGCACCTGTGTCTACCAATCCTTCTAATGATATGTATGCCATTTATATAGATAGTGAGCATAGGTCTGTCAGCTGTTACAGCTGTTATCCAGTATATTCCTGGATTTTGTGGCCTGGAGTCAGAATCTGGGTGACTATCACCAGGTTGCTTATTAGGAGTTTGTATCAGTAAACCTGATGCTACTACTTCTCCTGGGTGATAAGTCACACATTGTCTACCTGTATTAGTGACTGGAATATTATCTACACATTCCCCAGTTTCCCACATCAATGTGTGGATGGACACTGTTTTGTAAGTGCTCTCAGGAGGTGAAATGGTCAAGCCTACTGTGCCTGGAGGCAAGAGATCCATAAGCTGGAGAGGAACAGATTTCACTTCTCCAGGGGGTATCTCAGTTGTCCCAGCTGCATACAACTCTATTCTCCCTAATTGTAATTCCTTTCTCCCATCAGATTGCTTTCTGGCTGGTTGATTGTGTAATCCCTTTCTCCCATCACATGGCTTCCTGGCTGATTGGTCATTTCTGGGTACTGGACTTCTAGGCACCCTCTCTGGATGTAGCATTGACTGCCATCATGCCCCAAGTATTTTTTGTTTTGGATCCTGGGGCTGGGCCCCTCATCCCGTTTCCTTGATAGTCTACATTCTGAGGCCCAATGGAAGCCTCTGTTGCATTTTGGACATGGGGTTACTAGTTTAGCCCTTAATAAAGTAAGTTCCCTGTTTGTCTATTAAAATACTCACTCTATTTCCTGGTCACCAGAGACTTCTTCAGTGAAGTTAAGGTCCTCGGGCCCCACTTTGGGAGCCAAATGTGACGACCGTGCTAGCACCAGGATACCTCAGAATCAGCCGGAGTCAGGATAAGCAAAAGTCCTCAGTCTTTATTCTTGGTCCTTAGACGCAGGATTGAACAGGATGGCAGCAGAATCTCTGTGAATGCCTTCTCCCTCGTCTACCACCAAAAATTGTGACTCTGGCTTGGCTTACTCCACCCCTTAATCCTCTGTATACACCAATCATTGAGCCAGAACAATAGTGGAAAGGACCATTTTCCAAGCATATGCCAATAGAGTATTGTCCAATCGGTAGTTAGCCTCAAGTGCTAGGCAGTTAGTGCATTGACCCAATAGTTTCAGCCCTCTACAATAGAGATTCTCTTGATATACTTAATCAGGGTGACTGCCATGCTTGAGCATATATCCAAAATGTGAGAAAACTTCAAACCTTCCAGTTTTTCATAAGTAGCAATACTCCCTATACCCATTGGATATTTAGCATTACAATAAGTGAATGAAAAGTGAAAACTCCTTTTTAGGAGTTTGATAGTAAATGGTTAGAGAAAATTAAGATAATACCTTGATAAGGTAGTAGGATAAACAGAAAGTGTTCTGTTTTATTTTGGTTTGGTTGTTACAGGGTACTTCTGAGTATATTTGTTGGCTGAAGGGAAAGAGTTCATGGAGAGGAAAAGATAAATATCATTCAAATCCTGGAAAGCAAATTCTTTTAAATTTAAATTTAAATTTAATTAATTATTAATTTTTTTTTATTCTAAACTTGAAAAATACCAACACCAACATCATTTCTATACATGAAGAAAAATAGAAAAAGAGGATTGCACCAGAAATCACAAAATGTTATTGCATATTGTGTGTTTTTCAAATTTTTTTTTATTGTTATATAAAACGTTGAACAACTGGCTTCAAAGCTGTTGTTTCCCTTCTTTTGGTCTGTTCTGTGTACTTTTTCTTTTTGTGCTTCATAACAGTTCTTATCATTTTTTAATGTTTCAAAATATTAAAATTTAAAAAACAAATAAAAATAGACAGGTATAATGTTCATTGCATTGGTCATTTTTGATCCAGAAATTCCATTACCAAGTTTATGCTCCAAAGAAGTTATTCATAAAAAGAAGTCCCCATATACACCAAAATATTTATAGGGCCATTTTTTTATGATAGCAAAGAAATGGAAACAAAGTAGATATCCACTGGTTAGGAAATGGCTATCAGCAAATTATGGTACATGAATATAATAGAATATTATGATATTGGAAGAAATGATCAATGTAATGAATACTAGAGAAGTATGGAAAGGTTTACATCAATTGACAAAGAGCAAAGTTTAAAAAAAAAGCCAAGAATGAGTACACAGTGACTACAACAACATAAACAAAAAGAATAACCACCATCCCCCAAAATCAAAAGTCAATGTTTCAAAATTATAAAATATGAAAATGATTCAAAAAAGAGAGGATACTCTATCAGAGCTTCTTAAACTTTTTCCACTCATGACTCCTTTTCACCTGATAAATTTTTATGTGATCCTGGGTTTATAGGTATACCTTATATGTGTATGTGTATATATACATATATGTATATCAAACATTTACTGATAATAAATCATAATTTTCAACCCCCACATTCAGTTATGGTACTCCATATGGAGTCATGACCCATAGTTTAAGAAGCTGGAGTTTAGGCTTAATTTTGATCAATAAGGATCAGGATAACACTGAGGACTCAGCTTCCCCTACCTTTCTATAGCTTCTAGTGCCTTATTTTTCTTTCTCTTCCCTTGAGTCTGCCTCAAATTGAGTCTATAGAGATGTGTGTCTCTCTTCTTGACAATTTTGTCTTTCATACAGACACCCAGTTTTACACTAATATTCTCTCCTCTGTTAGAGGTCTTTTACTACAGTCACATTAGCACACAAAAACACCCTTGGGCTAGTCTTATTACCTGGGCTATAATTGATATGAACTTTTGAAGTAATTTTTTCCTTTGTTCATTTCCTTCTTTGGATATATTTTCTCAATGTGAAATGGTATAGTGGGGTTTTTTTATTGCGGGGGAGTGGTTTCGGTTTTTTGTTGTGCTTTGCTTTATTTTTTTATAAAATCCCACATCTGAGAATTATGGCAAAGAGACTCTGGCCATAGGAAGAACTACCGAGGTTGCTGCTGCATTGTTAGAAGAACCACATTCCCCACTATCTATATCCCTCAGGAGCTGGCATTGATGAATGGGAGTACAATATTTCTGTTTCCCTTGACTTCTTTTTCTGTAACTACTATAGAAGGGAAGACAATCAAAACAGATGTAAGTGAACAGGAAAATCCACTTCTGGGACCAGGGATCCAGACACAGGTTGCTGGGATTAGAAGTGAGGTATCTGGAATCAGGGGTGTAAAAGTGAGAACAAAATAAAATTCAGGAACTGGATTATAAAACTGTAAGATAATAGGACTTAGAAGTAGAAGGCAATAGAAAGAACTGTTTCTGAAGTCAGAGCCCCTGGATTCAAATCCTACTTCTCACTACTTATCTCATCTTGGAGAGGCTACCTGATTACTTCAATATCTCCATCTGTAAAATGAGATGATTAGAGCAGATGGATTTTAAAGCCCCTTCTAGCTTTAAATCTATGACTTTGTGATCCTATGACTTTAGAAATTACCTACTTTAGTCCCTGTACATTTTACACTTAAAGGAAATTAGGTCTATTTTTGAGCAAAGAATAAATCAGCAGGCCACTAGGTGGTGCACAAGGACAAAAATAAATCTTTGGAATACAAGTGACTAACTAGAAATAATCTAAAGATAATTGCTCTGATTTAATATTGAGTTATAAAATTTTTGAATCAGGGTTCCTATTATTCCCCTCTCTAGGACCAGGACTGGTCCCATATTATGTGATATGACTGAATAAATTAAATTAAATTCTACTAAATAGGTTAGAAATCAGAGGCAAGTAAGAGGATTAGAAGAAATCTTGTATATCAATCTAGTCTACAAGTGTCAAATGTGATCAGCAACTGTCCCAAGTGTAACCTAATTTGGATTAAAATATAATTAGTAAATAATTATTAAAGGAAATAAAAATATAATCGAACATAAATTACAGCAATATGGTTTTTTTTGTTTGTTTCTTTTTGCTGAGGCAATTGGGGTTAAGTGACTTGCTCAGGTCACACAGTTAGAAAGTGTTAAGTGTCTGAGACCAGATTTGAACTCAGATCCTCCTGACTTCAGGGCTGGTGCTCTATTGTGCCACTTAACTATCCCTAATATGTGTTTTTTCTAAGACAACATCCGGCACAAATTTATATATGGTTCAGTATCCATCTTCTTCCGTCCTGTCCTAACTGCTAGGGGCACAGTACACAGAGTGTCATGCCTTATCAGGAAGACTCATCTTCCTAAGTCTAAATCTGACCTCAAATACTTACTGAATATCTCTGGGCAAGTCACTTAACTCTGTTTACCTCAGATTTTCATATGTAAAATGCTCTGGAGAAGGAATGGCAAACCATTATCTTTGCCAAGGAAATCCTAAAATGGAGTTTTCCCCTAAAACAAGTCTAGTCCTGAACAACTTCTGGTTTTAGTTAGTTTAGGTTTAGTTTAATTTCTAATCCAGACTCCATGACTTTAAAGGTGAGGAAATTGAGACATAGGCATAGAAAATGATTTTCTTTCAATCATATCAACATTTTATGATCATTTAGCCTAATCAGAAAATCCTACAGAACATCATTTCTCCAGAGTAAATGTACACCTCCATGTCCTGCCTTGGGGAAGAGGGATGGAGATGGGAGGCAAAGAAGTCACTGAAACCAGCATTCTTTCATCACCTATTCTCCTATATTATGCCATACTATTATTCACTGGGGGAGGAAGTAAGTAGTTTGCCTTTTAAGGTTACCCTGCCAACAGGAAATAGATGAAAAAGCAGAACATCCTCATCCCTTTGGCATTCAGGAAGGTTGAGTTATAGTTGACTTTTTCTCTCTGTCTGTCTGTCTGTCTCTGTCTCTCTCTCTTTGTTTCTCTCTGTGTTTTGGTCTCAGTGTCTCTGTTTCTATCTCTGTCTCTCTGTCTCTCTCAACAGGTTTTTATTTTGATTTTGGTTGTCTTTTATTTTTTACCAATTATGTGTAAAGATAATTTTCAACATTCATTTTTTGAATTTCCAATTTTTTTCTCCCTCCTTTCCTCCTTTCCAAGATGTGAAATAATCTGATGTAGGTTATACATGTGGCACCTCTTTTAAGGAACTTGGTAGATATCAAGTGGTACAGTGGAAACAATCTCATAGCATGATAGGACCATAGATCTAGAATCCAAACCCCTCATTTTGAGGATGATGATGCTGAGGCTCAGGGAGCAGAAATGGTTTGCCCAATACAATACAAGTAGTAAGAGTCAGAAGGATCTAAGTTCAGACTCCAGTTGTGTGACCACTGGCAAATTTACTTAATCTTGCTGGACCTCAGTTTCCTAATCTGTAAAATGGAAAGTGAGCATTAGACTATCATGAACTACACAGTCCATTCTATGATTGTTGTGATGTGATCCTCTACTATTATTTAGTTGCTTCAGTCATATCCACTTCTTCATGATCCTATTTCTATTTCTATTAAGTCAAAATAAGTTGCTCAATATCTCTGGGCCCCAGAGTCAACAGGATCCCAATAACCTAATCTGCAGGAAATAGAATAGAGAGAAAGGGAGAAATAGCACTTCCTCCGCCTCTGTTCGGCATCCCTTTTAACTCTTACTTATTTGCCTCCTCAAAAAGGACCCACATATGCAAAATTGTTTATAGCAGGTCTTTTTGTGGTACCAAAGAATTAGAAAATGAGTAGTTCCTTGTCAATTGGGGAATGGCAAAATAAGTTAATGGAATATGAAGTAATGGAATATTATTCTATAAAAAATGAGGAACAAGCTGATTTTAGGAAGGCCTGGAAAGATTTACAGGAACTGATGCTGAGCAAAACAAGCAGAACCAGGAATACATTGTACACAGTAACTGCAAGATTGTGTCATAATCAATTATGAAAGACTTGGTTCTTCTTAGCAGTTCAGTGATTCAAGGCAATGCCCATAAACTTTGGATAAAAATGCTATCTGAATCCAGAAATAGAACTATAGAGATTGAATATAAATCAACATATGCTATGTTCACTTTTTTCTGTTTTTTCTTTTGGCATGGTTTTCCTCTTTTGTTTTGATTTTTCTCTCTCAATATGATTCATAAAGAAAGGTGTATTTAAAAAGTTAATATATATAAAAGCAGGAAAATAAAACAATTTAAAAAAGAAAAAAAAACATTTTCTTCCTTTTCTGTCCTATGTAATGTTCCCCTATTAAACTTCTGTCTGACACTATGCCTGTGGAGTGTAAATAGTCTTTGCCTCAATTGCCTTGGGTTACAATGAGGACAATATGTCCTTTGGAAGGTTTGTTCTGGGCGTTGTACCTCCCATATGTTCTCTGGGCCAAGTGTTGTCTTGATAACAGTTCATAAATTTGCATCTGAGCAGGATCTAAGACAAGTAATTTAGTCCTCAGGCCTTTCTTTTTTCTCTTAACCTCTCCCTAAGAATGCCTATCCATTCTCATAGCTTCAACTCTCACCTGTAGCTTAATCCCAACTCCTCTTTCAAGCTCCCAGTCCACATTTCCAGCTGTTGTTAGATATTTCCAGCTATATAATAACGATAGGATAAGGTGAGGAACTGAATGTGTATGATTTCTTTGGAATAAGGGATTCTCAGATTTAAAAAAAAGCTTCCTCTATCAATATATATTGGCTTTCTGTACAACTGATAATCTTAGAAAAGCACCAGGCACGTTGAAAGTTTAAAGGGTTTGCCCAGTTTAATATAACCAATACATTGGAGTTCCTATCTTACTTGCTTAGAGGCCAACTGTTTATCTATTATTCCACAGTGCCTCTCAAGTAAACCAGAAACACTTCAAACTTAATGTACATCAAACAAATGTCAGCATTTCCCCCTGCTCTGTTATTACAACTGCCCATATTTATGTAATAAGGCTTATTTAACTCACAATAATGGTGGAAGGATGGTGATCTGCACAAAACTATCTCTATTTTGCATCTAAGGAAAACTCAAGTTCTGAGATGTTACCTAACTTACCTTGTATCACAAAGCTAGTATTTAAGAATTCAAATCCAAATCTCCCAGCTCTATGTAATCTTTGGCTTGAAGGACCAATTATATAGGAATCTCTCTTCATTTGTAGAGATTGATTACAAAATATACCATGCCTCCAGGAGGGGCCAGTGGAGTAGATGAAAGTAGTAAAGAAGAGAGATATAATTTCTTGTGGCTTCTAGTTTTCAGAGAGAAGATCCATGATACCAACCTCCCTTCAGGTCACTGACAGGGAAAAAAAAAAAAAAAAAAAAGACTGGGAAGAAGATGACATAGAAGAACTGGCTGTCTCTCTCATGTACTATGTTTGCTACACTAGAGACACCAAAGAAGTTCCACTTTGAGTAGATCTGGGACTCTCTCAGTTAAGTTATTTTACTTCCAATGGGAGAATTCAGCTGCATTGTCTGGCAAATATTTTGAGATATATATATATATATATATATATATATATATATATATGTATATATATGTTTTCTTTGATTTCTATTTTGTTATCAGCTTAGACAAATGGGTTTCTTTGCTATGCTATGTAGGTTCATTGGGTCATTTTGGCATTTGGCATTTTTCTTTGACTTCGACTGGCATTTGGTGGGAAGGAAGTCAAGTCTTGGATATCCAGCTTGGGACACTCTTTTCCCCACTAAAAATTAGAGACTTTTCCAGTTAGGAAGAGGAGAGTGATAGGTACAATTCCCTGAATTCAGAAAAAAAAGTACCACTCTTCTCAAATTTTTGTAAATAAACAAAGGAATATGGAAACATGGATCACTTGATTGATTGAGCAGCATGGATTACTTTTCCAATATAGGTTGCTTGAGAAGTATAATTGTGAGAAAACACCTTGCATCAATTTTGCATCTGACCAGATTTCTGGTCAGAATAAATTAGGTCCTAAGCAGCATGTAGACAGGTGGTCTAGCTTCCTAGTCATACAGGGCCAAGTTCAAAGAATACAATAAGGTTTTCTCCCAATTCCTGCAACTGAATAAAGTTTTTTCTCACAAGACAGAAGTTGGACCAGACTTATAATTGAATAGAAAAGGGAACTAACCTAGTTCCAGAATTCAATCACAAGATGGAGTTAGTGTGGTTCACTGAATTTCCACAATTTACCACTTGCTGTTCTAATCCCCTCAGTTTCCTTACCACCATGAAGTGATGACCACCTGAACTTAAATGGTAGCAATGGGCCTTGACAATAGGGGATACTAATGAAAGAATAATTGACAGGTGACTTGGTGGCTTGGATGTAGGACTCATTTTATAGATTTACAAAGATAGCCTTGATTATTTGAGCTTAGATGATTAGAAATTATGCAATTAATAGATAAAGTCTGTAAGAAAAGTTGTTCAGGAATTTTGTTTCCTCAAACATTTCATCTTTCACCTGTCACACTTGACTAATAATTGATTTCAATTCAATTGAAGCACTTTCTATGCATATGTCACTGTGCTAAGCAATAGAGATACAAAGGCAAAAGTTTTGCAGATATCTCAATATTCAAGATGGATCTAGAATAAGCTACAAAGCTAGGGATATGAGACACATGACAAAGGCTTGATGGTAATATGGGGTCTCTAAGGTTACAGGGCCTTGAGCCATAGGATGTCTCCCTTACCAGAAGAATTCTTCTCTAATACTCTTGAAGCTTTCCCTTCCCACCCCCTCACCAACAAAGAGCTGGTCTTTTCTTGAGATTCCTATAACATTTATTATCTGAATCAGTCATTTGGAACTTAATATTTACTGCCTTATATTGCTATTTTTTGAAAACACATGTCTAATCTTTTCAAAGAGAATATAAACTTCTCAATGGCAAGGATCAGTCTTTATGCTCTTCGAAAGAGGTATTCAATCAATCCTTTCATGCCCATAGAATCATAGATTTAGAGCTGAAAGAGACCTTGTGGGTCATTTAGTCAAATTCCTCTTCCCATTTTACAGAAAGAAGAACTAGAGGGGTCAGAGAAGAAAAGTGATTTGCCCAAGAAAATGCAGTGGAAAGCTAAAATTTGAACCAAGCTCCTCAAGCTCCAAATGCCACTCTTTTTAATGAACCACAATGGCCCACCCTCTCTTAGTTGATGCTTACCAAAGTCATAGTTTTCCCAAAGATGAATGAGAAAAAGATGTTTGATCATTAATTTTCTCCAGAAAAATGACTTGCTAGCTGCCATATTGCTGCCTGCACAGTGTTTATGTGTCAATTTGGAGTTCTCCAGGACAAGTGAAGAGGAGAAAAAACATGCCTGAATGATGAAGTGTTTGTTCTTCAGTTCAGGTTCTTTCCTGACCTCAGGTAACTCTCACACTCTCAACAGAAGAACCTTGAAAGAGAAGAAAGAAGAAGCATACTAATTTCTTTTTTTTCTCTTATAAGAAAATGTATTGTAGATGTCTTGTTTTTTAAGTTATTTTCTTATTTGTTTCCTGTTACATGTAAATAAAAAAATTTAGCATTAATTAATTAATTAATTTAAAAATTTGAGTCCCACACTAATAATACATTGTTGGTGGAGTTATGAACTGATCCAACCATTCTGGTGAGCAATTTGGAACTATGCCTAAAGAACTGTCAAATTATGTGTACCCTTTGATACAGCAGTGTCTCTACTGGGTTTATATCCCAAAGAGATTGTAAAAAAGGGAAAAGAACCCACATATGCAAAAAAATGCTTGTAGCAGCCCCTTTTTATGATGGCAAAGAAATGGAACCTGAGTGGATGCCCATCAGTTAGAGAATGGCTGAATAAGTTATGCTATATGAATGTCATGGAATATTATTGTTCTATAAGAAATAATTACCTGGATGATTTCAAACAGTTCTGGAGAGATTTACATGAATTGATGCTAAGTGAAGTGAGTGGAACCAAGAAAACATTGTATGCAGAAATAAGAAGATTATGTGATGATCAGCTCTGACAGACATGAAAACAACAAGGTGATTCAGGCCAATTCCAATACACTTGTGATGGGAGGGACCATCTGCATCCAGGGAGAGTACTGTGGGGACTGAATATGGATCACAACATTGCATTTTCACCATTTTTGTTGTTGTTTGCTTGCTTTTTTTTTTCCTCTTTTTCATTTTTTCCCCTATTTTGATCTGATTTTTCTTGTGCAGCATGGCAAATATGGAAATATGTGGAATAGAATTGTACGTTTAACATATTGTATTACTTGCTGTCTAGGAAAGCAGGTGGGGGAAGGGAGGGAGAAAAATTTAGAACACAAGATTTTTCAAGGGTGAATTTTGAAAACTATCTTTCTATATATTTTGAAAATAAAAAGCTATTATTAAAAATATGAGTCCCAGATTCTCTCTTTCTTCATCTTCTCTCCCATCCTTGAGAAGAAAAATAATTTTATATTGATTATATGTGTGTATTCATGTAAAACATTTCCATATTAGCTATATTGCAAAAGAAAACACAGACCCCCAAAATATTTTTTTAAGTTTAAAAACCATGCTCCATTCATGTGTCATCAGTTCTTTCTCTGGAAGTGGATAGCATTTTTCATCATAAGATCTTTGGAATTGGCATTGCTAAGAATAACTAAGTCATTTACAGTTGATCATCACACAATATTGCTGTTATTTTGTGCATCGGTTCATGTAAATCTTTCCAGGTTTTCTGAAATCATTCTGCTTATCATTTCTTAAGGCATAATAGGATTCCATCACAATCTTATATCTCAGTTTATTTAGCTATTCCCCAATTGAAGGGCATCCCCTCAATTTCTAATTCTTTTGATCACAAAAAAGAGCTGCTTTAAACATTTTTGCACATGTGGGTCCTTTTCCCTCATTTGTGATTTCTTTGAGATACAGACCCAGTAGAGACACTATTGAATCTAAGAGCATGAACATTTTTATAGCTCTTTGGGTAGCGTTCCAGATTGTTCTCTAGAATGGCTAGATAAGTTCAGAACTCCTCCAATAATGCATTGATGTCACTATTTTCCCACAATTCCCCCAATATTTATCATATTCCTTTTCTGTCATATTGGCCACTCTGATAAGTATAAGATGATATGTTGTTTTAATTTACATTTCTCTTATCAATAGTGATAGCGCATTTTTTCATATGATGGTAATTTTTATTTCTTTAATTGAAAACTGTCTGTTTGTAGCTTTTGAACATTTATCAATTGGGGAATAACTTGTATTCATATAAATATGAATCAATTCATACCCAAAGAACTATAAAACTATGTATACCTTTTGATCCAGCAGTCTCACTACTGGCTCTATATCCCAAAGAGATCATAAAAGAGGAAAAAGGACCCACATGTGCAAAAATGTTTGTAGCAGCTCTTTTTGTGGTGTCAAGGAATTGGAAGTTGAGTGGATGCCCACCAGGTGGGGAATAGCTGAATAAGTTATGGTATATGAATGTAATGGAAAATTATTGTTCAATAAGAAATAATCAGCAGTCTGATTTCAGAAAAGCCTGGAAAGATTGACTTGAACTATGATGAGCAAAGCTAGGAGAACATTGTACACAGTAATAACAAGATGATGTGATGATCAACTATGACAGACTTAGTTCTTCTCAGAAAAGTAGTGATCCAAGACAATTCCAATAGTCTTAGAATGGAAAATGTCATCCATATTCAGAGAGAGAGCTATGGAGCCTGAATGTGGATCAAAGCATAGTAATTTCACCTTTTATTTTGTTTGCTTGCTTTATTCTTTCTTATGGTTTTTTCCCTTTTAATCTGATTTTTCTTGCACAACATGACAAATATAGAAATATGTTTAAAGTATTGTGCATGTATAATCTATACCAGATTGCTTGTTGACTTGGGGAAGGAGGAGGGAATGGAGAGAGAGAGAAAACTTTGGAACACAAAATTTTACAAAAATGAATGTTGAAATTTGCCTCAGTTTTCTATATATTTAAGAAATGAAGCCTTTATTGGAGACATCTCCTGGAAATATGTCTTCTCAGTTTCTTGCTTCCCTTCTAATCTTGGCTGAATTGGTTTTATTTATGCAAAACCTTTTAAATTTAATGTTATCAAAATTATCCATTTCATATCCTGAAATTCTGTCTTCATATCCTGAAAGTCACTTCTTTGGTCATGAATTTTTCCCATAGTTACTGACTTGACAGGTAAAGTATTTTATGCTCCCCTAATTTACTTATGATATTACCTTTTATGACCAAATCAGGTATCCATTTTGATTTTACATACAGTGTTAGATGTTGATCTATCCCTACTTTCTGCCAACCTGCTTTCCAGTTTTCCTAGTAATTGTTGCCAAATTATGATTCTTTTTCTTAAAATTTTGGATATTTGGGTTTGTCAAATACTAGATTACCATGGTCATTTATACATGCATATCCCTGATCCACCTTTCTATTTCTTAGCCAGTACTAGATTGTTTTGATGATTATCACTTTGTAGTACAGCTTGAAATATGGTATTTAAAGCCTCTTTTTTTCACTTTTGTTTTCATTGATTCCCTGGATATTTTTGACTTTTTATTTTTCCAGATGAATTTTGTAATTATTTTTTCTAGCTCTATAAAATAACTTTAGATGATGTAAGTAATTAATTTAGGTAGAATTATCTCTTTTTTTTAATGTTGGTTCAACTATCTATGCACAATTAACATTACTCTACTTGTTTAGATCTGACTTTAATTGTGTGAAAAGTTTTATAATTGTAGTCATATAGTTACTGTTTGTTTTGGCAGGCATACTCCCAAATATTGTATATTGTTTGTATTTATCTTAAATGAACTTTCTCTTTCTATCTTTTCATACTGAACTTTGTTAGTAATATATAGAAACGCTGATGATTTATGTGAGTTTATTTTATATCTTGCCCACTTTGCTAACGTTGTTGATTGTCTAGGACTCTCTAAATATAACATCATATCTTCTGCAAAAAATGATAATTTTGTTTTCTAGTTGCCTATTCTGATTCTTTCCATTTTTTTCTTATCTTATTGCTACAACTAACATTTCTCGAACAATATTGAATAATGGGAATAATAGGCATCTTTGTTTTATTCCTCACCTTATAAGCTTTTTGCTTATCATTATTACATATTTGCTGATAATTTTAGATAGATACTATTTATCATTTTAAGGAAAGCTCCATTTATTTATATACTTTCTAGTGTTTATAATAGAAATGAGTGATGTATTTGATCAAAAGCTTGTCCTGCACCTATTGAGATAATCATATGATTTCTGATATTTTATTGTTGCTATTATTGATAGAGACAATTATGCTGAAAGTTTTTTTTAATATCGAACCATATCTGCATTTGTGGTATAAATTCTACCTGATCATAGTTTATGACTTTTTTGATATATTGCTATAATCTCATTGATAATATTTTGTTTACAATTTTTACAGCAATATTCATTAGGACAGTTGGTCTATAGTTTAGGGTTTTTTTTTTATTTTTGGTTTTTTGTTTGTTTGTTTGTTTGTTTTTTGCTCTTCTTGATTTAGGTATCAGAAGCAAATTTGTGTTGTAAGAAGTATTTATTCGAACATCTTTGCCTATTTTCCAAATAGTTTATCTTAGTATCAGAACTAATTTTTTTTTTAAGTTTAGCAAAACATTTTTTAGCAAAATGTAATTTACTTACCTCCTTTAATTAGATCTGTTTTTGCTTTTGCTTTGTCTGAGATCATGATTGCAATTCCTGGATTTGTATGTGTGTGTGTGTGTGTGTTTGCCTCTGCTGAAGCATAAAAGATTAAGTCCCTCATTTTTATTTTTCATCTCTCTGTTTCATATGTGTTTTTTTATAACAATATATTGTTGGATTCTGGTTTTGAATCCATTCTGCTATCTGCTTTCATTTCGTGGGTGAGTTCATCCTATTCACATTCATGTTATGACTATTAACTGTATATTTCCCTTCATCTTGTTTTTTCCTTGTTTATCCTTCTTTCTCTTTCTTTTTAGCCTGTCCTTCCTCAGAAATTATTTTTTTGCTTCTAATCACTATTTTCCTTTACCTGCTCTCCCTTCTCTAATCCCTTTCCCATTCTACTTCCTTGTACTATAAGACAGTTGGGGTTCCATACCCAACTAAGTGTATTATTCCTTCTTTAAACCAATTCCAATGGCAGTAAATTTAAAGAATTATCTTTTATCTATCCCCCATCTACTCCTTAATTGTAAAAACCCTTCCTTTCATACCTCATTTATATGAGTTTTTTAAAACTAATGCTTGCCTCTTTTTTGCTTTTTTTTTTTGTTTAATTTTATTTGTTTAAATCATCCTATTAGAGACATCTCACATTCATGTCTGCTGCCTATGTATACTACTTCTAACTTCCTTAATAATGAATTATCTTCCCATATCAGTATGTAAACTTTTTATTTTTATTGATTCCCTAATGGTTTCTCCTTCATGTTTACCTTTTTGTTGCTCTCTTGAGTCTTTTTTTTTTTTGAAAGTCCAATTATATATTTGGTCCTTTCATCAGGAATGCATAAAAGTCTTTTATTTCATTGAATATTCATTTTTCTCAATTTTGCTGGATAGATTTTTCTTGGTTGTAATCCCAGTTTTTTTGCCTTCCAGAATATCATATTCTAAATCCTCTGATTCTTTAATGTGAAAGCAACTAAATGTTATGTGATCCTTATAGAGTTCCATAATATATTATTTATTTATGGCAATATTTTTTCCTTGGTCTGAGAGCTATGAAATTTGGCTGTAATATTCCCAGGAGTTTTCATTCTGGTAAGTGATCAATGGATTCTATTTCTATTTTATGCTCTGGTTTGAGAATAGTTTTTCTTGATAATTTTTTGAAATATGATGTCTATAGTTTTTTATCATGACTTTCAGACAGTTCAATAATTTATATATTATTTCTCCTCAACCAATTTTTTTCCAGGTCAATTGTTTTTCCAAAGAAATATTTCACATTTTCTTTTATTTTTTTCATTCTTTTGATTTTGTATTATTTTTATTTGTGTCTCATGGTATGATTAACTTCTAATTTTTAAAGGATTGTTTTCTTTAGTATACCTCTTTTTCTATTTTGCCAATTCTGCTTTTAAAGTATGCAGATTTTTATGCCTCTTTTACTAAGCTGTTGACTTTAATTCTCATAATTTTCATGTATCATTCTCATTTCTTTTCCTAATTTTCCTCTACCTTTTTATTTGATTTTTAATGTTCTTTTAAAGATTTTTTAGGAATTCTTTTTAAATTTGTATCCAATTCACATTTTTCTTAGAAGCTTTGATTATAGCTACTTTGACATCATTGTCTTTTTTTGGGTTTGTGTCTTGATTTTTTATTGTATCTTGTTATGGTCATGTTCTTTTTTTTCCTGCTTGTTCATTTTTCAAATCTATTTCTTGACTTTTAACTTCATGTTAAAATTGGGCTCTGCACCCAATGTAGAGGGAGTGCCGTTCCAAGATATAGGTCTTTCTTCCTATTGTTTTCAAAGGTTGGAGAGGAGAGAGAGAAAGAAAATGGAAGAGGGAAGAATGAAAGAGTGAAAAAAGAGAGAGGGAGGGAGGAATGAAGGAACAAAGGAAGGAAGGAACAAAGTAATGAATAAATGAAGGAAGAAAAGAATGAACAAATGAAAGAAGGAAGGAGGAAAAGAAGAAAAGGAAAAAGAAAGGAAGGAAGGAAGAAATAAAAAAGAAAGAAGAAGGGAAAAGAGAAGAAAAGAAGAGAGGAGCGAAGCCAGATGCTGAAGTTTTCTTTCTATCCCTAAAGGGAAACATACTCTGGATGAGGTGGTCAATAAAAGACAGGCAAGGATTTCATTGTTGTTGAAAGGTGGTCTAGGGCTGGAGTCACCTACACAAATGAATTTTTTTCAATAACTTCTTGACTGCTTCCCATTGGCTTAACATGAAAAGTTTTTCAAAGTTCATGATCCCCAGGGCATTAAAAAGTTGTAAAATGCATTCTTATAAACTTGGCATGTGAACCAAGGTATTTAACTTACACAGACAAATAGCCTTGTGAGTAGCTGCTGCTTACTAGTCTTCAAAAATAAGGTGTTAGGATGATTTATATTTATCTACAAGAGGCTTATATCTGTTAGTATTTGTTTTGGCCATGTCCTGTTGCTGATCTTCAAATAAAGAGGACTATGTCTCAATAAGCAAGAGCTTTACTAATTGGTCAAATTGTCAATAAAAATTTCTTAAGCACTAAGAATACACCAGGAACTGTTGCTAAGCAATGGGGACACAAAGAAAGGTAAAAAGACAGTTCCTTCTCTCAAGAATTTTACAGTTTACTGGGAGAAATAACATGATAACAGCTATGTACAAGCAAGCTATATAATAGATAAATTAGGAAAGATCAACAGAGGGAAAGTACTAGTTAATTAAAGATGGATTTTGGCTGAGACTTGAAGGAATCCAGGGAAGACAGGAAGCAAAGGTGAGGAGGAAGAGTATTCTAAGCATGGGGTCAGCCAACAGAAATGTAAGGAGTCAGCAGAGCAATTATCTTTTTTTTTTTTTAAATTTAATAGCCTTTTATTTACAGGATATATGCATGGGTAACTTTACAGCATTAACAATTGCCAAACCTCTTGTTCCAATTTTTCACCTCTTACCCCCACCCCTCCCTAGATGGCAGGATGACCAGTAGATGTTAAATATATTAAAATATAAATTAGATACACAATAAGTATACATGACCAAAACGTTATTTTGCTGTACAAAAAGAATCAGACTCTGAAATATTGTACAATTAGCTTGTGAAGGAAATCAAAATGCAGGTGTGCATAAATATAGGGATTGAGGAATTCAATGTAATGGTTTTTAGTCATCTCCCAGAGTTCTTTTTCTGGGCATAGCTAGTTCAGTTCATTACTGCTCCATTAGAAATGATTTGGTTGATCTCGTTGCTGAGGATGGCCTGATCCATCAGAACTGGTCATCATATAGTATTGTTGTTGAAGTATATAATGATCTCCTGGTCCTGCTCATTTCACTCAGCATCAGTTCATGTAAGTCTCTCCAGGCCTTTCTGAAATTATCCTGTTGGTCATTTCTTACAGAACAGTAATATTCCATAATTTTCATATACCACAATTTATTCAGCCATTCTCCAACTGATGGACATCCATTCAGTTTCCAGTTTTTAGCCACTACAAAAAGGGCTGCCACAAACATTCGTGCACATACAGGTCCCTTTCCCTTCTTTATAATCTCTTTGGGATATAATCCCAGTAGTATCACTGCTGGATCAAAGGGTATGCACAGCTTGATAACTTTTTGAGCATAGTTCAAAACTACTCTCCAAAATGGTTGGATTCGTTCACAACTCCACCAACAATGCATCAATGTCCCAGTTTTCCCGCATCCCCTCCAACAATCATCATTATTTTTTCCTGTCATCTTAGCCAATCTGACAGGTGTGTAGTGGTATCTTAGAGTTGTCTTAATTTGCATTTCTCTGATTAATAATGACTTGGAGCATCTTTTCATATGACTAGAAATTGTTTCAGCAATTATCTTTTTTAAGAAACAGCAAGGACAATGGCACTGGATTGCAGAGTATTAAGGAAGAAAGTATAAGGTATAAGAAGATTTAAACTTTCTAAGAGTAGTCTTGGAAATATGTGAAGAGGCAACTGGTATTCACTAGAGGCTAGGCCTAGAGTCAGGAAAACCTGAGTTCAAATAGCTATTTAACATTGGGCAAGTCAAGTAACCTCTGTCTGCCTCTAGTTTTCTCAATTGTAATATGAAAATAATAATAGTACCTACCTCTCAGGGTTATTTTGAAATTTTTTTTTCTTTTGGTATGATTTTTCTTGTACAACATGACAAATAAAGAAATAGGTTTAAAAGAATTGCACATAATTAACCTATATCAGATTGCTTGGAGTCTTGGGGAAGGAGTAAAAAAGGGAAGGAGAGAGAAAATTTTAGAACACAAAGTTTTATAAAAATGAATGTTGAAAACTATCTTTACATGTGTTTGGAAAAAATAAAATATTATTAAAAACAAACAAACAAAAAAGAAAATCAATGAGATAATATTTATTTTTTAAAAAGCACTAAGTACAGTACCTGGCATATATTAGGAACAAAACAAATATACGTTTTCTTGCCCCCTTCCCAATAAGATAGGGGAAAGATCACTAGATTTGTAGATCATTCTAGTTAAGGATCTTTTATAATCATTGAATCTTGATTCAGCTAACTTCTCTGAAATTCAGTTTCCTCATCTATAAAATGGAGATAATAATATATGCACTACCTACTTCAAGATTATAAAAATCAAACAAGATAATGTATTTAAAACAATATCTAATTATGAACTCTTGTCAGACATAATTATTTTGTTATTTTGCTTAAATGTTTTTATTTGATTACAAGGGAATGTTCACTTGGTAGAAGAGGCAGGGTTTGTAGGAAGAAGAGCCATAAATTACTGTGATGTAAAAACAAGGTTTTAATAAAACTGACTTTTTCAGATTTTTTGCAATAATTGTTTTTACCATACCACCATAATAAATAACTGTTGTTAAAAGTTTAAAAAATTATTTAAAAAAAGATTATTTTTAAAAAATGAATGCATAGATGGAGGAATGGACATATGCAAACTATGATTAAGGCTGTAGGCAATCAGCACCATGAGTAAGTAGAGTTGAATCTTCAATAGCCTTTGTTGGTTTTATTATTGATGTAATTTACTATGCTAGTTGATTTCCTAATGTTAAACTCTTTTTGCATTCCTGAAATAAACTCATATTACAAAGAATATTTTTAATATGTTGTTTTTATTCAATTATTTTATCATTAATGATTTTGGCCAATAATTCTTTTTTTCTGACTTATCCTTTCCTCATTTAGATATCAAAATCATGTTAGTTGTTGAAAAAAAATTAGGTACAGTGCCTTCCTTTTTTCCTTTCTTCCTCCCTCCCTCCTTCCCTCTCTCCCTTCCTCTCTTTCTTCCTTCCTTCCTTCCTTCCTTCCTTCCTTCCTTCCTTCCTTCCTTCCTTCCTTCCTTCCTTTCTTTCTTTCTTCCTTTTCTAGTTACATCCTGTCCTTTCTTAGAGATAAAATTTGACTCATTGTGACTTCTACCCTTTGATGCTCATTCTGTTCTTTGTAGTAACATAAAATATCTTTTCTATTTGATACGGTTTTTGTTTTTGAAGAGAGTTCTCAAAAACCTCTTTTCCCATTTGGGTGTGTATATATGTGTGTGTTTGTATGTGTGTACAACATCTAGACCCCCTCATCATCCTGAATGCCCTACTCTGGATTTACTATGGTCTGATAATATTTCTCTTAGCACATAGTTTCCAAAATTGATTACAATACCCCAGAATATAGCTAAGATTTATATAGCTTTAAGATTTCCAAAGTACCTTTACAAATATTATGCTATCTCACTCTCACAATAGTACTGTGAGGTAGATGCTATTATTATTCTCACGTTACAAATGGGGAAACTGAGGTTTAGAGAAGCTAAGTGACTTACCCAAGGTTATACAACTAGTGTCTAAGGCAGGATTTGAAATCAGATCATCAACTCTAAGTCCAGTACTATATCCTTGTTACATGTGGTCTAACTAGGACTTTGTTGTTTAGACATTTAGGCCTCTTCAAAATGTCATTTGAGGATTTCTTGACAGATCCTGGAGGAGTTTGTTATTTGCTTCTCCAGTTCTTTTTACAAATGAGGAAACTAAAAAAAATAGAGTTAAGTAACCTGCCCAGAGTCACACAGGTAGTGTGTGTCTGAGATCAGATATGAATTCAGGAAGATGAGTCTTTCCTGACATCAGGTCCAGCATGCACTACTTGGTTGTTCTTGACTATTACAGACTGTAATAATTTCTGCTTCAGTTCATCTCTGTCTCTACATCCATCCTTTCACCTTTCTTTCAAGACTCATTGTTGAAAAGAACCAAGTCCATCATAACTGATCATCACATAATCTTGTTGTTGTGTACAATGTTCTCTTGGTTCTACTCATTTCACTTAGCATCAGTTCATGTAAGGCCTTTCTGAAATCATCCTGCTGGAACAATAATATTCCATAACATTCATATACCATAACTTATTCAGCCATTCCCCCACTGATGGGCATCTATCCACTCAGTTTCCATATCTTCATCACTACAAAAGGGGCTACTACAAACATTTTTTGCATATGTGGGTCCTTTCCCCTCTTTTATGATCTCTTTGGGATACAGATTCAGTAGAGACACTGCTGGACCAATCAAAGAGTATGCACAGTTTGATAGCCCTTTGAGCATTATCTCATTGATCTTTTTGTAATTTCTTCAGAAGAGATCACCCAATTATGCTTGTTTAACTCCCTGTTCAGGGAATAATTAGTTGAGTAATTTGGCTTTAAGCTTAAAAATTGTGCTGAAGAAGAATGGGAGAATAAATTGGAACGATAAATCAGGGTTAGATTTAGAGGAGGTAGGGCACACCTTAAAAATCAGGCTAAAAAGTTTGTATTTTATTACATAATTGGGTAAGTGTTGTTCATCTTTCCTTCTCAAAGAGGACCATGATATGAGGGAGATGACACCATGACATGCAAATGAATTGGATTTAAATGAGGGAGGGCTATGCAAAGTCACCACTCTCATTTTCTTTTCTGCACCTTTCTGGGTCTAGTGGTCAAATAGACTAGGATGATTGGACATGGACCTGGGAGAAGATATTCAGGTTTCTGGCCAAAACCTGGACAATTGCTATTTGCATTCACTCTGAGTCAATTAAAGCTCAAACAATGACCAATAAAGGCTTGGCCTGAGACTATTGTTACCCAATCAATGAGAATGATAAAAAGAGGATGACAGTAATGGGAAGATCTTATAAAGAACATTTTCATCCTTTAGGGATGATTCATGATGATTCTGCCTGACTGAATCAGAAGCATGATTTCACAAGCCTCCAAATTTTGGGGCATAGTCCTGTCCTTGCAGGAAGAATATGAGGAGATATAAGAGGAAGAAGTTTGAATAAATTTTTATAGACTATCAAGTTTTGGATTATTGGTTTGTTTTACAAGACTGGTTATGGTGGAAGGATATAGCTCCTTGCTAGTTTGAATTTTTATCTTTTTTTAATGTGTTTTCCTCACATTCAAAAAAAAATCTCCATCCACTGATACATTGTTGGTGGAATTGTGAACAGATCCAACCATTCTGGAGAGCAGTTTGAAACTATGCTCAAAATGTTATCAAACTGTGCATACCCTTTGATCCAGCAGTGCTACTACTGGGATTATAACCCAAAGAGATCTTAAAGGAGGGAAAGGGACCCAAATGTGCAAAAATGCTTATAGCAGCCCTTTTTGTAGTGGCCAGAAATTGGAAACTGAGTGGGTGTCCATCACTTGGAGAATGGCTGAATAAATTATGATATATGAATGCTATGGAATATTATTGTTCTGTAAGAAACGACTAGCAGGATGATTTCAGAGAGTGTTGAGGTCTAGATTTGGAGTACCTTAATGAAATTAGGGTTTAGTTGAGATCTAGTGGCAGGTTTGGGGTAGAGGGAGTCAAGCAAAGCTCCCCTGCAACCCCCTTGGATATGGAGGTAAATGAGGTCTAGTAGCAGTGTGAGTCCCCGATAAATAAATAAAATAAAGGCATTTATTGGCCCAAGAGCTAGATTGATAAAAGAGGTTTATTATTGGGTTTGGAAGTAAGGAGATAGGTGAAGGTAGAGATAAGGAGGGCACCAGACAGAGGGTCCAGTGGACAGAGGGTCCTCACATGGCTACATATTTGGGATCTCTACAAAGAGGGGGTCCCAGCATCTCCCTTTTATAATGGGAGATTTAGCTCGAGGGGCTTTTGGGTGTAGCCCCAAAGTTGGCTCAGATCTAGGTGGGGCTGGGACAGGTCTGGATCTTCTATTGGAATACAAAGGGACCAGGATTTGTGAGTTAAAGGGTAATTACATTAACTGGGGGGGTGGGGAGGGTTGCGAATCAAAGATAGGAATCTTTCCCACATTAAGAGGATTAGAGAGACTCACATGAACTGATGCTAAGTGAAATGAATAGAACCAGGAGATCTTTATAGATGGTAACAACAATATTGTTTGCTTGCATTTTGTTTTCTTGCTCATTTTTCTTTTTCTTCCTTCTTGATCTGATTTTTCTTGTGCAGCAAGATAACTGTATAAATATGTATACATATATTGGATTTAACATGTATTTCAATATATTTAACATGTATTGGACTACCTGCCAACTAGGGGAGGGGAGAGGGGGAAGGAGGGGAAAATTTGGAACAAAAGGTTTTGCAAGGGTCAATTACCCATGCATATGCTTTGTAAATAAAATTTTTAAAATAAAAATAAAAAGTCCCCATCTTTAGTCATTGGTCATGTCCCACATGAAAATGTATGATAATAGCATGCTTTTACAAATACATTATAGTGCTGTGGATATGAATTCTGGCTCTCTTATTTACAGCCTGTTTGATCTTAGACAAATCACTTTTCTATGAGAGCTCCTTTCCTCATCCTTAAAATTCAGAAATTAGACAAGATGTCTAGGGTCTCTACATCCTATGATTGTATGTAAGTTTTTATGGCTATCAAGTACTTTACCTCACCTAATTTGATATTGTGGACTTGCATTTATTAAACCACTTTACAAATATTTGTTTCTTACAATAGCGTATAAGCAAATAGGATAAATATTGTATTTGTTTAGCACCTGGAGAAACACCACCATCACTACAACCACCACTGCTCCCAGCTTTCCCCAGAAGAGGGCTATGAACTTCGAAGTACTCTGTTGGACCAGATTCTTCTAAAACATAGCTCAGGAGCCTTCACCAATACATTTACTTTTAATAGTCAAGGAATTCATTCCAAGCAAAGTTGGACACAATATGAAAAAGCAGCAATATATCATGTTCCCAGCTTGGTAATACAGTAAGAAAGAGCACTTCTTGGAGTCAGGAACACCTGAATACAAATCCAGCCAAAAATACTGACTGTGTGTCCCTGAGCTTGTTGTCACATTTTAGTTTCTTCAGTTGTAAAGTGGAGATAATAATAGCATCTATCTCACAGAGCTATTGTGACGATTAAATGAGAAAATACTTGAAAAATGTTCAGCATACTGCCTGTTATATGGTAGGCATTTAACAAATATTTGTTCCCTTCTTTCTGATAAACTAGGGCTCACTCTCCTACAGAGTAGACAGAACAAACATGAAAGGACATCCATGTAAGGAATATGTGGCTAAAGCCTTTGTGCAGAGATTCATATAAAAAACACAAGTGTCCTGGACTCAGGGATAGAGATACAGAATACATTGGGACACAGTAGCAGGACATACATGGAAAAACTCAGTTCAACTGCTGACATAAGACTTTTCCTGATTCCCTATAGCTGCTACTGCTTCCCTCCCTCTTGCTCTAACTTGTGAGGGCCATCTCCAGTTATTTTTATTTTAGATGACTGGATCCAGATGGCTCTGAAGGGGAAAGTGAGGCAGGTAACTTTGCCTAGCCCTCCCTCTCTCAATCCAATAACATTACTTCCCTGATGTCTAGAATGCAGTACAAACAACAACAATTAACTTGTATTTATTTTGTATACAGTTACATGCATATGAACATGTCATTTCTCACAAAATAATAAAAGCTACTTGAAGGCAGAAACTGCTGCATTGTTGTCTTTATATCCGTTGCAAAGAGCCTAGCACATAGTAGGTGCTTAATGAATGCTTATTCATTGATTGAAGGAATAAGGAATAAAATAAGCATTAATTAAAGCTCCCACATAAGCCAAGCATAAAACTATAGTCTTTATAAATATTATCTTAATTCTCACAGCAACCCTGAGCGATAAGTACTATTATTATCCTCATTTTATAGTTTTAATCTTTTACAGAAAAGATTTAAAAACAAACAAAAAACCTTGAATCAAGACCAGGAAAAAGCATTCCTTTTCTTCTTCGTTCAGAAGAATGAAGCTTTTTATCTCCCAGGGGCCAAATTTTTGAAAATAAAGAATAGAGGGCTTCCAGCCAGCTAATGCCTTGAAGATTAATCTTTTCTTTGGTTTCCACTTCCTAATCCAGCAGATTTGATCATTCAGTCCAAGACCTAGCCTTGCTTAATGGTAAACACTCCATATACCTCCCAAATTGTTCTCTCTGAAGACTATATGACAAGTAATGATTATTCGTTCAGTTACCATGGAGCAGCACTAGGATTCAGAGTTGTCTAACTTTCAGATCTTGTCTCTAAAGTTCTTTCTGTGAGTGGGTGAGGAAAAGGTGGGGAAACGTGTTAGATCCTGAAAAAGGCTTTTATGTCAACCTAACCTCTTCACATACTTTTGTTGTCAGAAAAGGCATCTAAAGCTAGATTTGAACTTAGCAAGATGACTCTTACTTGAATTCAGGCCCAGCACTCTATTCACTGCTCCATTTAGCTGCCAACCAAGAACAGAAAAACAGCTCAATATAACCTCTGCCTACCCCTCAACCCACTTGTATTATACATCTATTATACAGGTCCATTGCTGGCCCTCCTCCTGTATGTACTACTCAAAGGGTATGTGAAGGCAGAAGAGGGAATGAGAGGTGAAAGAGGAAAGGGAAGTTGAAGAAGGGAGCAGGAAGGACATATGGAAGGCAAAGATGGAAGAAGGGAAAGAAGGAGAAGGGAGTAGAGGGAGAAGAAGGGGGAGGAAAGAAGGGGAAAGAGGAAAAGAAAAGAAAGAGGCAAGGAGTAAAATGAGAGGGGAAGAAAATTTTAGGATTGTCAATATTTTCAAGTATAGCAAAAATGTCAAACAAGTATATAGGCAATTTATATAAATTTTTTCTCATCCCTACCACACTTGGGATTATGGATTTGGAGTTCTCCTTCCAGCCCCCTAGTATTCTCTTTTTGAATCAATACAATTTTGATTATAAGTTCCTCAAAAATGGGATCATATATGTGAACAAATGTCAGGGGAAGAAAATTAAGCAAGAACTTCTATCAGGAAATTAAAAAGCTCATAGCACATTGGACAAAGATTAAATGGAAATGATGATGTTTAGAGATGGCAAAAGAAGATTAGATATAACCAGGTTCCAGTTATAATGGATATAATTAGGTTTTAGACTTTTTGAGGTACATTTAATACTGACACAGGCTTTTCCCACAGCTTAGACCCTGAGGAAAAACAAAGGGCTGCTAGTAAAGAAAAGAAACCGGAAATACCTCTTGTAACCATGATGACTACAAGAGGTAGAAGATTCTCCTCTATGCCCAGAGCTTTTTCCAGATGCTGGCAAGTCAGAAGGCCTTTGGGGGGACATAATATAATGGTGGATCTTTTATACTTTCATGAAAAGTTTTACAGACTTCTCCCAGAATCCTGTAAATAGTTTAACATGGCTTATTTCCTGTCCTCATAGATACCAAGAATGTGTCAAAAGGGATTTGGAAGGAAATAAGTTTCCCAATAGCTTCAAAGCTTTTGGAAATTTATGAAGTTCTAAACAGTGACCTGAATCCTACCAAGAATTCTTGTCTAGTAGTCATCTATCTATACAAATGAATGTATCAAACAGGTTGAGACTAAATATCCTCATGAAGCAGCTTATGACACCTTCCTTTATAGATTGTTTTTTTTAAGTGACACACATTATTATATGAATCAACTAATGGGGTAAAACTAAAACCCACATTCCATCAATTTCTTGATGTACTAGCTCCCTATGAGAACTAGATGAAGCTTATCTAAACATCTATTTCTAAAATGAATAAAGGCAATCACTCTGTTTAAGCTGGGTGGGATGGATATTCCCCTAGGGCCAGAAAGTAGGAATGACCTTTTGAAATTCTCTGGTCCAAATTCTCCCAGCAGACTTTATCCTCAAAATCAAGAGGTGGCCTGGGGAATTACGAATTCAAGGATCTCTATAAATTTGATGTCCTGCATTTCATCCGGAACTAACTTCTCCTTATAACCAACAAGTTCAATGATGTCAGGATGGTTGCCCAGAGAAGTTCATTAGTAGAGTCTGTAAGTTTCATGATGGCATGCTTGCTTAGGTTCTGGACAATGGACAATGCTTTCAAGTTTCCCAATCACCAATGGGTTGAAACAAGGCTGTGTTCTTGTTCCCAACAAGGATAAACATGAAATCAAAGTCAGCTACCAGACTGGTGGCAAATTCTTCAACTTGAAAAGGCTGCAAGCCAAAGCTAAAGTAGAGGAAGTGTTGATGCATGATTTTTTTGTTTGCAAATGATTGTGTATTCAATGCAGCCTCCAAAGCTGAGATGAAACAAAGTATGGACCAATTCTCTGCTACTTGTGCTATTTTGGATTAACAATTAACACCAAGAAAACACAAGTTTTCTACTAGTCAGCACCACACCATCCAAATATGGAGCCATCAATTATAGCAAATGGTGAAGTTTGGAGTGGTGTTCATAAGTTCTTTTACCTTGGCAGTATACTTTCCAGGGATGTTTACATTGATAATGAGGTTGACACACATATTGCCAGAGTTAGCTCAGTGTTTGGGAGGCTCCAGAGGAAAGTGTGGAAGAGGATAATTACATTACCAAAATGAAGGTCTACAGAGCCCTTGTGCTGACCTCATTGTTGTATGTCTGTGAAACCTGGACAATATATGAGGTCCATGCTAGGAAACTGAAACACTTCCATTTGAATTGTCTTAGGAAGATTATGACAATCACCTGGCAGGATAAGGTACCAGACACTGAGGTCCTTTCTCCAACTAAACTACCAAGCATTCCAACTCTGCTACAGAAAATACACGTCTGTTGGGCTGGTCACATTGTTGGAATGCCAAATGTGGGCTTGCCAAAAAGATTATTTTATGGAGAACTCATACCAGGAAGTGCTCATAAGGTGGTCAGAAAAAAGGATACAAGGCTCAACACCTCTCTTTTAAAGTGGAAGCTACTAGGTCCTGGGTAATCCTGATTGTGGCTCTTCAATATTTGAATCGTTTGCTTCTGCTGCTTACAGTATTTTCTCCTTGATTTGATAATTCTGAAATTTAGCGATAATGTTCCTTGGAGTTTTCATTCTGAGGGTCTTTTTCAGGAAGTAATCAGTGAATTCTTTCAATGGCTATTTTACCCTCTGGTTCTAAGACATCCAAGCAATTTTCCTTGATGATTTCCTGAAAGATGATGTCTAGGCTCTCTGTTTAGGAGGTGGCAGGGGGGCGGAGGGGAGGAGTAAGCTCATATTACTTAGCCAATTGGCAATTTAAATAACTTTCTTTTCTTGCTTCAGATTTTCTATGGTCCATGAACTATAAGGTGATTTGTCTTTTCCTACTATAGTTGATTTAGAGCCAAAGACTGCTAGAGGTAATTCTTAGATTGTCTCTCCTAGATCAGTTTTCCAGGTCAGTTGTTTTTCTAATGAGGTATTTTCCATTTTCTTCTATTTTTTCATTTTTTTTTTTGTTTAACTGATTTTTGAAGTCTCATTGAGTCATTTACTTCCATGTGTTCAATTTTAATTTTTAATTTTTAAAAAATGTTATTAAAATTTTTTATTTATATGCATGGGTAATTTTTCAGCAAAGACCCTTCCAAAATCTTTTGTTCTAAATTTTCCCCTCCTTCTTCCCACCCCCCTCCCCTAGATGGCAAGTAGTCCATACATGTTAAATATGTTAAAATATATGTTAAATCCAATATATGTATACATATTTACACAGTTATCTTGGTGCACAAGAAAAATTGGATCGAGAATGGAAAAAAACTGAGAAAGAAAACAAAATGCAAGCAAACAATAACAGAAAGAGTGAAAATGCTATGTTGTGGTCCACACTCAGTTCCCACAGTCCTCTCTCTGTGTGTAGATGGCTCTCTTCATCACTGAATAATTGCAACTGGTTTGAATCATCTCATTGTTAAAGAGAGCCACATCTATCAGAATTGATCATCATATAGTCTTCTTGTTGCCGTGTATAATGATCTCCTGGTTCTGCTCATTTCACTTAGCATCAGTTCCTGTAAGTCTCTCCAGGCCTCTCTGAAATCATCCTGCTGGTCATTTCTTACAGAACAATAATATTCCATAACATTCATATACCATAATTTATTCAGTCATTCCCCAATTGATGGCCATCCATTCAGTTTCCAGTTTCTTGCCACTACTAAAAGAGCTGCCACAAACATTTTTGCACATGTGGACCCCTTTCCCTCCTTTAAGATCTTTTTGGGAGATAAGCCCAGTAGTAACACTGCTGGATCAAAGGGTATGCACAGTTTGATAACTTTCTGAGCATAGTTCCAAATTGCTCTCCATAATGGTTGGATCCGTTCACAATTCCACCAACAATGTATCAGTGTCCCAGTTTTCTCACATCCCCTCCAACATTTGTCATTATCTTTTCCTATCATCTTAGCCAACCTGAGAGGTATGTAGTGATATCTCAGTTGTCTTAATTTGCATTTCTCTGATCAATAGTGATTTAGAGCACCTTTTCATATAACTAGAAATAGTTTCAATTTCTTCATCTAAAAATTGCCTGTTCATATCCTTTGACCATTTATCAGTTAGAGAATGGCTTGAAAATACATTTTTAATAGCTTTTTATTTACAAGTTATATGCATGGGTAATTTTACAGCATTGACAATTGCCCAACTGAATTCTTATAAATTTGTGTTAATTCTCTATATATTTTAGAAATGAGGCCTTTATCAAAACCTTTGAATGTAAAATTGTTTTCCCAGTTTTCAATTTTAATTTTTAGTGAATTATTTTCTGCAATTAGCTTTTTTATTTCCTTTTGCATTTGGCCAATTGAATTTTTATATGAAGTGCTCTGTTCATTGCATTTTTTCCATTTCACAGATGTCGTTTTTCACTGAATTGATTTCTTTTTCATATCTATTTTGTAAGCAGTTATATGCTTTTTCCATTTTATCAAGTCTATTTTTTAAGGAGTTTTCTTCAGATAATTTCTGGTTTTCCTTTTCCATGCCCTTTTGCAAATATCTCATTTCCTTTCCCCATTTTTCTTCTAACTCTTTAAAGATCCTTTTTGAATTCTTCCAAGAGAGTCTTATGAAATGGAGACCAACTTATATCACCCTTTGGAGCATCATCTGGAGTTGATTTGCTTTTAGGATACTCAGTGTTTGAAGTCTGTTCTTCTCTTTCTCCATAAAAGCTGTCTATGATCAGAGTTCTTTTTGGGGTTTTGCTCATTTTTTTAAGATTGAGGTCTGCTCTTAAAGCAAAGGGGTGACAGTCACTTTAGTTTGCCCCAAGGCCCCTATTGCTCACTGACTTCAGGTGCTGGGTAAGTTCCCATTCTTTTAGAATTCATTGACTCACAATTTGCTTTTTGTATTTGCTTTAGAGAAAATCTGCTGAATCACCAGCTTGCAACCAGGACAGAATAGCCTAAGAGCCTAATCTAAGAATCTAAGAGTAGATTCCCAGGTGCTGAAAACCCCAACACTCTGGTTTCCTGTCCCCTGGGGCTCCCTGCATTGTGGTCTGGACTCAGTAGCATCTCCCCCTGCCCACTTGAAACAGACCTGTTCTGAAGTTCTTCCAAAGTATCTTCTGGAAATTTGTTGTACTCCAAATATCTGTGGATTCTGTCACTCCAAAACCAACTCCAAAAGTTCAGAGGCTTAATTTGCTATTAATTTAGAGAAGCTCCAAGGAGGTCAAATAGATATGGTGTCTGCTCTTCACCATTCTGGCTCCACTCCCTAAGATCTCTCTTAAGAACTTTAGAATTGATTGTGTGACATGGGAGACACTGGCACAGGACCATGGTGAGCGATCTTCAGAGAAGGCACTGCGCTCTATGAGCAAAGCTAAATGGAATTGGTTCAGAAAAAACGGGAGATTCTCAAAGTCACCCCAAATGTCCATAGGGACTGTTTGTGTTGGACCTGTGGCAAAGCATTCCGAGTTCCTATTGGTATGATCAGCTACAGTTGGGCAAATTGTAATTGGAACTAGTGACAGTCATTTTGGAACTCGTCGAAAATATAGGGGAACAACTAACCAGACAATTGTGTTCTGTACAACCATGCTTTCTTGCTTCATCTGACTGCACAGGCAAGTAGGTGAAGGCAAGGAGCGGTGTTTTTAGATGCTTTCTTCTTCAACGCCACAAGTCTCGTAGTAACACAGGCCCATCGCTAGAGGGCTGCGGTTCTCCTCCCCAAAGGCAGCAAGGGAAGAGAGCGTCCCTTTTCGTTTGGCAAGAAGAGGGGGGATTCAGAAGGTCCTTCTCCAGCCTAGACCTGCGATGAGAAATGGTCTGTCTGGTAAAGGTCAGGCTCAAGGATATTTCTGGGGACTCCAAAAGCCGGCACTGTCCCTCTCCCGAGGGGACTCGGGCCGGTGGCCAAAGGAAGGACCTCAGAAGGCGGGGCAACCACGGCCATATCGTGTCTCAAGAGCAACCTGCACCAGCTGGAAGGGCTTTGACTGCCCGCAGTTCGGCGGTGGGGCTTCAGAGGGAGCTATGGAGCTGTCCTTAGTCGGGCCGGCTTGACTGGATCCTGAGGGAGGTGTCTGGGGCTGGGAGGCCAGCCCAGGGAGGAGGGACCGAAGGAGGAGACTGCACCAGGCTCACAAGAGGCTCGGACAGCCGGGGCGGCTGGGGATGCCCAGGTGCTTCTCGGAGCGCATCGCAGCATAGCCCGTACGCACATCCCTTCCCACTGTCAGGTAGTTCTGCCGCTGTCCTGAACCGGACCTCACTTCAGCAAAGCCCCAAGGTGAGTTTTAAAGTCCCGAGGGAATAGGCATCTAGAGGTGTTCCCTGTGGAAGTTGGTTCGACTATTTGGGACTCCGCGTCGGTCTCCGGTGGCCGGTAGTTCTGCTGGTCCGACAGCGTGCTTTCCTTTGCTCTCTGCTCTCGGCATAAAATTTAAGTTGGCCTTCCTCTCAGTCCGGGTCTGAGAGTCTGACACCAGTCATCTGCCTTTCCCAAATAGAGCAAAACCAGGGCTAACCCTAGGATCTGGACCAAGCCTCCCCTGCCCGCTACGCAGGGATGATTTATAAGCAAAGTATCCCTGTAGCCTTGATTTAGTGAGTGAGCAGAAAAGTGCTGAGCACACCTGAAGCCACAGTGAAGAGTCCATTGTCTCTCAGCTCAGCTCTCTCTAGCTACTTTCCGGCAGCGAGAGGTCCCCGGGACCCTTTGCTCTCAGGGATCTGAGTACCGAAGCACCGAATCCTGAAAAACAAACTCCACTGACATTCAAACTACGACCGGCCTTTGGCATTTTGCTTAAGGTTTAGCAGTTTCAGCGAATGGGTTGATTTCAACTTTGTGCTGGTATAACTTATTTTCTATAGAATAATTCAGTCTTGGAGAGAAAGGAGAGGGAAAGTTAAGGCTTTAAATCTGTCCACATCAAAACAGGTTAAAAAAAAAATCTTAAATTGCTGAAAGCTCCTGGCAAAGGTGGGAGAACATGAAATCAAAGATCCAGGTAGAGAGATTTAGTTTCTACTAAAATACTTCTGTCATCAGAGGGAAGGAGAGAGTAGGTACTGATGAAATTTCCAGGAAGCTTATGGAGAGGCTCTTGTCTGGTGGCGGCAAATCTTGTTGAAATAGCAGGCTAGATCCTCAAGTATGGGAAATGATGAGTCTAAGGAAAAAAGAAATGTTTGGAATTGGTCTCAGTGGTAGTAAATGAATAAGATGGTTGAACAATGAGCCACCCTAAGATTATGCACGTTGAATTTACAAGGAATGAAATCAAAGCTATATCAGGAGTTTTGGGGTTTTTTGTTTGTTTGTTTTTTAGTGCTCAGCAGTTGGAAAGCAGGAAAGGAGAAATCAAGAAATCATATAGTGGAAATTTCCTAGATGTGAAAATTTTCAGACTGGGTGTTGGGAATGATGGCAAAAGGGATCCTAAACTGATAATTAGTGAAAGATAAAAGTAGCAGACCAGATCGAGGCTGGATTGGAAAGCTACTGAAATCAGAATAGGGAAGATGTGAAAAGATCACTAACTATGAAGTCAGCAAATCAGAGTTAGAAACCTAAGTTTTCTGTTTATTATCTGTGTGATGTGAGTCAAATTGCTCACTTTTGTACAAGTGGGAAGATTGAATTAGATAACCTCTGAAATCCCTTCCAGCTCTCTCCATATGATGCTATGAGCCATGTAGAGATCAAAACCATTTGGAGATCAGGACCATCTAGACAGAACCATCTAGACAGATCAGCCATCAATCTCTATTCTAACAGAATAACTGTTATAAGAGTAATTCAATGTCATGAAAGGGGCAGGGAGGAAAGTTCTGTGGACCATAGACTTAGTTATCAAAGAAGTATAATCCCAAAAGAAAATTTCTTTCAATGAAAGAAATTGTGAGTGTTGATAGAATCAGAAATAGTAGCAGCAGACTGATTATTGAAGGCTAAGCTCCAAAATCATACATTTGATAGATATATGTTCTCAGGATCATAAGATTTATTGTACAGAAGAAAAATGTCACACTACCTCCTTGACATATTAGCCTCAATCTCTGTTTTGAGATTTGAGTCACTTCCACAGGACTGTTCTCAAGACAAATATATACACATATATTTTATGTATAAAATATATGTGTATATATGTATGTATGTAGCCTTAACAAATCAGAGGAAACCAGATTTATGTTTCACCAGCCTTGCAAAACACTCAAAAGCAAAAAGGCCCAGTCCTTCCTCAGATAGGACAAGTAGTGTTCCTGGTGAAAATTTCCAATCAGTAATCAAAATCAGATATTTCTAAATATCTCCTATTAGTCTAAAAGAGATTTAAAGTTTTAAGAAATAAATTTCATTTTTCACTCCAGTAATCCATCAGATTTTTGCAAATTGTGTCTTTTTAAAAAATTGTTAAAGTAGAAGTAAAGAAATAATTCCTCTGTGATGGGAAATGAGAAGTTTAATGGGAATGAGGAGGTAGAGTCGTACGTACCTGTGGAGTGAGCTAGAGCTATTTGACATCCAATATGTCACTGATTCTTTTTTTCCTAACATCAGATAACTTGTTTCCCTTTTCCTGGTCAATCCCAGGCCTTTGGATTCCAAATTTATTGTTTTTACTATACCATACTAACTCATGCCTTGCTGATGAGCTTCATATCACTGGTTTAGGGGTCTAGGATAGAAGAAATACAATAATCGAGAAAAGAAGAAGCCTGAAATCCAGTTTCCTAGCCAAAGAGCTTGCTGTTCAGTCATTTTTCAACCACTTTTGACTCTTCTTGACCCCATTTGCAGTTTTATTGGCAAAGATACTGGTTTGCCATTTCTTTCTCTAGCTCATTTTACAGATGAGGAACTTTGGCAATAGGACTAAGTGACTTGCCTAGCATCACACAACTAGTAAGTGTCTGAGGCTAGATTTGAACTCAAAAAGATGAATTTTTTCTGATTCCAAGGCTCAGTGCTTTATCCATTGCACAACCTACACACATGCAAATCAGAACAGTTGTCCAAGGTACAGAGTACCAATTTTTGCCACATCCAAGTCCCTGAACTCTCCTTCCTCTTGCTCATGGAAGCCCATAGTACTGAAATCCATTGCATGCATGTATGATCATTGAAATGGCCATAGAAATCACAAGACTGTAGACTATGAGGTAGAATTTTATCTCATATCTCATCTCATCTAACTACTTTATTTTTTTTAACCAATAGAGAATCGATGCCAGAGATCACTCAAAATCACAAGCTAGTTAGCAGCAGAAAAGAAAAGGAAAATTCACCTGCCTTCAGAGATTTCAATCTAATGGGGCAAATAACAGGCAAATAACTGTATAAATTGTATAAACAAAATATAGAGAGGATAAATTAGAGATAATCAAAAGAGGAAGGCACTAGGGTTAAGAGGGGCCTGGAAAATGTTTCTTATAAAAGGTAAAATTTTAGTTAGGACTGGAAGGAAGTCTGGGAAGCCAGGAGATGGAGATTAGGAGAGAAGTTCCCAAGCATCAGGAGAGCCAATGAAAATGTTTGGTTAGGAGACTTATGTGAAGAGCAATAAGAAGGTCAGTGTTATTGGATCACAAAGGATCATTACTTGGGAGTAAATAAGGTATGAAAAGACTTGGAAGATATGAGAGGCAGAGGTTATGAAGAGCTATGGTCCAAAAGGCAGTGGTGAACCATTAGAATTTATTGCATAAGGGGGTAACAAAGTGTGCTTTAGGAGTACCAATTTTCTTTCTTTTGAAGCAATTGGTTACACAGCTAGTAAGCATCTGAGTCAGGATTTGAACTCCAGGGCTGGTTCTATATCCACTCTGATACCAGTCGACTCTAAGAAGATTAATTTGACAATTGAGTGGAAAATGGGATGAAATGGGGAGAGATTTGAGGCAAGGAAATAATCCAGGACTTTGGTATACTGGTGATAGAATCAGGAGAGAAGAGGGAATATAGATGTCTTGAAGGTGAACTTGACTGGATTTAGAAAAAAAAAAATAATTGGAATTGAGAGAAAGGGATGAATAGAAGCTTCTAATGGAAACTGAATGACTGGGAGGAAACTTTGTCCTACAGAGTTACAGAGAACTTGAGAAGAAAAGAAAGGATTTATGAGGAAGATAGTAAGTTCCATTTAGGAGACAGAAGAAATGTGGTCATTTAGAAAGATATGGAGAATAAAAATTGCATAGGGCTTTCAATACCACAGAAGAATTTGTATTTTATTCTTGGGGGGAAAGGGGAATTACTGAAGTATCTTGGATAGGGAAATGATATTGTCAAATCTTTGCTACCATTTTGGCAGCTGATGAGAGGAAGTATAGAATAGGGGAAAACAGATAAAAAGAAATCAAGTAAGAGACTATAGCAATAGTTTAGGCAAGAGATGATGAGAGGTTGAAGTAGGGCAGCCACTTTTATGGGTGAAGAAAAAAATGATGTTTGAGAGATTTATAAAAAGGCAGAGTTAAAGGAATTTGATTTTGGCATGTCATCTAGCCTCTCTGGGCCCGAGTTTGATCACCTTTAAAATGACAGTGATAATGTTTGGACTTTCCATCTTTCAGAGTTGTTGTAAAAGTCAAGTAACATGTGCAATCTTCTTTTTTTTTAAAGTGTATTGTTATAGGAATGCTTGTTTTAGTCCATAAATTTAAAAAAAAAAAATCAAGTTAGGTAAGAAAGATCTTTGTCATTGTAAAGTGCTCCACAGAAATGGATGGGTCTAGTAAAAGACAATGGAAAGACTGGGAATTGTCTTTGGAGAGTTCATGTTTTAATAAGTTCAATAAAGTAGCTGAATATAAAATAAACCTGGAAAATAGCCAACCCTTCTGAATATTGCTAACAAAACCATCAAGAAGAGATGACAAAGGAAACCCCACTCAAAATAACCATAATAATCCAGGAAATATTGGGAATTAGTCTTCCCACACCCAGGATTTATAAGACTACAACTCTAAAACAACAAAAATAACAAGATAAAATAATCAAAGCGAGATTTATTTCATTGTTCACTATATCATTAAAAAAAATAGAACAGTACTGAAATTAATTTACAGATTTGTGGCCGGACCAATCAAATTAACAAGGAATATGTGTAAAGAACTAATTTTTCTATGCTTGGCCCTATCAGAAAACTCCAAAATGAATTTTCTTTACTAGGTCCTTTTCAGTGACTCATTAGTTAAGCCTCTAGGAACCCTACAGGGATAGATCAGTAGCTGTAAGGAGAGAAAACAAGACTCTTTGGCAGAGACCACAGTCAAAAACAAATATCCTGGAGAAGGAGCCAAACCTTAAGTGCACAGTATCCAGCAGATAAAGGGAACAAGATTTCCCTCAGGTCTGGCTGGCTTTAGCCCCAGAATGAGGCTCCTCTTAAGAAGACATGAAAAGACCATGAGCAACACAACGCGCGGAAGGTCAGGGTTTTGCAGGCGGCGCTTCTCTCAGTAACCATCCCACCTTTTCCTACTCTCTTTTCCAGGTTCGAACTTCACCATGGCTCCTGGGGAGAAGATCAAAGCCAAAATCAAAAAGAACTTGACTGTCACGGGTCCTCAGGCTCCCTCAATAAAGGAGCTGATGAAATGGTACTGTCTGAACACCAACACTCACGGCTGCCGGCGGATTGTGGTGTCCCGGGGCCGTCTCCGCAGGCTTATTTGGGTGGTGTTCACGCTCACCGCCGTGGGGCTTATTTTGTGGCAGTGCGCCCTGCTGGTCCTCTCCTTCTACAGCGTCTCTGTCTCCATCAAGGTCCATTTTCAGAAGCTCGAGTTCCCGGCTGTGACCATCTGTAACATCAATCCTTACAAGTAAGAGATTGGGATATGAGGAGCAAGGAAGGGGTTTTTGAAGTGACCAGAGCCAACCATTTTACTTAAGATCTTGGGACTCTGTTACAGTAGATTCTGCTTATGGTAAAATAGTTTACATAAGTTCATAAAATGACAGTTCATGAAAAGGAGAAGATATAAATGGCTGTTTTATATGTATACATTATATATAATTTTATTAGTATACATTATATATATGATTATATTTATTATAAAATCGGCATGTTTTAAAAGTTTTGTTCCAAGCATGGAAAATGAAAAGTTGTTCAATTTTAATTAAGAACTCTAATTTAGAATTCTTTTTCCCCCTGAGGCAATTGGGGTTAAGTGATTTGCTCAGGGTCATACAACTAGGAAGTGTTAAGTGTCTGAGGACTTCCTGATGCAGGGCTTGTGCTCTATTTATGTGCATCACCTAGCTGCCCCAATTCAGAATTCTTAACCTTGGGGACCTCTTAGGGATAGATACATTTTAGAGAGTCTCTTAATTTGAATGGGAGACAATTATAATCTTTCTTTCTTTTTTTTACCAATCTTTAACTGGAATCTAGTTATTTCCTTCAATTATAAATATAGACAATGTGCATTATTCTAAGAAGAGAGCTATCAGCTTAAACATAATACAAAAATATTAAAGAAACACTTACTGTTTTCCTTTAGGCAGTCAGAGTTAAATGACTAGTTAAGTTAGTTAAATCTCTAAGGTCAAATCTGAACTCTGGACTTCCTGCCTCCAGGCCAGTGCTCTATCCACTGTACCACTTAAATGCCTCATGTCTATTGTTTTTCCAATATTATGATTCTTACTCTTGTAAACCTGTAGTAGCCAGTGAGACAGGGGTCTGCCTGTGGTTACTTTCCTAAATTAAATCATAGGTTTGGGGTAGAAACATCTAAAAAAAAATACCAAGTTTGGTCTCTTGGACCAAGAGACCAAAAATGCCTTGAGGAATTTATATGGACTTTCTAACAAGTAGCCTGATCTTACCAATAAACAATTATTTATTAAAGGTCAACCAGGCACAAGAGGGGTTATAAGACAGGATTACCATCTAAGAGTTGATAATGTAATTAAGGAAACAGAAAACACACATATAAAAAGAGAACCTTACCTCCCTGGGCCTCTGTTTCCTCATCTGTAAAATCATAGGACTGAACCACATGTCTTTTGAGGACCCTTATTAATTTCCTATATTTATGATCCTGTGAACTGCAACTATAAAAAAAATATAATATATCTCCTCCAAATAATATACATAATATGATAAAATACAGGTATAGTCAGATATAAGAGTTTTGGCCCTCAAGGAGCTTATTGTCTAGTAGGAGATAAAAGAGAAACATAACTGAGTAGAATACACAGTAAAATGTTCCTGACAGGAGAGCTTAGTTTGGCAAAAAGTAGATTTTTTTAGGGGAATAGATTATAGACAAAATGAAGAGATAAAATAGACATCAGGAATGGTAAATATGAAATAGAATTGGGAGATTATAGCTAGATGAACCAAAGTTAGCTAGAGTGAGGAGAAGGACTCCAGTAGAGGAAAGACACTATGAGAGGGAGAGAGAGTAACCTCATGGTGGGTTTAATCTTGTAAAGAACTTAGGCTAATGGGAGAGCTTTTGCTTACAACATTGGCACACTCTTAGAGTAAGCCAAAGCTCTTTTAAGCTACAGCTCTTTTAATTCAAGCTACCATTTCTCGAACTTCCAGGTCCATATCTCTCTTAACTCAAGTTTTAGGCCTGACATGGCTAAGAGAAGGAAGTGCAGCTCTAAAAACCTGTCCAAATAACTTCCAGCAGTAACTGAGCAGCTGCAGGTAACAAACTTGATAGGACCCAGTTCCACTAATTGGGATCCCTCGGCATGAGACAGAGTGGCCCATAGAAAACAAGCCTTAGCAAAGTAACTGCTGGGTCACCTAGCTATCTAGTGAAGATTTTTAAAATTGCCATAAGGCAGATAGGAAATATCTTGAATTTTGCCAGTGAATGAGGGGAAGGACCCTCCAAAAAGCAACATTTAAAGTTATACAGTGAGTCAATGTCAGAACCAATTTCAGATCTCCTAATTCCTAACCTATCCTGTGGTACCAAGAAAGCCAAATTCCAATGTAGTTAATGGTACACAGGTAGTATGGGGGTAGTGGAAAGAACACCAGACTTAGAAGACCATTTAAACTCTCTGACCTTGAGTTTCCTCCTCTGCCCTGGCTACCTCATGGGGTTTTAAGGAGGATCCCATGAGGTAATGCAAATGAAAATGCTTTGTGACCACAAAAGGAATGAGAAATGTAAAGTATACATAGCCAGTTATTACTTAATCCACACAATACAGAGGATGAGTTTTTAGCACAAATAATCTAAGAAAGCCCTTGTTTCTCCTTTCTTGCCAGAACTATTAACCATCATGCTCAATAGCCTCTCATTATCATTATCACCACAATCTAGCCATCACCCTTGCATTAGATAAGATGATGTGCCCCACATTCTAGATAAGTAGAAGTGAAAGAATGCACTCTTGGGTCCAGACACCTCAAGGCCGATAACCTTAACCTTGAAGTAATTTGCTTATGATCAAAAGTCATTTTACAGTTGTCATATCAGAGTGAATCATTAATATCTAGAGAGGAAAAAAGTAAGAAAGAGATGATACAATCAATGTAAGAGTTTTTCTTATGCTATAAAGGCCTCATGATCATGAGATTCAGTTAAAAGAACTGAAGATAGTTAATGTAGAAAAGGTGTGAGAAAGGATCTCAAAGGATATCAAGTTTAACCCCCGTATGTTACAGATGATGATACAGAGGCCCAAGGAGATTATATGACTTGCCAAGATACTAAAGAGATTTGAATCTACCTCCTATGACTCCAAGACCATTGCTTACATGACTGCTATCTTTGAGAATTCTAAAGTCTTTCTCATGAAAGAGGGATTACACTTAGTCTACCCAGCCCCAGAGGACTGAACTAGGAGCAAAGGGTATAAGGTGCAAAGAAGCATCCTAACCTGGTGCTGAAAAAAACTTCCTTACAATTAATGTTTTCCAAAAGTAAAATAAGTTGCCTTAGAAGATAATGGGTTCTCCTACCCTAGAGGTCTTTAGATCTAGGCACTTGGGGAAGAATTCTTGCTGAGGTATGGGGTGGGGCTCTTTTCTGATCGCTGAGGTTTTGTGATTCTGTCCCTTTTCTCTCTCCCTACCGGACCTCCAGGTGCCTGGAATGCAAATAATCATTGATAGCAAGCACAGAATAATGAATTTATCACCTGTTTATTCTAGTGGGAAGATGTTTGGGAGGGCGCTGGGAAATCAGGTGCTGGCAAAGTTAGGTACTTTTTTCATAACATTTTTTCCCTGGGGTTGGTCGCCTAGGGAAGGGCTCTGTTCTCTCACTACATTTCATGACTGTTTTTATCTCCTGACAGGTACAGTGCTTTGAAAGAACTTCTGTCTGGCTTGGACCAAGAGACCAAAAATGCCTTGAGGAATTTATATGGACTTTCTAACATCAAATCTCGGAAGCGGCGGGAGGCTGATCCCCCACAATCATCTGAAGGAGACAGCCATTCAAAGTTCTTGAACATCCTGCCGCTTGTAGTCTTTGAGCCAGATGATACAACCAAAGAAGCCACTGACCTTCTGACCGGAAGAAAACGGAAAGTCAGTGGTACCATTGTCCACAAGGCATCAGATGTTATGCATGTACAGGAGACCAAGAAAACTGTGGGCTTCCAGATGGTGAGGGCCATTCTATGGATGCTCCCTTCTGTGTGAATATGTGTGTGTGTGTGTGTGTGTGTGTGTGTGTATGTGTGTGTATGTGCTTATACCATGTCAGTCCAAACGTAGACCATTGTTGAACATAAATAGGTTGCAACTCCAAAATGAGATTTCTTTGAAAGGAAAAACATTCAATTCAATTCTAGCAGCATTTCTTAAACTCCTGTGATATAACAAGTATGGTGCTAAATGCTGGGTATAGAACAACAAAAAGAAAATTATTCCCTGTCCTCAAAGGGCTTATATTTCTATTAGTGGAAAACAACATCTGTACAATTAAATAAATACAGATGTCTACAAATTAAATTATTCTATTGGAGGAGCAAGGGGGAATTATTAACAATTGGAGGATAAGGAAAGTACTTATATGAGAGAGCATGGGATCTGAGCTTGTAATGGAAATAGAGCTACCAAGAGGCAGAGGTGTGTGTATCTTTCTCTATGTATGCTCTCCTTACCTCTGTCCCATAAAATTCTCTTCTTTAAAGATGCAACTCAAACCACCACCTTCTACATGAAATCTTTCCTGATTTTTTTATCAGGAGAAATCTTTCTGTCTTTACCTACTTTATATTTATTTGATTTTTTCTGTGTCCATTGATATATGTACTTGGCTCCCTCGATAGAATATAAACTCTTAGAATTATAAATGCTACTCTTAGAGTAAAGATTGGTTTATTATTTGTATTTATATTATCCTATCTACAATAAAAGAGACAGGCAGAGCTGTGAGCCAATGGTACTTTATTAAAGGGTCCATAGTTCTCTCTAATGAAGCAGACCTCAGATCTGACTTATCATCTGAGATGTCGCCTCCTGCCAGGGCCCTATTTTTATAGGGCTAGATGGCCAGACATTAAAGAATAACTATACTAAATACATAATAATTCCATCAATTAACATGTGATGCAAAGCTAAAATAAGCTGTCAGCAGGATCAGAAGATGGGTGAAGCAAGGGATATCTCCACACAAGATGGATAGGCCTCCCATTAGGTTGGGCAGAAGGAAATGGTACAAGCTATCATCGTCTAAATTGTAATAAGATGGTCATCTGCTCCTATTGGATAAGAGATTGGTCTGGAGACACTAAAGTATTTTGGGGGACTTTCTATGTAGTTGAGTCAACTCTGCCATGATGGGCTCAGTCACCATGAGAAGGAAAAACAAGAGTGGAAAGCTTTTAGTTAATTTCCTATAGTTAAGGAAATGAACTTTGAATCTGCAGCTCACAGCTCTGGGGCTTATATACAGAACTTTAATATGATTCTATCAAATTGACAAATACTAATTAAAATAGAGTAGAATAATTCCACAATTGATATAGGTATAGATATGGATACAGATACAGACTGATATAGATCTCTTTCTCTCTCTCTTATTATATATATATATATATATATATATATATATATATATATTATCTCATCTCTTTCACAGTGTGAAAAAAATGGCACCAGTGATGACTGTGCAACTTATACCTTCAATTCTGGGGTTAATGCCATTCGGGAATGGTACAAGCTGCACTATATGAATATCATGGCGCAAGTGCCCCTGGAGAAGAAAATCAACATGAGCTACTCTGCAGAGGAATTGCTAGTGACCTGCTTCTTTGATGGGGTTTCTTGTGATGCCAGGTCAGCAAGGGAAATGCTTCTGCTTTCACCCTATTTTCAACCTTCAGCATCCTCTTATCACTGAAGGGTGCTATCCTACACACACAGCTGAGCTGACTGACTCTCCTTATTGGAATCCTGTTCCCTCCCTTTATTATATAGTTGACACATGGGTAGGAAGTTTTAGTAGAGGAGGAGAAAGTGAATGGAAAGGATCCAAGACTGGTCCTTGATTTCTGACTAATAATACTTCTATTACTATTATTATTACTATTACTACTACTACTACTACTACCACTATTACTACTACTACTACTATTACTGCTACTACTACTACTACTATTACTGCTACTACTACTACTACTATTACTACTACTACTACAAGTACTATTACTACTACTACAACCATTACTATTACTGCTACTACTACTACTAGTACTACTACAAGTACTATTACTGCTACTACTACCATTACTATTACTACTACCACAACTACTATTGATACTACCACTACTATTATTATTACCACTGCTACTATTACTATTACTACTACTACTACTAATAATAATAATAATAGTAATAGTTGCAGAGAAGGTGTCAATCTGCAATGCTAAGGAATTTCCTTATCCAGGTAGTTCCTTATATCAACTAAATAACAGATTTGATCTCTATTCCTATTAACAATAATAATTTTAAAAATTTAGCCTATGATGTCACTGGAATAAGGAACTTTCAGAAAGAAAATTTCCTCTACCAATTCCGATCAGTGGTAACTTTAGAAGTTTTGATTTGAACAATTAAAGTGATTTTCTCAGAGTCATACAATAAAAATATATTTGAGGCACGACCTAAACTAAGGTTTTATTGACTTCATGAATAGCTCTTTACTCATTACACCAAGCTGAACTCATAATAATAAAGAATTGTCCCTTAGTTAACCTACTAGATTACATACCACTACTTTTATTCAATTATGGAAAAGCAGGGTTTTTTTGTTTTTATTTTTACCACATAGGTCAGAGGTTCTCAAGATAATCCATAGACCCTTTCAACAGGTCCATGAGGTCAAAACCATTTTCACAATTATACTAAGGTACTTTTATTTCTATTAAGGCAAATCTATATGACATTAATGTAAATAAAAACTTTGGAGAATGGCCTTAATATTTTTTTAAGACTATAAAGAGTTACTGAGAACCACTGTACTGGATAGTAATCTGTAAGACATTAAATATAAAGGAATTATGGTGGGAAAATGACTTCTGTTACTGTTTCTATCTGAATTCCATCAAACAAGATAAGAACAAGATGAATAACAGTAGTAATTTTTTAAGGGACATAAAGATGTAGGAATAGAGTTCAACAGGAATTGAGAGGAAAAAGTAGCAAGCCCCACAATAGTGATAGAAGAAGCAGATGAAGAAATAGACAATTGATAGAATATCCCAACAAGAGGTGGGGTAAGAAGGGGAAAAGAACTATGTTGAGGCTCCCAACACAACAGTGCTCCCTCTCTGACTCGACTTTTTTTTAAGGGATAGGAATGAAAAGTCCCAGATCTGGAACTATCTGACTCAGTTTTATCCCTGTAGGAACTTCACTCTTTTTCACCATCCAATGTATGGGAATTGTTATACCTTCAATGGAGACATCACTAAGACTGCCCTCAATACTTCCATGGGAGGCAGTGAATATGGTAAGAAAATGGGAATTATGGTCTCTCAGGTATGATTAGGACAGTAGGAATATGAAGATCCTTTTAAAAATGTCTATTTTCCTCCCTTTGGCCAAAAACCTAGGATGTCATGACCTCTTTCTCAGAATATTCTCAACCAAAACCATTCCTACCCCCATTTTGTTGTCTGATGCCACAAGAAGCAGAACTAAAAGTTATTAGAAGTCGCAAGGAGGGAAATTTAGGCTTGAAATAAGGAAGAAAAACTGACATAAGATTTGCATACATTATCTTATTTGAACCTCATAGCAACCTTGTGAAGCAGGTACTCTTATTTCTTAGCCTCATTTTATAGATGAGGAGGCTGAGACTCAAAACACTGAAAAGCGTCAGAAGTAGAATCTAAGCTCTTCCCACCTCCCCAAGTCCAGCATGGTCCTTAGCAAGCCAGGCTATCTTGGGCAGTGACTCCCAAAGTAGAATGAGATGCCTCTGCAGGTGGAAGTGGAGAGTTGCAAGCAAAAGCTGAATGAACACTTGGGAGGCAGATTCTAGTACTAACTGGCTGCTGAGTTTCCTTCCAAGCCTGTGATCTTGTGATACTGTAATGCATTATCCACTTAGATTTCCTTTTGAGATAACGATAAAGCAGTTGCTGTTTTGATGAGATACTGTTATAATTCCTCTCAGTATCAGGTTTTGAATTCCCTTGGCTTCCATTGAAAAATACAATGGACAGAGTCCTGGATTCTGCCACTCAACTTTTTAGGTGACTAGGGAAATCACTTCATTTTCCTGGATCTTAAGTTTCTTCTTCTGAAAAATGTGAGGGAGTTGGAAAGGAAGGGGGAAGGAAGGGAATAAGCATGTATAAAGCAATGTACCAATCACTGTGCTAATCACTTTGCAAATGTCATCTCATCTGATTCCCAGAACTTTTTAAGGTAGGTACTGTTATTATCCGCATTTTGAGGATTATTGAATAGAAGTGACTTGCCTAGGCTCACACAGCTAGTAAGTATTAGAGGCTATAGGCTGTATCCACTGTGTCACCAGTGCTTAGTGCTTAGGACTAAATGCATTATAAGGTTCCTTCCTGTTCTAAATTTGTGATCTTACAAACCCTTTATCTAAAAGAACCACTCAGGTAAGTTTGTTACTGATTGGCTTAGGCAATGGAAATATACCCTTATTGGCTTATAATAGTAAAGATGATCCTCCAGACCAGTGGTTCTCAAAGTATGGTCTGGAGAATCCTGGGGATCTCTGAAATCCTTTTAGAGGGTCTACAAATTCAAAAATAGTTTTTATTTCCAATATGGTAAATGTCTACAAATATAATCCAGATAAACAAAAACTCTTTGGAGAGATCCTCAATAATTTGTAATAAGATAAAGATACTGAAAACAAAAGTTTGAGAACCACTGCTCCAGACGGTCTCACTTGAATGTCTAATCATGACAAGGAACTGAATGTGGATTTTGGAGAACTGTGACATCAAATACATGCTCTGGCAGGTACTCCCAAGCTGGGAAGGCTTTAGGTATATCCCCAGTGATCAACCATTTGTTTAAGGAGTCCCATCACAGGTTATTATAGTCTGACAAATGAAACAGTGAAAAAAAACATTGGCTCTGAAGTCAGAGAATCTGGTTCAGATCCCACTTCCAACACTGACCACCTATGAGAAAAACAAGTCAACAATCATTTACTAAGCACCTGTTATGTGCTAGGAACTGTGTTAAGCAATGAGGCCACAAGAAAAGCAGAAGACAGTCCTCTTTTTCAAGGAACTCACAATCTCATCAGGGAAACAGCATGGAAGCAACTTATATACACAGAAGCTATAGACAGGATAAATTGTAGGTGATCAAAAGAGGAAAGAGTCTAGAAATAAGGGAAGATTGGGAGGACTCCAGAAAAAAAAGATGAGAAAGGAGAGTGTTTGAAGCATGAGGACAAGTAGCAATCTGGGCCATAACTCAGCCTCTCAGGAGCTCAAAAAATGAATAGGAGTGCATCTAATAACCTTGAAGTCCCTCTCCTACGAACAATCTTTGAGAGTGCTAGCTCACAATTATACAATTATACAAAAATTATACAATTTTTTTTGGCTGAGGCATTTTGGGGTTAACTGTGCCTCAATTAACTTTTCTGTAAAATGAAAGAGTTGGGCTCAGTGATATCTGATGCTGTGAGATAAAATCCTTTCTGGCAGAAAGAAGTTTGAAATAGTATTTTAAGTATTTTACATGAATTATAATATTTAATCCTCACAGCAACTCTATGAAATAGATGCTATTATTATCCCCATTTTACAGATGAGAAAACTGAGGCTAAAAGAGATTAAACAATCTAGTTTGAAGATAGCTAATTAAATCTCTGACTCTGAATTCAGGCACAGGTCTTTCTAGTTCAAAACCCACTACAAAATGATAGCTCCTACTAGTTTTCATCTACGTGATATCTTTATGTTTGTAATCCTTGAAGTGTTTAAGAAATAATGGTGTTCCTGGATTCTGTAATTAGTATTGTCCACCTAACAATGAAAGTGGTCTTGCCCTAATACTCAACCAATTGATAACATAGAGGCTCAGCTGGGTGTTTATCTGGGGAGCACCCTTGTAGGGCTGACTCAGACCCCCAACACCTGTTCAAAATAAAACACCAGATATGAAAACTGGAAAAATGCCACACTTTATCAAAGGCACAAATATAAACCCGTGATAAGTATGCATGAAGTGAGATTTGCCTGTGTTTAGCAAAGCCTCCATTGGTAGGTGAGGAGGCCCAGTATTGGGCAAAACTGGGCTCTAGGTCAGTCAAATATCTTCCTCCATTGGGAGGAAGGGCCATAAGTTTCATCCAATAAGCATTTATTAAACATGTACCATGTACCTAGGCACTGGGGATAGATACAAAGAGTAATATGAAATAGTCTCTGTCCTCAAGAAACTTGAATTGTTGGAACTTATTTACAGATAAGTAAATTTAAAATAATAGTCAAAAGAATGGTCATGGAACACTAACAATTGAGAAAATCAAGAAGAGCTTTAGGAAGGAGAAGGCACCTGAACTGAGCATTCAAAGGAGTTAGTTAGGGATTCCCAGAGATAGAGGTAAAAAAAAGAGATCATTCTAGACAAATGGAATGGTGGGGTTGAATATGGAGAACCAATACAATTGTCCCTTTTACAGCGAGACTTTCCCCATCTCAGTTTTGATATATCATGGGGGTCAGCATAAGAAATCTAATGGGCTTTGGGGGGAGTTTTGTAGAAGCTGAAAACTCAGAAATGCATAAAAATATGTATAGTATTGTATAACATCAGCAAATTTTATCTTTTAATACCATCATAATTCAGACTTCTTCTCTGGTATGAAAAAAGGGCCAAATTATTTTCCAGTTAGTAGAGTGCTTCATCCTTAAACCCTATGATGTGGAAGGAATAACTGTAGGTCAGTTTGGTTGAAATATAGTGTTCAAGGGGCAGCTAGGTGGTGCAGTAGATAGAGCACCAGCCCTGAAATCAGGAGGACCTCAGTTCAAATCTAATCTCAGACACTTAAACACTTCCTAGCTGTGTGACCCTGGGCAAATAGCTTAACCCCAATTGCCTCAGCAAAAAGCAAAAGAAAGAAAAAGAAAAAAAAAAAAATATATATATATATATATAGTGTCCAAACAACAAGATTATGTGATGATCAACTATGATAGACTTAGATTGTCTCAATAATATAGTTATCCAGGACAATTGAAATATTCTTGGAATAGGAAACCTGTATCCAGAGGGAGAACTATGGAGACTGAATGTAGATTAAAGCATAGTATTTTCACCTTTTTACTTATTTGCTTGCTTTTTTTTCTTTCTCATGGTTTTTTTCCTTGTGGTCTGATTTTTCTTGCACAAAATAGCAAATATGGAATTATGTTAAAAAGGATTGTACATATTAAACATTGTTTGCTATCTTGGGGGAGGGAGGGAAAAAATCGGAATACAAAATCTTACAGAAGTGAATGTTGAAAACTTTTTTTACATGTATTTAGAAAAAAAAAAAAATATATATATATGGTACTCAAGGTAGAGAGAAAGAAAGGAAAGTGATATTTAATATAGTCTGGAAAGATAGACTGATTTTTCATTTTTAATAATTTTACTTTAATATTAATTTTTAAGTGAAAGAATTATACTTCCATCTGCATTCATCATTTTTCTCTCAGGATAAAGATAACTTTTTTTTTTCATGAGTCCTTTGGAATTTTCTTGTATCATTATTTAATTAGAGTAACTTAAGTCTTTCACATTTGATCAAGGTCATACTATTGCTGTTACTGTATACAATATTTGGATCTGATTTTTAAGGACTAAATGAAAGGGTTTGTATTTTACCTTAAAGGCTATAAAAAGCCATTGGAGATTTTTGAACAAATGACTGACGCGGTGAGACCTGTGCTTTAGGGTCACAGATATAAAGCCAGAAGGGAATCCTCCCATTTTACAGATGAGGAAACAGAGGATCAAAAAAGCTAACTAATTTGCCTATGATAACAAAATTTGAACCTAAATCTTCTAACTCTATATCCTGTGTTTGTTTGTTTGTTTTTTTTTTACTGTACCACCAGAATTCCCTATCAGTTTGGCACTTCTACACAAAAGGATTTAGATAAGGGAGAAACAGGTTTAAAGGAGATCAGTTTGGATGCTGTTAAAGTAATCTAGGTAAAGATGATAAGGACATGAATGCCATCAACAAATACTGTCATTCCTACCCCAAACTTTTTACTCCTGTCCTTGTTGCCCTAAGTCTGCAAGTTTCCCACCATAATTCCCAGGCAGGACAACCTAGGACACTGATGTTCTCAGAATACATAGCCCTTGTTGCCCTTCCCCCTTTTTTAACCTGAAGTTTTGTTTGCTTTTGATTTTGGAAGTAATAAGGATTAAGTGATTTGCCCAGTTTTTACTACAACTGGTAAGTGTCTGAAGCTAGATTTGAATTCAGGTCTCCCTGATTTTAGAGCTGGTGCTCTATCCACTATGTCACTTAGCTGTCCCTTTACCTGGGTTTTTGAGGGTCCTAAAGTGGACTACTTTTTCCCACATTTACCTCTGTCCTCTACTTTTCTTTTTATTGAGAACTTAATAAACACCAAAAAAATGAGCATTTTGTGCAAGAAAAAACACCAAAAAAAGCTTAGTCTTGCATGAAAGTTCATTTCTTTTAATATATATATTCAACACATAACTTTCAAAGCTGTGATTTTGTGACTCCTTAGGGATTTCCTTTTGTTAGCTTTTTATTCTCCGAAGGGAGCTCTGGCTATCCATTAAGTGGAAAGAGCCTTGTAACAAAAATGCATAATCAAGCTAAACAAATTCCTACAGTAATTGTCAGCCCCTTTATGAGTGTCCCTGCCACAATTGCTCCTTTACTCATGCAAATCTCATGGAGTTTTCTTGATATCTCAGGCGTCTGATCATACCTTCTCTTTCCCTCCAGGACTGCAGGTCATTCTTTACATAGATGAAGAAGAATATAACCCCTTCTTGATATCATCAACTGGGGCTAAGGTCGTTATCCACAGGCGAGATGAATATCCTTTTATTGAAGACATAGGGACAGAGATTGAGACAGCTATGGCCACTTCAATAGGAATGCACCTGGTAAGTGAGGATTATTATGTGCTCTGAGGCACGTCCTAGAATAATAATTACAGTGCCTAAAGTTACTTAAAACTGCTTAGAATAGTTAGAATGTAGTTGCCAAAATATTTTTCAACTGAGGATCCATAGACACCCCCCAAGTGATCTGTGAACTTAGCGGCGAAGGGAGGAAATTATAATTTCTAAATGAGAATGAAATATAGTTGTCAAAATATTTTTAAAAGCAAGGTCATAGATCCAGGTACATAAGGCGCTCTTAGAGATTTAGGGATTAGATTAGATCAGCCTTCTATGATACTGTAGTTCTTCAAGAGTTTTTATTTCATCGTGTGTATTCTTTCTCCAGTGAGGCAAATGATCATCATCACTGACATTTAGATAATTTTGAAATTTACAGAATTTTTTATCTACAGTATCTCATTTGCTTCTCACAATAGACTCAGGAAATATCCCATTTTTCAGATCAAGAAACTTAAGCTCAGAGAAATTAAATGATTTTCCGAGAGTCAAGAGCCAATAAATGCTAAGACTGGGATTTGAAATCAGGTCTCTCCTGACTTCAAGTCAATCATTTTTCTCTACTGTGCTGTTCTACCTTCCATAACCTTTCATGCCTTAGTCTTCATGAGGTGCTCTAACTTCCCTCCCCCCCAAAAAAAGATCATTCCTCAGTGACCAACATTCTGGTGATATACTAATCTGAACAGCAAATAATACAGAATGATGGAGCATACATGAAGTTTACATAGAGAAGAAGAGTATGAGAAAATTGTAAATATGATGTTGCTGGATCTATAGATAAGAAAAATTATCATATCATGTGTCTGGATCTCAACAAGGAATTTAACAAAGTCTCTAGAATCATAGCTGAAAGGCATCCTACAGGTCATTTAGTCCTATTTTCTCCCTCATTTTACAAATAAAAGAAAGAGGGAGACTCACTAATTTTCATTGATTATAAATATCAGAGCTGAAATCTATCAGACTCCAAATCCAGTTCACTCTCCACTGCATCACCAATGGATGTTGACACCTATGATCTTTTTGGACAAAACTGTGAAAGATGTGAGAGAATTTGACCCAGTTTCCTGTGGACAGTGAATGTGGAGTTAGGTTAAAAAATGTAGATTTGTGGATTGTCAAATAATGATTTTAAAAATCCTGGAGCTCTGTGAGTATCTTTGATCTCTCTGCAGTTTTTGATCCTTGAATTATCTTCTTCTAATTGATTGCTCTCTTCACTTTAGGATTTTTGTGACATTGCTCTTTATTGCTTCTCCTACCCCTCTAACCACTCTTTCTCAGTCTTCTTTGCTGGATCTTCATCCAGGTCATGGATTCCTTGAAGACTGTTCTGGATGGTCTTTTCTTCTTCGTTTATACTATTTCATTCAGTGATCTCAGTTCCTGTGGATCCAATTCAGTCCATGCACAGGATTCCCAGATCTGTACAGCTAACCTCTCTCCTGACTTCCATTCTTGCACCCCTTAGAAGTCAGTTCTTCTAAACCCTTCATTGTACAAATGAGGAAATAGAGAAATGACTTACTAAGTCACATATGGAGTTTTGTTACTCCAATGGTTTATTAGACAGCTCAAATTGATTGTGTAATAAACACGTTAAATCCAGTGTATCCAAAACTGGGCTCATTTTCTTCCCTCTCCAATATAGCCCTCCCCTCTTTCTACCTTTCTTGTTATTATCTAGGATACCAGCATCCTTCCAAGTTACCCCGGTGTCATCCTTGAGTCCTCACTCAATCTCGCCCCCATATCCAATCTATTTTAAGTCAGTTCTACTTTCACAACATTTCTTGTATGTGCCCCTCTCTCTGCTCTTGGAGTGCCCTTGGCCCAGGCCCTCATCACCTAACACTTGGACTATTTCAGTAGTCTACTGGTTGTATTTTTGCCTTTCCTTATGTCAGTCCATCCTCCATTCAGCTGCCAAACTGATCTTCCTAAAGTACAAATTTGATCATGTCACCAGCACCCCCAATTAATAAAGTCCAGTGACTCCCTGATGTCACTTCCAATATCAATTATAAGATCTTCTCTGGGGCTTTTACAGCCCTTCACAAATTTATCCTTTTATTGTCCTTCCATATTTCATATACATCATCCCTCTCGTCCCCCTCCCAAGTATTCTGCAATCCAGCAACATCAGCTCCTTTGCCAACTGTCTTCTCTGCTTCCCTCTCCCCTCTTAGCTTTCTTCAATTTCCAGCCAAAAGTTCACCTTCTACAAGAAGCTTTCCCAATCCCCCTTATGTTAGTACTTTTCCTCTGTTGATTATCTCCAAATTATCCTGTATACATTTTGTTTGTACATTGATGTTTTCATGTTGTTTGTTTGCCCCCTTTAGATTGTGAGCTCCTTGAGAACAGAGACTATCTTTTGTTTTTCTTTGTTATGTCTTGATTTTAGCACAGTGTCTGATACATGGGAGGTGTCTAATAAATGAATTGGAAGAGAGATGAAATTAGATTCATTTTTTAGAGAAGGAACTGAGCTATTTTTGTATTATGGAGGCTTTTAGGAGTCTGGTGTAATCTTTGGACTCAAAATAATGTTTTTTTTAAAATGCATAACACAAAACTCACTCTATATCCAATCAAGTCTTGGAAAGTCAACTTTTTCTAGACCAGGAGTTCTTGCTCATTTTTGTGTCCTGGAGCTCTTTATGAGTCTGGTGAAATCCATGAAGCCCTGTTCAAAACAATATTTTAAAATGCATAAAACTAATTACATGAACTCATAAAGGAAACCAATTGTATTGAAATATAGTTATCAACATATTTTTAAGAACCAAGATCATAGACTCCAAGTTAAAAACCCAATTCTGGCATTTACTATCTATCCGATTTTGAGCAAGTCACTTAACTTCCAGTTTTCTCATCCATAAAAAGAAGGGGCTAAACTATTGATGTCCCCTTAGATCCCCTCCAGCTGTAGTTTCTTTATAGGATCTATAATCCTATAAGAAGTCATTGAGTTCAGAGCATTGTGGCTCTTTCCACTCATTTAAATGAGGGAATTCTTTCCGCCACCTCAGGGAAATTAAGCTTCCTCATGGTAGATAAAGGGTACAATGAATGGAGAGAAGTTATTCCTCCTCTCCCCTTCCCTCCCCACTTAGGGTGATTTAAGCCCATGATGCCAGGGTAGAAGATACTACTGAGAAAACATGGGGGAATTTAGTTTCTGCAATTCTCTTTAGGTCATAGGTGGTTTCAGCTACTTGACAAGGAAGGGCTTCTGAGCCCAAAGAATCATTTTCCTCCTCCCCAACCACCACCACCACATACCCAGTGTGAGCTTCCTACCCAGTCAGGAAACATGACCCAAGAAGCCCTGGAATCATAAGGTCTGATAACTATCTCTTCAAAGTCCAGGCTATTTTGTTGATCAGATAGCCAAGAAATGAAAAATAATTCAAAATAGATTACCCAGAACGAGACGGCCTGGCTGCCAGGCTCTCTAAGTCAAACTATTACTTGGGCAGCCCCAACCAGCACCTGCTGAATGAAGCTTGACTTGGGTTTATCATCCTGATAAGTCAGCGCAGCTTTTCCATGAAGCACATAGAGCTCTTTTTAAAAATTCCACGAATAACCAACAGCCCCAGAGGTGCCCCTATTAGCACAGAAGTATCTCTATTAGCTGAAAGTATGATGTTCTGGAGCAGGGGTCCTCAAACTACAGCCTGCGGGCCAGATGTGACAGCTGAGTGCGATTATCCCCCTCACCCAGGGCTATGAAGTTTCTTTATTTAAAGACTCACAAAACAAAGTTTTTGTTTTTTACTATAGTCCGGCCCTCCAACAGCCTGAGGGACAGTGAACTGACCCCCTATTTAAAAAGTTTGAGGACCCCTTTCTGGAGAAACTTTTGATGACTTCCAAGCTGGGTTCATGCTTGTGTGATAGAGGCTGAGTTCACCCGTACAAAATAGTACCCAGAATCAGGAAAGGGGGTCCAAAGGCCTTTCCTTGCTCACAGCTTGCACACAATACGCTTGTGCACACACACATGCTAACAATAATGCATTAGAAGCAACAATACTGACTCCTGACCCAAAGATAGGAAACTTACTCTGTTTCTTTTACCATAGACACCCTGCTTTTCTAAACCAAGGAAGTCAATCCCTCCATAGCACTTGATGAAGTCATTCAAGGAGCTTTCTAAGCCTCAGACTCATTCCCAAAACAGCAGTCTGAGGGAGTAGACCTCAAAAGGCCATTTTTAACTAAAGATTTCCCCGAACCTTCCAGATTCTTGCAGAAATGAACTTAAAAGAAATCCCAGGGTTCAGTAGTTGAAATGGGCTGAAGTCTGAAATGACTTTTCAATTTATCCACCTCACTTCTAACCCAGTGTGACATTTATTATTATCACCATAAGATTCACTTGGCAAGTCCAAGACTCAGGAGGCTGATGACTTCCTTCTGAGTACTTGACAAGTAGGTCACCTTGCTAACAGATTGTCATCTTGTGGTTAAACTAGCTGGTTTTCCATAGGTGTGGTTATTGAAGAGAGATTAGTTCGATTCATTTCGATTTATTCAAACAAACATTTATTTAAGGACTTACTTCAAAGCCTGTGCTAGCCACTTGGAAGAGCAATAAAGATAAACAAGGCATATTCTCTGTTATAGAATTTTCAGTTTAATGGAGGGATGTGATAAAGACTTTTGATAGGGCTTTTAAAATCCAGAGGTGATCAGGAAAAGTTATTTCTCATTCTTCCTGTCCCCTTTTCCTCATAGATCATATATTTAGACCACTCATGTGGTCTGTAACCATCACTTTCTCCCCATTCTATTTCATTGATGGTGAAACTCAAATTCAGAAAAAAATGTGATTTGCCAAAAGTCACATAAAAAAACAGGAGCTGAGATTTGATAACAAATCCTGCCTCCAATACCTCCTTTCCATTGCCTACCACCAAGCCTACCATCTCCGTTTTGATTTTTCATTTAAGTCATTGCTTCCCTGTGGCTACGGTGGGAGCCGTACTATGGCACAGAAGGTGATATTTATCTCAGTTTTCTCTTTGGGGGTTTCAGACGGAGTCCTTCAAGCTGAGTGAGCCGTATAGTCAGTGCACCAAGGACGGCAGAGACGTGCCTGTTGAGAGTATCTACAACGCCACCTACTCTCTCCAGGTACTAAGCTGGGTGGGCAGGATGGGGATCTCCCTCTCCCAAGAAGTGTGAGCACCCACCAGGAAGCTCACATGATGCAGGTGTCAAGGTCACTCTCTGGCTGGGGAAATTCCACCTTGTAATCAGTTGAGTGTGGAGGTGGGATCAGAAGGTCAGAAATGGTGATAATAATCCCTGATATTATCTAATCACCAGCAAGACTTTAGGTACATTGCCACTGGCTAATACCAGTTTTTCTCCATGTCATCTGTAACTGGATCTTAATAGTCAAAGATTTTCCTGGAACACTGTGTTAAGAAAAGAAGGCTTCTTTTCCCAGATATGAACTCTTTTACCTGGAGTCTGATAGATTAGACCTGACATTCCTCATATATACTGTAGAAATTTCTCCATAAGGGAAAGGAAATTGGGAATCACCCCAGCTGGAGCTGGAGGGATGGAGGAAGGGATGGGGAAGAATCATCAGCATCTCTTCTTTCAGATATGTCTTCACTCCTGCTTCCAGAGGCATATGTCCGAAACGTGCCATTGTGCCCAGTATAGTCAACCTGCACCAAAAAATGTCTCCTACTGCAATTACCAGAAACACCCCAACTGGAGTGAGTTCTCATCAATAACCAGGAACCCCGGGCTAGTCTCTCAAGATATTGATTCAGAGAAAAAAAAAAAAAAAAGAGTGTCCAAAAACATGAAGCCAGAAACTTTAACCACTTAAATCATTTTCGGGGTGGGGAAAGAGAAGGTAAAATGGCAAGACATGTAATTTGAATTTCATTATGAAGGAGAATTTCTTGATATAAGATTAAGGCAGAAATTATAACCTTTCAGGAAGGACTTAAAATATTAAAATGGAGGAGATCCAGCCAATAAGAAGCATTTGTTTTCTAGAAACTAAAAGGATGTGAAGAATCAGAGGGTCTTCACATTGGAAGGGACCTTAGAGAGCTGGAAGTAGCCTTAGTAATTACCTAACCCAACTTCTTCGTTTTATAGATAAGGAAACTGAGATTATCTTGTTTAGGAATTCCTTCCTCAACAGCCCTGTATAATATCACTTGTCTACTCTTCAGTATATAAAGAGAACTAGATTGGAGTGAGGAAGCCTGGGTCTAGCCCTACATCTACCACACTCAAGCTGTGCCCACTGACTTTATTTCTCTGGGCCTCAGTTTCCTGATCTGCAAAATCAGGGAATTAAACTACAAGGCTTTTTTAAATGTCCTTCCAGCTCAAAAGCTGAATCTACTTCCCCATCTATGTCTCTGGATTCCTCTCCATAAGAATAGCAACAATGGATAGGGGACTGGAGGCAGAGTTGGGAAATAATGAATGGCTTATCAAAGTCAATGAGAGAAAGGTGTCTTTTTTTAGATACGAGGTACATGCTCTCTGTCTGCTCCTCCAGATTCTGACACATCAGACATCATAGACAAGCAATAAAGTAGAGTGCAAAGAGTTCTGGATTTGGAATCAGAAGTAGGATACAATTCCCACCCTGTCATTCATTATCTATTGATTTTGAGCAGGTTACTTCAATATTCTAGGTCTTTTTCATTTTTCTTATCTATAAAATAAAAAAGGTTGGATTAAACATTCTCTGAGGTTCCTTTCCACTCTCTAAATCTGTAATTCTATATGTGATGTGGAGGGAAAAAGAACCGAGAAATAGCGAGACAGGAGATGAGCAGGCTCAGGGAATGACAGGGATCTTGTGGGAAATTTCATGGCTCTCATTCTCCATGGTCTTCCCTCCACAGTGTATTGCTACTATAAGCTGCACCAGGCATTTGTCCAAGAAAAGCTGGGCTGCCAGGCCATCTGCCGGGAACCTTGCAAGTGAGTATTGCCACAAGTAGGTAAGGGTAGAGATTACATTGGGTCTGGTCAAACTACAAGACTCACCTTGCCTTCTTTTCTCCGTAGATTCAAAGAATGGTCTTTGACCACCAGTTTGGCTCAGTGGCCATCTGACATTTCAGAGGTGAGTTTGTTTCCCCCACTGGGTGTGGAAAACCTGTAGGGTCCTTCCAGCCTCTTGCAACCAGGTAGTACTTTCCTGCCACATAAGAGGACCAGTACAGCTGAACTGGGACCTCGCTACTCTGTACAGTGTACTTGTGATCCAGGGGAAAAACCACAGAGATAAGAAAAACAAAAAACCTTCCTTTCTCTTCTTCCCCTCCTTGAAAAAAATCTGAACTTCAAACTAGATAAATTAGCATTTCCATATATAGTTAGATATTTACATATGTTCATATATGATTGGAACAGAAGGAAGGAATAATATATGATCTGAAACTCTTAGTACTTGCTTTTCTTTTGAGATATATAATAAATTCAACTTGTAACTTTCAAAGCCATCCTGCCTATTTGTGACTCCTTTTATTCTTTTCTTATTTTCTTTTTTTTATTTTCTTCTTTTCTTTTCTTTTTTTTTTTTTTGAATCCTATTCCTTTTCCTCCCCTCTGTCCAATTTAAAAGAAAAGAAGTAAGCATTTTAGCACTTTCGAGCAAGTATACATAGTGAAGCAAAATCAATTCAAACATTGATCAGGTCCAAAACCGTGTATCTCATTCAAGAGGCAACATTTCTGGGCTCTGGCCCAGGAGAAGGGAGAGCTCCATCCCTTTCCTTTGTCTCTCCACTAGAAAGAGCCAGGCTCTTCCAGGTAGAAGGGTTAGTTCCTTGAGGATTCATAATCAGCAAATAAATCTTTCCATGCTTTCTCATGCATATGTATTCTTTCTCCCTCAGAAGTGGATGCTGGATGTTCTCACGTGGGATAAAGGTCAAAAAGAAAACAAAAGGCTAAATAAGTAAGTTTTCTTCCATTCTTAGCCACCTTTTCCTTTTCCTTGCTCTACCCACACCTAACCTACAGGGTTCTTTCCTTCCTAGAGTAAGGTTCCCCTCCCCTACTATTTGCATTTTTTATTCTTTTCCCTAATACCATGACTTCTACGCTCTTCTTGGAAAATCCTCTTTCTTCTGAAAGGACCTTTAATGGCAGATTATAAGGCTAAGATACTCATACTTTGGTCCTAGAAGGATATTTCCAAGATGGAAGGCTGCTTAGAGGACAAAGAAGAAACACAGGAGACAGGGAAGCACCTTCTGTTCTTCAAAGGGTGCTCTTGGCCATGGTTCCCAGTCTCCCTACTGAGATCCATGGGGAGCCCAGTACATCTCCAAGACAGAATGGGGACTCCATTAAGGGAGGAATGGGACCAGGGACATGACTGTCTAACTGTCTCATGTCCTGCCCTTGGCCTTGACTCACTCCAGGTTGTTTTTATGTTTGCTTCCCTCCAGGACAGACCTAGCCAAACTCTTGATTTTCTACAAGGATCTGAACCAGAGATCCATCATAGAGAGTCCAGCCAACAGTGTAAGTGATGCTTTCTCAGAAATGCTCTTTATTTCTCTAAGGTCAAAGACTCTGGAAATGGAATCCAAATGGAGTCCTATGGAAAACTTGATTGAGTTGGGAAGAGAGACTCTTATGTCACATTTGGGGTAGAGGTGGGGTCAGTTAACAATGGGGAATGACATAATCACATGTTACTGGGGCCTCGAGTTCTGTGTCAGAACAGAGAAATCCTTTTGCTGCTAAGATTCTATCTCCCTCTTTCATGATTTTTTATCTCCCACTGCAGGCTGCCCTTCTTACTTGGAACATCCTCCCTCCTCAACTTGAAAATTCTAACTACCTTCTTCTAGAGACATTACACAATTCCCCTGCTTATTAGATCTCTCTCCACATCCCATCAATTTGTATTTACATTCCTATATATATGTTTTATATCCCCTATGCCTAGTACATAGGGGTTGGAGTAGGGACTGTATGATCTGTGATTTCCCTGATAGAAAACTTTAGGATAAGAAAACTCCTACCAGGCCAGGCCATTTTTTTTTTCAAAATAATCAGGGTTAAGTGACTTGCCCAGGGTCATATAATATCAAGTGTTTGAGGCCAGATTTGAATCCAGGCTCTATTCACTGTGCCACTTAATTGCCCCAACTCAGAGCCTTTTTTAAAAATCAAAATCATTGAATTTTCTTTTTTAAAAAGCATAAAAGAGCAATCATTTATTTTTTTAAATTTACAATAGTATTTTATTTTTCCAAAAACGTATAAAGATACCAACTTAGAGTCTTAATAGAGTGTGTGATAGGACTTGAACTCACATCTTTCTGAATTTGAAGTACCCTTTCATGCCCACTACGCTTCACAATAGGCACTTAATAAATGCTTAATAAGTTGTTGAATGATTGAATGCTGCTCAATATTTTTTGTAGATTGAGATACTGTTGTTGAGTGACTGAATGCTGTTGAGAATGGTTTAATGACCAAATGCTGCTCATTATTTTTTTTTGCAGATTGAGATACTGTTGTCCAACTTTGGGGGGCAGCTGGGGCTATGGATGAGCTGCTCCGTGGTCTGTGTCCTTGAAATCATTGAGGTTTTCTTCGTTGATTCCCTATCCATCATTACCCGACGCTGTTGGCAGAAAATCAAGAAGCGGTGGGCCCAACGGAACACTCAACAGGGCCAGTCACCCTCTGGGAACCCTGAAGACCTCGCTGGCTGTGATAATCCAACCTGTGTTCTTGATGATGATCTACCCACCTTCAGTACAGCTCTGCAACTGCCACAGGCCCCAGGGGCCCACGTGCCTGGGACCCCACCACCCAAGTACAACACTCTGCGCATTGAAAGGACCTTTTCCAACCAACTTGAAGATACCCAAGACTCAGAAAATGTCTGAGGTTGGAGGGACTTTTTCCTTCTGCTATGACCAAGGAGGAGTCAGTTCTTATCTGTGGGCAGCTGGTTGGCATCTTCCATGGACTCTGCCCTTCCAATTAGGGCTAGACCCTCCCTGCTGCTAGTCTGAGGCTCTAATTCTGCCCCTGGAACCTGCCTAGCAGACACAGCCAGGAACAAAACCTCTGCACCTGAGAGAAATGCTATTTCTGAAATGTTGTTTAAGAAGCATTTTTGAAATGTACCAATGGACCCCAGCCAAAGGCTAATAGCTACCCAGGTAGAGTTGTCTCACCCAACCATTGCTACTGACAGATGCCTCATGTCTCTCATGGCTGAGATGAAGGAGGGATCCAGAATCAGAGCTTCCATATCTTTGGGGATTTTTTTTTCTAAAAGGCAAATTTAGCCTTGATTATAGGGAGAAAACTTCACAGAGCTACCCCCAAGTGGAGCAGGCTGCCTTGGGAGAGTGTAGATTCTCCCTCAAGCAAATGCTAGATCACCATTTGGGTACAGTGGAAAGGGAGTCCTTTTTTCAGATAAAGATTGGACTAGGTCATCATTGAGGTCCATTTGAATCATGAAATTCTGCAAGGCAGGAACCAAGGAAGTGTTCTGTAAGAACTTAGCAAACGAGAGGCAAGGAAACATGATCTAAAAATCATTGCACTGATATGGCTGCAGAACTGAGACAAGCCCAGAAAAGGGCTCAGCCCCACTTACTCTTGATTGAGTATCATTAGGGCAAAAAAGAGGTTTTTCTCTCATGGCCAGACTGACTGTGTAGGATATTGCACCCTGGGAACCTCAATAGTGTAGAAAGGTGTTCCTGATCTTTGACTGATGCTGCTTTTAAAATGAATTATTTAAAACTGTGTGGCTTGGAAAGTCTGTCCAAATGAGAGATCTATTTTTGAATAAACTTTGTTTGTTTGTTTTTTTAATTGATGGACTTGTGAGAGTTTCTTCCATGATTTATTATTAAGTATGTTAAATGGAACCCTGAACTAGCTGACAAAAGTTCCAGGCCCTGATCCCAACAGAATTATTTATGTTCTCTGAGTCTCACTTTCCTCATCTCTAAAATGCAAATAACAATCCCTGTTCTGCTTCCCTAATAAACATTTGGTCTTGGTCCCTGGAAGCACCAAATGAAATGGTGAATGAAAAGAATTCAAAAGTGGGAATGGAAGCTCACTGGAAAAGGCATTGGGGCAGCTAGGTGGCAAAGTAGCATAGAGTCAGGAAACCTGAATTCAAATTCAGCCTCAGACAATTCACACTAGTTGTGTGATGCTTGGGCAACTCACTTAACCCTGACTGTCTCAGTAAAAAAAAAGAAAAGAAATATAATGCTAAACTGGAAAGAAGGGAGGAAAGGAAGGAAGGGAGGGAGGGAGGAAAGCAAGAAAGGATGGGAAGGGAAGGAGGGAGGAAAAGAAAAAAGGAAGGGAAAAGGAAGGAAAAGAGGAAGGAAGAAAAAAAGAAAGGGAGGAAAGAAAAAAAAGAGGAAGAGAGGAAAGGAAGGAAGGAAAGAGGGAAGAAAAAGAAAGAAAAAAGATGCCAAGAGACTTTGCATGCTGTAACTTCCATTTGTCATATGGTAGAAAGAGCACTGGATTTGGAAGAAGAGACCATGGGTTCAAATCCAGGCTCATGTGGCCATGAGAAAGCCATTCACTTCTCTGTAACTCAATTTTCTTTTCAATAAAATTGAGTATTCAGATTAGGCGATCCTTTTCAGCTTTAATCCTATATTTATTTCATTCTGCTTTCACCTGATGCTCCCTAGCAAAGGTAGCCACCTTATTCACCTCACTCTCTTACTGTGTAATGGGAATAAAAATGTTATAAGCTAGCAAGCACCTTATGTGTGACGTACTTCACTGATGCTAATCGGTAGGGAGGTAGGCTTGGAAAGTCACTCTTGGGAGGTAACTGTATAATAAGTAAATGACAAGGAATGAGGATACTTAAGTTCATGTTACTTGGGTTTTTTAAAACCCAACAGCATAGACCTTCAGAGTGCCCGAATTGTGGGGGTTTGGGGTTTGGGGTCAGCAAACAGCTTCCCTGACCAAATTCCAGGCTCAGTCATTGTGCTTCTAATCATTCTGCTCTATCCAGTGTCTGAGATTGTGTGTGCAGAAGGAGAGAGAGCAAGGGCCTAGTTGCCAATTCTATAATGGAAAAGAAGCTGTAATCTTATTGCTCAGATACAACTCAGGGCTTAGAAGCCTTCCTGACAGCTGCCTCTCCCTGGCAGGCAGATAGACATCAAACTAATATCGTTCCTTATATCAGCAGCTGTTTTTTTCCCTCAAAAGCAGCCATTCTCATGCCAGCCAACAGCCTCTTGCCATCAAGCACAGACCTGACAATCTATAGTTGTAGATTTCCTGATTTGTAAGCTATTTGAGGGGCTCCGTGCCTACTTCAGGAATCCTTGATCAATAGCTCATGAGCAGGAAAGGAGAAGGGGAAATGGGAGGAAGGAGGGGACAGAAATTATTTCTCTTTCAGTGGCACTTTTCCTTCCAGATGTATTCACAATATTTCCCAACCAGTCCAGAGAAGGAGCATGGGGACCAAGCCTAAAACCTGAAGATTTCAGAAACAGAGACTCCAGGCTACTTAAGGGTAATATTGGGATAAAGCAGGAGAGGTAGAGGATGAAATTCAGAAATAATCCTGGATTTGTACTTAATTTGTTTGAAACCTAGACTTGCCATTTACTATCTATATGACCTTGGACAAATTTTTTTAAATATCTTTAAGCTTCAGGTTAATAATAGCTAGTATGTATATAACTTCAAGGTTTGCAAAGTGCTTGATAATGTTATTTCATTTGAACCTCACAAAAATCCTGGGAGGTAGGTGTTATCATTATCCCCATTTTACAGATGAGGAAACTGAGGTTAAGTGACCTGTTCAAGGTTACATAGTAAATGATTGAAATAAGATTTGAACTCAGGTCTTCATGACTCTTTAACCTATTTAGTTATAAAATGAAGGAACTGAAATAAATGATATCTAAAGCCTCTTCCAGCTCTCTTACAGATCCTGTAAAGTTCACTTTACAGTGAAGTAAAGTGTCTGGAAGTCAGAGTGGTAGTCTGGAATCTGGAAGAAACGGGCTCTTTTCTGGTGGCTATCAGTCCTACAATCTCCTAAGTACTTTGCTTCATGAACTGATTGGGTTGTTGGTCAGTAGCATCTGACTCTTTTTCACCCCATCTGGAGTTTTCTTGATAGAAAAATGGACTTGCCAATTCCTTCTCCAGCTCATTTAACAGGTGAGGAAATTGAGGCAAACAGGGTAAAGTGGCTTGCCTAGAGTTGCACAACTACTAAGTGTCTGAGAGTAGATTTGAACTCATGTCTTCTTCCTTTTTTATGATTATAAGAGCTTTTTATTTTTCCAAATACTTGCAAAGAGGTTTTTCAACATATGCTTTTGTAAAATCTTGTGTTCCAAATTTTCCTTCTTTTCTCCCCTCCCTCCCCTAGTCAGCAAGAAATCTACTATAGATTAAATATGTGCAGTGTTTGTAAACATATTTCCATGTTCATCATGTTGTGCAAGAAAAATCAGATCAAAAGGGGAAAATAAAAATAAGCAAATACCACCACCACCTAGAAAAGGTGAAAATACTATACTTTGATTCACCTTCAGTCTCTATGAATTCAGGTCTTCTTGAGTCCAGATAGGGCATTCTACCCACTCCACCACCTAGCTGAAATGATATACTATGTACACAATTAAGCAAATAAAAAGGTAACGTATCATTTCAAAAGGAACAGAGTTCTAGTTACATCAGGAATGTGCTTTCATAGCCCAGTGCCCCATATGAACTCACTCTATCCACTTAGCCACCTAGTTCCAAAATCTCTCCCTGAGATTTCCAGCCTATTAGCAAGATCAATGTGCAATAGTCCCAATTGTTCTTTATTAACCCAACCCCCCCTCTAGCATTTACCACTTTATATTTCTCAAATAATTTTTCTGAACCTGCTGTGTCAGGTTGTGCTTTCTAACCTCAAATCATACTGATATTAAGTTTCATCAGTGTCTTTGATCTAACCTCTTTGGAGCTATTTTCTTTTTTCTTTTTTGGAGGGGGCAATTTTATAATTTTATTAACAAGACCAATAGGTTATTAAATTAAAAAATGATGGTCATTTGATCATCTCTTTTCGACTAAAAGCAATCACTTTATTAAAGGTTTCTTGGGACTTAAGAGAGGAGACAATGTGAAAGTGGATGGTGCTTGACAAAAATCAAAGCAGGCAATCCCCTTTGATAACATTGACAAAATCAAAAAGGGCACTCAGAGCTGTTTTCTTAACTGACAATGTAGGGAGTTGTAGACCTCTGAATTGTGTTCCGGATTCTAAGATATACTGATAGTAGGATTTCAGGATCGCCCTAGCCCAAAGGAAGATTGAGGCTCAAAGGGAGCCAGGTCAAAGTTAAACTCTTGGTTTATAAATCAGAACTTTGATCCAGAGCCATTTTTCTCCTTCACCCCTGAAGGGATGTTATTGACAGGTTGATAGGATAGTCATTTTGGAGGTGTTCTATATTGAGGGTTTTCTGCATACCCCACTTATACCCCAAACTATGGCACTCACTTGTCCCTAGCAGAACTTCCTCTATACAGAGTGATACAGAGTGATACTCAGAAGTCAGGAGACATAGGTTCAAACCCTGCCCTTGCTACCTGTGTGACTTGGGGTAAGTTGGAAGAGTCTGAGCTACAGGGACTCTGAATTTCCTTCAAGTTCTACCATCTGTGACCCCATGGGGACCAAAGCTGCAGCCTTGGACTGAAATGCTATTAAAAACAAACCAGACTCTTGTCTTCTGTGGCCCCCCTGCCCTACCTCCACATTTCACCCTCCCCCACACCATAATGGGAAAGGGACTGACTATGGAGGACTGACTATAGAGTTCAGTTTCTCCCCACAGGATGGCTGTGGAGGCTGTTGATTGATTTCAACCAAAGTGTACATTGGATATAAGGTGATTAAGTGCTTCATATTACAGGGGAAGTGAGTTATTTTTCTCAGGCCAGAGTCAGGTGATAGCAACTGGCACAGACAGGGAGCTTCAAGTGGATTCCTGTCTAAGACCTGGAGAACAAGTTAGCTCCCAGAGGCACACATGTTTCCTCCTCTGTGTGCCTTGGGCAGTGGGGGCTTTGATTAGGGCAAATGGAAGACATGGGAATGGTGTCAGGTTTAGAGCAGTCCCACAGAGCTCCCCACAGAAAATGCATGAGGGGCTTGCAGCAGAATGTGGACTAGTAACTGGCAAGAGGAATGGAACCCAATACCCCTTCCCCTGTCACCAAATTAAGACTGCCTTTCACTCTAGGAGTGAGATGTTTACTCATCTCAGCACTTTCAAGAGGGAGGGAAGGCACTCAAAGATGCCAGGAGCCAGAAATACAGAGATTGGTTACTTCCTCCAAGGACTATTGAAGAAAGAATGGAACCATAAAGGGTACTAAAGCACCTTCAACCCAGAAGGAGAAAGAAAATAAAATATGTAAGTGGTGTAAGAAATCTCATCAAAATATGTGAAGATCTTTGCCGCATCCCTGATCAATATTATAACTGTGGACATCTACATAGCACTTTATGTGTTTTAGTTCATTTGATTCAACTTTGTGAGGTAGCTTTGGGACTCTAGTTGAGTTTTGTTGGGGGGGGGGGGGGGATTGTTGTTGTTTTTGTTTGTTTTTGTCCGGGGAAAATATTGGTTCAGATCTGTGATTTCCTTAACACAAGGAACCAAAATGGGGAAACTTTCTGCTTCAGTGAAGATCAGACCTATTCAGCAACTTAAGAATCTTAGAGAGATGCCTAGGGAACGGAGAAGTTAAATGGCTCATCCAGAGTCACTCAGAATCTGAGATGCAGGCCTTGAAGCCAGTTCTTCTTGGCTCTGAGGCTAGTCCTCATCCCTCCAATTCACTACGCTTTCTCTCACATAGTAGGTACTAAATAAATGCTTGTTGAATTGTTGAAAGTCAGGCTCCTAATACCCTCTCACTCCCAGCTTCCCAAACCTGCCTCCTCGGGGAACAAGAATACTTCAACTCTGTGTCTTAGCAAAGTTCCATCGAACTCACTCTCATGAGGTTCACCTTGGAGAATGGGGGAATGATGTCACATGGTGCAAAGGTCATTGAATCTGGAGTCAGAGGTCTGGGTTCAGGTCACTTAACCTTTTCATTTCTAGATAACCTATCTCATTTCTAAGATGAAGAGGGTTGGACAAGGCAACTTCTGGAATCCATTCTAACTCTAGAACTGTGACCCTAACAACTTAGGTCATCCAAGATAGAAGCCATCTCTCTTACCCCTGTGCTAGGTGAGGCTCCAGTCTTTGATGAGGAAACCATGGTTTAAACCCATAGCCAGCAGTATCAGAGAAGAAAAGTCTACCCACAGTGAGCAGATTTCCAAAGGAAAGGACATTCAGTCAGGCAATAAACATTTATTGAGCACCTTCTGTATGCCAGGCTAAGTGTTAGAGATATAAATATGGAGGAAAAAAATAAAGACATTCCTTATCCTTCTGGAGACTCTCCAAAACACACAGAGCTCTGAGAACCTTCCTTCCTGCCCAGGAGAACACAGGCCAGGAATGTGCACTTCCCAGTCTGGGAACCTTATAACAACAGCTCCTTTTCTATCTGGGAACTTTCCAGGATTACATACTGCAAACCCACCCCTTCTTCCTTCTTCCATGTCATCCTGTGCAATACCCTCAGACATCCCAAAGGCATATTCCAGAACCCAGCCCAGGGCCCATGAATGTGATGGGGAGAAGGAAGCTAAGGATAATAGCAACAACAATAACAATAGCATTTATATAACACTTTACAGTTTGTAAAATATTTTAAATATATCTCATTGGAGTCTCACAACAACCCTGTGAGATTATATTTCCCTATTATAATTCCCATATTACAGATGAGGAAACTGAGACTGAGATGTGGAGTTACACAGCTTGCTGAGGATCATACAGCTAATAAGTATATGACTCAGGATTTGAACTCAGGTCTTCCTGACTCCAACTATAATGCTCAATCCACGGAGCCACTTAGCCACTAGGGAAGAATAAGAATGACAAGTCGAGTGAATGAGGAAGAAGGGGGGCCACAGAACTTCTGTGCAGAACCATACCTCTGGCCCCCTCCCAAAGTCCAGGACCTGGAATTCTTTTTCACACAAACTGGAACAGATCAGTGCTCTTCCTCCTCTGCCCTCAGCTCTGTCAACCACCACCCACCTCAAGGGCATTCTTGTAGGAGGACAGGAACTTCAAGAATTACAGGGAGAAGAGGAGGTAAGGGGAGGAGAGCTGATACCAAAGGATGTCAGTTTAGAAAAAGACGAAATCTTTCTATCTCTTAGACTTGATTCTATCACACTCGGCGGTCCTTATTGCCTAAAGTTGGTGCTGGGCAACGGGCTCAGGTCTTTTGAAAATAAGGGAGTGATTCGCCCTAAGGTGCACTATCTGTAGCTGGAATCAACAGGGAGGAGGAGTCCAGTGCTTAAGGCTTTGGTGGAGCTTCCTCTCCATCCAGGGTCTTGGAAGTGATTAAAATGGGAAAAAAAAAGTGATTAAAAAATTTTTAAAATAAAAAAAAAAAGTGAAAAATATCCAGGGCAGGACTGAGGAGAAAGATGTAACAATCTGGGATTAGTTTCCTCCCAATGTTCTAGGAGCCCTCAGATCATAGAGATAGCCCAGAAGGAGCCCAGGAGGCCATTTAGCCTTTTCCTTTTCCAGAGAAGAAACCCAGGGATATGAAGTGATTTGTCTGTGGTCCCTCAGGCAGAATTACTCCAGAGGCCTCGTGGAAGGCAGGAATGGGATCAGAAGAGACAAGAAGGCTCTCTCACAGGCCTTCATCCCAAGGCTAGTGCTTTTAAGCCTTCGTTTTTCTGGTTTTCTGGAGCCAGCAGGCAGGGAGTCCCTTCAGCATTTCTGCTGAGGATGCAGGCCCTTTTTGGCTAGCCGCACATGTCCTGTCATGGAGCTCCAGGGCCCGTGTGGAAACCTTGCCAGCTCCCTCCCTTGTGAGGCAGAGCCCCGCTCACCAGAATCTGAACCGGACAGGATTCCTGTAAAACATGCTTCTGCAGCAGCGCCTGCCAGCCTCATAATTACCCAGCAAATAAAACTGAAGGAGCTTCTTTGTGCTCCCCTGAAGTCAAGTGGACCAGGAGGAGGCCAAACAGACCTGATTGTTAAAGGGCTCCTTCACCCTTCTCTAGAAATTCCACTCAGGCAAACTTCCCAGTCCATTTTATTCAAATTTCTTCTTGACTCAGGCCGCATCTGCACAACACAGGTGCTCAATAAATGCTTTGCTGGCTGACTCAATAGTTCACAGTTCCATACAGACCTTATTTTCAATAAGTCCATTTCACAGATGGAGAAACTAAGGTCCAACAAGTAATAGACATAGGAAGATAAGAGCCTTCTGAAAATTGTAAATTTTTAAAATAGCTTTTTATTTATAAGTTTTATGCATGGGTAATTTTACAGCATTAACAATTGCCAAACCTTTTGTTCCAATTTTTCCCCTCCTTCTCCCCACCCTCTCCCCTAAATGGCAGGATGACCAGTAGATGTTAAATATATTAAAGTATAAATTAGATACACAATAAGTATACATGACCAAACTGTTATTTTGCTGTACAAAAAGAATCGGACTCTGATATAGTGTACAATTAGCCTGTGAAGGAAATCCAAAATGCAGGTGGACAAAAAAATAGGGATTGGGAATTCAATGTAATGGTTCTTAGTCATCTCCCAGAGTTCTTTCAGAAAATTGTAAATTTAAAGCTAAAAGGGAAGTTAACATCTCACGGCACAGCAGAAACCTCTGCTAACCTACTACATCTGTCCAGGCCCTCCTGTCACCCAGGCCTCCAAATGAAGTGTTCAGTTCTTCCTTCTTCTTCTATCCCTCCTCTCCATATCTAATAGGTTTCCAAGGGTCCTCAATCTTTCTGCCACGTGACAATCATTTATTCTCTTTCTCTTTCCTCCCATGGCCCTAATTCTTCAAAACATCTGAATGGACTATTTCAGTATCATCCTTTAACAGGGTCCTCAGTCCCAAGCAATGTAAGTGGTCCAGCTAACTGTGGAACGAGAGGCCTGTGGTAGGAGAGTGATCCCTGGGAAGATGAAGATGTCTCAGGAATAATGGTCCTAAAGTCTTTGGTCACTTGTCCTCAGCTCCATTTCCCTACAGACAGCCCAGAGGTAGGGGAATGGGAAGCAAGGGAAGAGAAGGTACCAGGAGGACTAAATCCGTTGTTGTAGCAGAGTGCCTTAAATCATTGACTTACAAACAGATTAAAGGTTAAATTGATTGTTGTTCAGTCATGATGGCTGACTCTTCCTGACCCCCTTTGAAATGGTTCACCATTTTCTCCTCCAGCTCATTTTACAGGTAAGGAAACTGAGGCAAACAGGGTAAAGTGACTTGCCCAGGGTCACACAGCTGGTAAGTATCTGAGGTCAGATTTGAAGCTCTCTTCAACAATGAGATGAACCAAATCAGTTCCATTTGTTCAATAATGAAGAGAACCAGCTACACCCAGTGAAAGAACTCTGGGAAATTAGTGTGAACCACTATATAAAATTCCCATTCCCTCTGTTTTTGTCCGCCTGCATTTTTGATTTCCTTTACAGGCTAAGTGAACATTATTTCAAAGTCCAACTCTTTTTATATAGCAAAATAAATGTATGGACATATATATTGTATTTAACTTATACTTTAACATATTTAACATATATTAGTCAAACTGCCATCTGGGGATGGGGGGAAGGGAAAGTTGAAACAAAAGGTTTTGCAATTGCCAATGCCAAAAAACTACCCATGCATATATCTTGTAAATAAAAAAGCTATATATAAAAAAAAAAAGACGAGTGTCCATGACTCAGGCCCAGCATTCTATCCACTGTGCTGCTTAATTGTCCCAATAGCTCCTAAACTAAGTTGATAGCAGTCAGCTATTTACACCAAGCTACTATCAATCACACCATCCACCATTTGAGTGAAGCAAATTGCAAACATTGGGATACAAAGACAAAACAAAACAAAAAAGAACAATAACAATCTCTTCCCTCAATGGGCTTGTATTCCAAAGAGGAAAACAAATAATATAGGAAATATAATCAATGTAAATACAAAGTATATATGTGTGTGGGGGTGGAGATTGCTATTACTTGGTGGGGAAGGGGGGAATTTTAGGAAAGCTCTTTTTAAAAAATTTTGTTCTCTTTAAATATATATTTTTGATTTTTAATAATAGGTTTTTTTATTTTCAAAATATATGCAAAGATAGTTTTCAACATTTACCCTTGTAAAACCTTGTGCTCCAAATTTTTGCCCCTCTCTTTCAGCTCCTCCCTTAGACAGCAAGTAATCCAATATAGGTTAACCATGTTCAATTCTTCTAAACATATTTCCACATTTATCATGCTAGCACAAGAAAAATCAGATCAAAAAGGAAAAAAAAATCAGAAAAAAAAAACAAGCAAACAACAATAAAAAAAAGGTGAAAATACTACTTTGTGATCCACATTTAGTCCCCATGATGCTCTTTCTGGATGCAGATGGCTCTTTTCATCACAAGACCATTGGAACTGGCCTGAATCACCTCACTGTTGAAAAGAACCAAGTCCATCAGAGTTGATCATCACATAATCTGGTTGTTGCTGTGTACAATGTTCTCTTGGTTTTACTTGATTCACTTAGCAAGAGTTCATGTCTCTTCAGGCTTCTCTGTATTCATCCTGCTGATCATTTCTTACAGAACAATAATATTCCATAACATTTATATACCATAACTTATTCAATCATTCTCCAAGTGATGGGCATCTACTCATTTTCCAATTCTTGGGCACTACAAAATGGCTGCTATACACACATTTTTCACTTGTGGGTCCTTTTCCCTTTTTTATGATCTCTTTGAGATACAGGTCCAGGATAGACACTGCTAGATCAATGGCTATGGACAGTTTGATAGCCCCTTAGGCCAGGTAAGGCCTTAAGAAAAAGGTTACTCTCAAGCTAGACTTTGAAGTGAGTTAAGTATTCTAAGAAGTAGAGGTGAAGACTTCACCCCTGTGGAAAAATCAACAGTTCTCACTGGGAATCTTCATATCTTTTAGCCCTCATCCCATATCTTTCCTTGCTTTTGGAGATAAACTCCTGGAGAAAGCCATCTAAAATATGGCCATCTAATCTAGTTCCTCTTTGTTTTGAAATCTTCCTCTCCAAAATTACTAACAACTATTGCCCAATCTAATGTCCTTTTCTCACATTTCTTGGTTTCTCTGTAGCCCTTGATGTTGCTGATCACACTCTCCTAGATTCTCCTCTCTAGCTTTCTCTACTTTCTCCTGGTTCTCCTCTCTTACCTCTCTTCAGCTTCCCAGGTGAAGATCCTGCCCACTAACCACGCTGGGACCACAGGGTTCTGCCCTGGGCCTTCTCTTCCCTCTATACTGTGGCATTTGGTGACCTCATTAACTCCCAAGGATTCAGTTATCTCTAGGCTGAAGAAACTTGAACCTTCTTATCCAGCCCTAAGCTCTCTCTGACTTCCAGTCTTGCACTTTCTACTATTTACTGGACATTTCTGAATCTGAAATTTGAACTCATTACCTTTTTCCCCAAACCAGCTCTCTACCAAACTTTCCAATTACTATCAAGGGTCCTGCCTGTATTCAGAAACCCGTGCAAGAAATACAAGTGTCATCCTTGATTCATGCTCTCTCACTTCCTCTATCCAAATACTTAGCAATTTTATGTTCTTAATTCTCAAAGACACTCTTCTCTCCTCTAATATAAATATCACCCTAATATAGCCCGTCATTACCTTATGTCTGGACTATGGCAATCGCCAGCTGTTTGGTCTCTTTGCCCAATATAGTCAAACTGATCTTCCTAATGCATAGATCTGACCATGTCAACCACCACTGCAGCCTCCTGCTTCCCCCACCCTCATTTAGTTAATTCTGGTTCCCTATCACCTTTGGGATCAAATGTTTTGCTTTTATAACCCTTCATAACCTGCCTTACTCCTAATTTTCCAATCTTCCACCTTTCTTCTTTCTCTCCATGTAATCGGCTATTCAGTGATACAGATCTCCTTTCAGTTCTTCACAGAATGCATACTCTATCTTCTACTTCCCTATTTTCAGTGGTTGTTCCCTAAAACTGGAATACTTTCCTTTTCCAACTCCTGGCTTCCCTGATGTTCTTCAAATCTTACCTGAAATTCTACCATCTACAAGAAGCCTTTCCTGTATTGGTCCTCTAATGCTGGTACTTTCCCCCCTGCCTCTATTACCTCCATTTTTTGGTGTTATGTTGGTGTGTGTGTAATATGTATGTTTGTTTGTAAAATGTGTACATCGTTGAATGCATATTGTCTCCTTCATTAAACTGTACATTCCTTGAGAACAGGGTCTGTTTTCTGCCTTTCTTTGTATGCCATTGTTTAGCATGGCACCAGACATGAAATAGGCACTTAATAAATTCTTCTTGTTAACTGACAGACTGCATTCCTGGCCAAAGATAATCCATGAAAAGGTTCAGAAAGAAGAGATGGAATAATACGTGGGAAAAAAACACCAGTGTGGCCATCAGTGTTGCCACAAGTGTGACCTGACAGTACTACATAAACTATCCACATTTCTGTTTCTTTACACAAAACATGTTAATATTATTACATTACAATATTTCTCTGAACAAAAAGAAAATAGAATGCAAGGCTTTTGTTGGAATAGGGCTAGAAGCAGTCTGATCAAAGTAGTCAGGATTTGGGGGTTGTTTTTGTTTTTGTTTTTTGGGTTTTTAAATTTTTTTCTTTTGAATTATCCAAACATTTATTTTTTTCTCTTTTCTACTTCCCCCACAAAGAAGAATAAGACCCCTTCAACAAATACACATAGTCAAGGGGCAGCAAGGTAGTGCAGTGGATAGAGCACTGGTCCTGGAGGACCCAAGTTCAAATCTTTCCTCAGATGCTTAACATTTACTAGCTGTGTGACCTTAGGCAAGTAATTGTCTTGCCAAAAAAAAAAAAAAAAAAAAAACCAACAACAACCTAATGCTCATAGTTGGACAAAACAAATTCCCAAACTATGTCCAAAAATATATGTGTTACTCTGTATATTTTATCCAACCATTCTCTCAGAAGATGGATAGGATTCTTTATCACTAATCTTCTGGAATCGTGGTTTTATCACTGCTTTGACCAAAGTTTTTGAGTCTTTCAGAATTGTTTGTTTTTGTAATATTGACATCACAGTATAAATTATTCTCCTAAAGCAGACAGGATGTTGAGGACAAGGCCTGTGTAATATATGGCAGAACACCCAGCCTAAGAGTTTGAATCAGTGAAGATATAATAGCCCCACTTAGAAACAAAGAAATATCCCTGATTCTGAAGGAACTTGGGAGATTTAGCCTGAAAAAGAAAAGACTTAGGGACTTTCAGATATTTGAAAGGCTTCCAAGTAGAAGAGGGGGAAATAAGCATTTATATAGCACTACATTGTGCCAGACACTATGTTAAGCACTTTATCAATATTATCTCATTTGATCCTTACAACAACTCTGTGAAGTAACTGTTGTTATTATTCCCATTTTACTATTAAGGAAGCTAAGGCAAAAAAAAAAAAAAAAAAACAGAGGTTAAGCGACTCCCCAGGGTCACATGCTGGATTTGAACTGTGTCACCGACCTGCCTTAGACAAAGGTCTATCCTGGGTAGCTCCTGAGGACAGGCATAAAAAGAATTAATGGTAGAAACTACAGGAAGGAGGCTTGAGTTTAATATAAGAAAATATTTTTAACAATTAGAACCCAACTATAATAAGTTCCCTTACTAGATAGGGAGCTCTTCATTTTATGTTTAAACAGAAATTGAGTCTGTCAAGAATAAGGTAAATAGGATTCCTGTAAACAGTAGAATTGGGGACTAGATGGATCTGGATTCTGAAATCCTGAAACAATCTGGATTCCTACATAGGAAGATCACATTAATTGAGCTTCCCCAATTGCAGGGTTTTCCTAGCACATACTGGACCTATAAACAAATCTGAATGCTTCCAAGGGAAGCTCAACTCTGGGTTTTGAGACAAGGACAATGGCATCTAGCCCAGCAGGTACCTAAGGATATTGTGGAGAAGTAGAGGTGTGCCGTATATAGAGTTATGTCAGCCCTCCCCTAGCCACTCCCTGATGATAGCAGTCCAAATGCTGAACAGACCTTGACTCATTTAATAAAATTCTATTCAATCCATATTCTTTAAGCATCCACCATGTTTGTGGTTGGAACACCACTGGCCTGCTGAGAATAATAACATGGAGTCAGAGGTTGCCAACTCCCTAAGTCATGGATCTTGGCCAGATTTCAGCAAAACGGGACTATAACCCTGAGCGTCTACACTTGCTAAGTTTTAAGTACTTGGACAGGTGCAAATGATATAATTATATTATATTAATTGTAAATAAGTATATTTACTCCTTCCACATCACAACTTTCCCCATTGTGACATCAATTTGTCACAGGTTGGCATAAGAAATTAAATGGGTAACATATTTAACATGTATTGGTCAAACTGCCATCTGAGGGAGGGGATGGGGGGAAGGAGAGGAAAAATTGGAACAAAAGGTTTGACAATTGTCAATGCTGTAAAATACCCATGCATATAACTTATAAATAAAAAGCTATAATAAAAAAAAAGAAATTAAATGGGAATTTAAGAGGAGTTTTGTGGAAGCTGCAGATGATATGCTAAATCCAGCATATCACACAGAGGCTATAACCAAATATTAACCCAAATTTTACAATAAGGCATTGTAAACAAGCTATAAAAGAAAAAAAAATTCAGAGTTTTTCTCTGGTATGAATGGAGGATAAGAAAATTTTATTCAGGTTTTCCAGATCAATGTCTTCTCCCTAACCTCACCATGATGTGGAAGGAATAAATTGTATGTTATTATTATACCCACTCAGCTGCCTAGTATGCCCAATATCATCTGGAACATCATACTGATTTGTGAACTGAATTGAACTAAAATGAATCGAATTGAACCAGGAAAAGATTTATGTAATTCCACCATACTAAGGACTTCCAGCCCTCTATACACATGTATGTATACATGCAAACTTACATACTACATTAGAAAGTGGATAAATGTAGTACAGAGGAGTTATAGAGATACATAAAATCATAGAATAGAAAAAAATCTCAGAGGTCTTCGTATTTAACCAAAGCATGACTTTCCCCATCAACATTCCAATAAAGAATCAGTCAGCATCCCCTACTTTACATCTCCAGTGGGATAGAAGCTGTATTCTTTCTCATTTGGGGGATTAATTGTTAAATTGACATAGAAAACATTTCAACAAAGCTAATTCATCCATGTCTTCTCATCCCAACTTTTGTCCATGTCCTCCCATAAGTTCACCAAAGAAAGTCCACCTAGCATGCTAAAAACATTACTTGTTACCTTTTGATGTCCTATTCTTTTTTTTTTAATTAATTTATTTATTTAATAGCCTTTTATTTACAGGTTATATGCATGGGTAACTTTACAGCATTAACAATTGCCAAACCTCTTGTTCCAATTTTTCACCTCTTACCCCCCATCCCCTCCCCAGATGGCAGGATGACCAGTAGATGTTAAATATATTAAAATATAAATTAGATACACAATAAGTATACATGACCAAACCATTATTTTGCTGTACAAAAAGAATCAGACTCTGAAATATTGTACAATTAGCTTGTGAAGGAAATCAAAAATGCAGGTGGGCATAAATATAGGGATTGGGAGTTCAATGTAATGGTTTTTAGTTGATGTCCTATTCTTACTTCATAGTGTATACTCTGAGTACTTGTAAAATAATTTTTCTCTCTTTTGAGCAATACTCTCTAAGTGTGAGCCATACACAAATAAAATAATTTCTTAGTTCACCAGGGGGATAAACTGAGCCAACAAAAATGAGGAAAGTACTTTCCTCCCCAGAAGTCAGGCTCCCCCAAATTTGGCCAATTCCAAATCACCTCTCCGGTTTAGAGAAAGGAGGGGATCCAATGCTTCAATCTTTGTGGACTCAGTCAAGTACCTCCATAGCACTAGATCAAGGGTACGATTGGAGGCCCCAACTATCTGTCTATCATCCCTCTTCCTTGCCAGATGACTAGCTTATCTACCTTTCCTATCGTACATTTCCCTGATAACATCTTCTATTCCTATTCTCTGAAGTTGCCCATTGATTATATGTTACAGCCTACTTACATCCCACATAAGCTTCTCCATTATCCTCTTTCAATTCTTCCGAAATTATGTTCAGTGTCTTGAAGTTCATATAGTCTTTGTGATACTTTTAAAAATACATGCCTATATGAAGGTAAAGGATGAAGGAGTCATCATTGAAGGCTTAAGGAAGTTTGGCCTGTTCTAACTATCTCACTCCTTTGGTTAAAGAATGGATGAAGGATTCACAACAATAACCTAGAAAGGGTAAGCATTTTGGGGGGAAGGTGTTTGTTTTTTCATTTAATTTTTATTTTTTAAATTTTCAGTAGAATTTTATTTTCCCAAATACATGTAAAGTTAATTTTCAACATTCATTTTTGCAAGACTTTGTGTTTTGAATTTTTCTCCCTTCCTCCCTTACCTACCCCCTCTCTAAAACAGCAAGTAATCTGATATTTATATTTGTAATTCCTTTAAACATATTTCCATATATATGCCATGTTGTGGAAGAAAAGTCAGACCAAAAAAAGAAAAAAGCGCAAGAAAAAAAAAACCAAACAAAAATGGTGAAAATCCTATGCTTCAATCCATATTCATTCTCCATAGTTCTCTCTCTAGTCAGGATGGCATTTTCCATCCCAAATCCAATGGAATAACCTTGACTCACTGCATTGTTGAAAAGAGCCAAGTTTATCACAGTGATCATACCACAATCTTCTTGTTATTCTATATAATGTTCTCTTGGTTCTGTTCATTTCACTCAGCATTTGTTCATGTAAGACTTCCCAGGCTTTTCTGAAATCAGCCTGCTTATTATTCCTTATAGAACAGTAATATTCCTTTACATTCATCTACCACAACTTACTCAGCCATTCTCCAACTGATGGACATCCACTCAATTTACAATTCCTTTCCTCTACAAAAATGGCTCCTACAAACATTTTTGCACATATGGGTCCTTTCCTCTTTTTATGATCTCTTTGGATACAGACTCAGTAGAGACACTGGATCAAAGGACATGCACAGTTTCATAGCACTTTGATCATAGTTCCAAATTACTCTCTAGCATAGTTAAATCATTTCAAAACTGCATTAGTGTCTCAGTTTTTCCATACCTCTCCAACATTTATCATTGCTAGATAAGGTATTTTAAAACAGGTCACTGCCTCACAGATGAGGTGAAATTTAATGGGGGACTCAAAGAGAGAATGAGACTTATAAGCAGAGAATGAGAAAAAAGAAAGTTTCTGATGTTTATTATGTGTGTAACCTTAAGTAAGGTATCACTTCCATAGGCCAGCTGCATCTCAGTCATCTTGATCTATGTCTTGCCATTGGACTCCAATGACTCTGGAGGGAAAAGTGAGCCCAATGACTGTGCAAGCTCTATCTCACTTAAATCCAATACACTTTCAAGACATCACCTTCCTGATGTCATTGATCCTCTTCAAGAACTAAGGATGGACAATATCTGTAACAATATACATAAGCTTATTTCCTCATGTTTAAGTGGGGGAGGGAAGGGAGAGTTAGACTAGATGGTCTCTAAAGTCCCTTCCAGCTCTACATCTATTGCCCTGTGTACCGCTGGCTCTCTGGTTACAAATGACAGCTGATTAGACTGTCCTATTTTTGTATTTTCTGTATAGGGGTGCTCTTGTTTTTGCTTTGTTGATTCTCATTCATGATAGATTCTCTGAACTTGACTTCTAGATAGCCAGATCTACATACCAGCCTGATGCTTCGGGTCTTTTCTATTGCTCAGAACTTTGACTTTGAGTCTGCCTTACTTACGGTTTTATCAACCCATTCCCATCTTTTCATCTGTCTGAATTCCCTAGCATGGCCAATCCTGTCCTGTTTTCACCTCCATTCCATGTATAGCAAATATCTATATAATTCAGACTCTGAGATACTTTTTTAAAACCTAGTATAGTCTCCTTTAAGATGGCAAATAGTTCAGTTCCCAAAGCTTGCCCAGTAAGCACAGAGAGGGTCAGCCCACAGTGTGGGTGACAAAGGATGAGCTATAAGATTTGGAAAGAGTCCAGTTTCCTCACCCAAAATAAAAATAAGATATAAAGCAAAAAAAAAAAAATCATTGCCTTGCAGAGTTGGCCATTTGGGGATGATAAATCAAAAAGAGAACTGGGAGGAAATTATATCTGCCAAGACAATCTCAGAAAAAAAACCCAAGAAAGAAGACATTTCATTACCTCAGCATAAAAACTTTATTGTTTCAACTATGTCTCCAGTTACAGTGACAGCCCAGACCAGGGTGACATTTGATGATTTGTGAACAAGTTTGTGAACAAGATCATTTTTGTGGCTGTTATTGTTTGTCCTTCCTGCTCGAAAAGGACCAAGACATCAGGGTAGTGATGCCATGACATGCCAGTGAATTCGATTTAAGTGATGGAGGACTGGGCAAAGTCACCTGCTTCACTTTCCCCTCCAGAACTGTCTGGATCTGGTGACAAGATACAGATCAGGACAACTGGAGATGGCTCTGGAGAACACAAAATCTGGTTAAATCTATAATGATTTGTCCTAGGTTATACCTGTTTCAAGGACTTCTGCCATTCCTGATTATCCAGGTAACCACCTCATAGCTTTTTAGTAAAGAAAACAAAAGCCCAAACTCTGAGCTCTGAAACTTAAAGAATTCAAAGTCCATTTCTTTTCTTTTATTCGGGAAGAGGGGGAGGAGGGAGAAGAGTGAGCCTTAAGCCAACAGATTTTCACCCAGATAAGGCGGGAGATACTGATGAATTTCTTCCCCTTTAGGCCAGATATACCTTCTTTTGGAAAAGGAGACCTAAGCAGAAGGCAGTAGAGGAAAGTTCAGAGAGGGACAAGTAGGGCAATGTTATAACTACCATGTTACATTTTAAATATACTCCAAAAAGCAGCAAGTGGTAGAGGAGGAGGGAGACAAAGTATATAAAACAGAAATTTTAATTTAAAATTTCCTTTTTTGTTTCTTTTTTGCATATAGAAAAGTTTGGTTTCTGGATATTTATTAATTTCATAATTAAAATATTTTTAGAAACTTTATACAAAGTTCCTTCCTATGAAAGGGACTATTAATAGCCCTACTAATTTTTGAAAGGGAGCAACAAACTTCAAAAGTAAGAACTTTTGAATAAATATATAAATTTATATGTCACCTCCAGCATGAAAAATAGATAATGTACAGAAAATATATTTAAATTTAAGGGAGGAACAGTTGATGGTTCCAGGCATCCTGACAAGTATGGGTTACAAAAGTGCTGAACTAAAGGAAGAAATTTCAAAATCTATTTCTTCTTATATTTTAAGATAAAATATTAAAACATCTTTCATTATTATCTACATTTCCCAATATAGGAGCAGTTAGTGATGCAGTGGATAGAGTGCCAGACCTGGAACCAGGAAGATTCATTTTCCAAATTTCAAATCTGGTTTCAGATTACTGGCTATGTGACCCAGGGCACATCACTTCATCCTGTTTGCCTCAGTTTTCTCAGCTTAAAATAAACTGAAGAAATAGGTCAAATCACTTTAGTATTTCTGCCAAGAAAACCCCAAGTAGATTAATAGAGTTGGATGTGACTGAAACAACTAAACAACAACAACAACAACAATTTTACAGATAAGAAAACTATGACTGAAAGTAAATGACTTGTCCAGACTCACACCGCTTAAAAATGTCTGAAGCAGAATTTGAACTCAGATGTTGATTCCGGTCCAGTCCTCTACTCATTGTGCCATCTAGCTGCCTTTTGATTAATAAAGTGTCTAAGAGGGAGTGAAGATCACAGAACTTCTGGGTAAAGAGTGCTCTCCAATGTCTCTTTCTCAGTTTACATTCCTCTTCCACCTCCTTCAGAAAAAGTTACATAATTTGTTCAAGGTCATGCAGTTCTCGCTGGCTTTCAAACTCAAGACTTCTGATATCAAACTCATCCCTCTTGCCTTCCTAACAATAGAATGAAGCAAAAAAAAAAAAAAAAAAAAAAAAAAAAAAAAAAAAAAAAAAAAAAAAAAAAAGAGGGGAGGAGAGGGAGAAATATTAAATCTCTTGATAACCAAGAAGATACTAACTACTCTGAGCCTTTGAATCCCTTTCCTCCAATCATCTGTGCCAAGATTTTGCCCTATTAATATGCATAGCTCATTTCTGCTCTTGAGCAAAATATTTTTAAGGAGTCCTAGCCAGGAAAAAAGTTGGTTCAGTATCAAAAATTTGGCATGTGTGCTAGTCACTTTGTCCTGGTTATTTAGTCTCTCTGTGTCTGGGTGCCCATCACACACTGCTCAGACACTTCCAATTCTGGATTCCAAGGTCACTGCCCAGATGCAGGTTGTAGTCTTGCTCCCCAATAATGCCTTGTCTGGGTTCCAATCCTGAGGGGCCAGGTATTAAATAAAGGTAACCCTCAGATCTGACTCCTGTGACCCAGTCCATCAATGATTGAGTGTTCAGGATCTCTATTCCTGAGGGTTCTGTACCCCATGTGAGTTGAAAAATGATGATGACTGGGAATTATTGTCAGGTTCCAAGCCACTACCAGTTCTTTTCTGTACAGAATGGAATTGGTCTAAGAAGACAATGACCAAGTTATCTACCTTCTTCAGAATCTACAAGTATATATTTAATACTTGTTACAGCCCTCTTACAGTATGAGCTGTGTCCCAGAGCCATAACATTCTTTCTGGATAAGTTCATTAGTGCCTAATGGTTCTATTATCATCTCCATATAGATGACTACCAGATTTCTACATTACCCTTCTTCTTTCTTCGGCGATACAGTCCCAATGCCTGCTAGATATCACTACCTGAATGTCCATGGCAATATAGATTTAACAAATATAAATATTACTTTCTTCTGGAGACCTAATACTATCATGTATCTTGTCTTTTTTTGTCTGGTATGGACTGCTTTATATATTTTTTTATATATTTATTTTAAGGACCGTTTTTTTTTATGTTGTCTTGCCCATTAGAATGCAAGCATCTTTAAAGGAAGAATCGGTTTTTTTTCCCCTTATAAGTCCAGCACTTAACACAATACCTAATATAGAATAGATGCTTAATAAATGCTTGCTGATTGATTAACTTATTTCCTAAAACCACACTTCCTCTTAACTTCTCCTTTTCTGTCAAGGACATCTTCCTTCCAGTCACTCAGGTTCAAAACCCTTGAGTTAGTCTTTCTTTCATCCCCTATATGCAATTAGTTGCCAAGCCAAATCAATTCTATTTCCACAGCACTTTCCCATCTATCTCTTTTTTTTCCACTCTTCACTTATAAGGCCACCACCCTAGTTTAAGCCGTTAATTGTAAAATGAGATTAATAATAGCCCCTATCTCACAGAACTGTTGTGATGATTTTTTGAAAGAATATTGGGGGGGAGGGATCGTTTGTTTGTTTTTGAGGCAATTAAGTGACTTGCCCAGGGTCACACAGCTAGGAAATATTAGATGTCTGAGACCAGATTTGAACTCAGGTCCTCCTGAATCCAGGACCAGTGGATGGTCCCTGAATGCACTTATCACACAGTCTGGAACATAGAAGGTGCTTAATTAACATTTGCTTTACTTACTTACTACCTTTTCACTTCTTTTGGAAAACTAATGACTTCTGACAGTCTCTGTTTTCAATTTTTTCCCTCTTCAATCCATCTTCCACATAGTTGTCTAAGTCATTTTCTTAAGGAATTCATCAGATCATTTCCTTCTAGTAGAAGATGGAATTTAAGCTGGAACAGGAAGGGAGACAGAGAAAATAGGAGGAAGGGATAAGAAGAAAGATTCCAGGTATGGAATATAATCAGAAAAAATTATCAGAGGAGTATCTTCTTCAAGGAACAGCAAGAAGGATCCAAGAAGTCCCTGGATCCAAGAGAACATGGAAGCATATGGTATAAGGTGTATATGGTATAAGAAAACTGGAAAGGTTGGGGTGTGAAGTGGCATTAGAACTAGATTATAAAGTGTTTTGAACACCAAACAGTGGAGATTGGATTTAATCCTGAAGCTGATAGGGAGCCACCAGAATTTATTTGGGGATGGGAGAGTGATATGTCCAATAAAAATTCAGATACCAATTAAGTAAAACATTCACAATAAATAACCTTCCGGAACCCCATTTCCTACATAGGTCACTGCTCCCCAATTCCAAAAGATCTTACTTTTTGCTATTTTTACTATTTGCTATTCTATTTTATTTCTATTTACTATTCTATTCCCTACTCTTTCTTGCCCTCATCTTTCTCTGCCTTAGTATTCCTGACTGCAACCCAAGTGAGCATCTCTGATACTTAGAGTTGGGGGCCTAGGAAAGCACAGAAGACATTGCTAGGGTCCTCTTTCTCACTTGAATTCCTCTTTCCTAACACAGAAAGGAGAAATTTAAGAGTTGCCAGCAAATACTTCCTTTGCCCAATTCAAAGCTATCAGAATTATTCACCTAGACCAGATAACTCAGATATTCACTTGCACAGGACCATAACAGTTAATACTTTGAGTTTCAGATTTGTTGGTAATCCTATAGTCTATCAAGAAAAATTATTATTAATTTTCTTCTTATACTTTATATCATTAAGATGCCCACAATTTTATCAAATATTTCAAACTTCTACTTACAATAACCTACTTACAATAGCCTGTCTCCAGGCTGAATTGATCTTTCCCAGAGGATATGCAAATTTGTCTTAAACTAAAGGAAGAGAAAAACCTGGTTTTTTTTTTAAATAATTTTTGCCCTCTCTAGAAATAAAAAGTTTTATTTTACATTTTATTTTACCTTCTAAAAAGATCATGTTCTTGTTTGTCCTCGACTACTTCAGAAGCAACAATACTATCAAAGCAAAGAACTAGAAACAAAGCCTATGACTATCAATTGGAAAAGGACGGAACAAATTGTGGCACATGAATATAATGAAATACTACTGCACTTTAAGAAATTATGAATGTGGATACAAAGAACCATGGGAAGATTTACACAAACTGATATAGAATAAAGTAAGCAAGGATGAGAAAACATTATATACAATGACTACAACATTGTAGATGAGGATGGGTGAAGAGAGAGAGCCACTAAACAATCAGAAAAGAAATCACAAAACTATAAAGAATTAGCTTGTCCCCCCCAAAATATAACATGAGAAGATACATTTCCCTCCCACTCCTTTGCAGAGGTAGGTAGAATGTCCAACAGTGTGGAATATAGTATATATTACCACATTATTTTTCTGATATTTTAATTTTTCTTCTTTTTCTTCTAAATATTCTTTATTATGGTTCTGCGTGGGAAGGAGTGAAAGGGGAAGGGAAGAAATACAGAGGGAAATTTAGATCATGTAAAAACAAAAGATACTAATAAAAATATTTTTAAAATTTCATTCCAAAAAGTATCTTTTCACACCCACAGTCCCAAATGGATTGTGCCGAATGTCCCAAATGCCTGATATAACATAACTTCCAACAAAAATACATTTCTCTTGCAGGATTATAATCTCAAATCACAAAGAGACCTCTCATCTCCTGGCTTACAAGAGGAACAGTTCATTTGTTTCCAGGTAAATAAAATCTGAAAGAATTTCAGGAAGAAGACATTTGAAACTTAGGTCAAAAGGACAAAAAAAAAAGAGGTGGGGAAAGTGGTGTGACTTGAGACCTATGGACAACTGGATCCTCATTCTCGCTGTAGGGGATGAGCTGGCTCAAGAAACAGCCATAGTCCAAACATTCATTTCCAGTTTCAACTTTTCACATGCCTCCTCCTCACCTCATCCAATAGTTTCAAGAATTCCCTCTGAGCTATGCACCTAAAATTACAGCAGTAAAACTGTACAAGCAAATGGCAGATAATTCTTAAAAAACACACAAATAATACTTAACATGTCCTCAGGAAATACTAGTTTCAGAAGTGGGAATTTGCCATTTTGAGGAAGAGAAAAAACTAATGAGATGGGAGAAAAGCAAATGAAGGATCCACAGTCTAGGTCTTTGAGCCCAAATGAATTTCAGCAGCCAGGATACCCTCAATATTTTGCTATAGCACTATTCCTGGATAATGTGGTCACTTCTTTTCAAAAGTCCAAAGAATGGAAAAGGTAAGTTTGTGAGAGTCAATATCTCTACCAGTCCCAAGGTCAAGATAAAACTGTCAAAAGAGGAGAGAAGGACTATGCTGAGAAATTTCCTCCCAAATCATTATGTGTTCATTTCTAACATGCTTATGTCCTCGGAGACTCTAGGGTAAACATTGACAAGAGAAACAATATGCATACATCATCAGAGATAGTGAGAAATCAAACTGATTACCAAATCCTGTCTCTTCCCCTCTTTCTTCTATACCCTAAATTCAACTGTTTTTAGGTCAATATTTGTTCATATTGATATTCTCTTGATTTAGGAGAAGTATATTGATAAACAGGCAATATTGGACATAAATATTTATTGAATGAATGAATGAACAGTGAACATTAGATTAAGATTCCCTGTCTCAAATATCCCTTCTTTAATCTATCCTCCACTATCAAAATCATATCTCTAAAGTACTTCTGGTTATGTCATTCTGCTTAAGAAATTCCAATGGTTCCTCATTATGTGACTTGTACAGAGCCATACAACCAATATGTGGCAGAAATAAGGTCTTGAACACAAGCCTTAATTGGTTCTAAGGCCAATTCTCTACTCACTAATCCAAATTCCCTCTCTAAGAAAGCAGTAGGGGCAACTAGGTAGCACAATGGACAGAGCAACAATCCTGCACTCAGTAGGACTGAAGTTAAAAGGGAAGAGGGAGAGCAGGAAGAAGGAAGGAAGGAAGAAAGAAAGGAAGGAAAGAAGGAAGGAAGGAAGGGAGGGAGGAAGGAAGAAAGGAAGGGAGGAAGGAAGGGAGGGAGGAAGGAAGAAAGGAAGGGAGGAAGGAAGGGAGGGAGAGAGAGAGGGAGAGAGAGAGGAAGAGGGGAAGAAAGGGAGGGAGGGAGGAAGGAAGGAAGGAAGAAAGGAAGGAAGGGAGGAAGGAAGGAAGAAAGGAAAGGAGGAAGGAAGTGAGGGAGGAAGAGAGGGAGGAAGGGAGGGAGGAAGGGAGGAAGGAAAGAAAGGAGGGAGGGATGTATGCTAGGGTTAGATGCTGGGGTAGATATCCCCTAACTTTTGAGGACTTGTCAGTTACCCTCAACCAATTTTAGTCTATCTGCCAACATAGTTTACTAGAGTGTGGGTACACTCTAGTGTACAGTGTATAGTGTATACTATATTGTACTGTGTATAGTTCTTGGAGCTATAAATTAGAATTGGGTAAAGATGGACACCAAAGGTAGATGTTGAAGCATATTTTTCGTAGTAAAATTAACATTGTGGATTACTGTATTTAAAGTATTTTTAAAAGGTGGTTTGAATTTGATAAATTGAGTACATGTTTCCCTGTATATTTGCTTATTGTACATTAGGCTTCAATGCTCAATTTCACCTGCGTGATTCAATTTATCCAAGGTCACAAAACTGCAAAATTGAGATTCAGACTTTATACCTGTGGTCACCCTTAACAAAGTATAATCAGTGAATTCATGAGTTCCAGACAGAAATAGGCAACTAGCCTTTCCCTAGTTCCTTTAACAATGATCAGGTATTGCAATTTATCCTAAGAACCTAAGTGGCATCAACCACAAAAATTATGGGAATACAGAGGCAAGAAAATTATTTTAGGACCGAGGCAGTCAGCAAGGGGCTTTAGAGAGGCAACAGATCTTGAACTGGGCATTAGAGTTAAAGGAATTAAGACTTTATACAAAAAGGTAACTGGGGAAAGTTAAAGGTTTTTTAATAGGAGAGTAATATAAATAAAGTGATGCTTTGGCAAAATTAATCTGGCAGCAATATATAGGATGGATTGGATGAAAATAATCAGAAATTGCCAGTTTGACCACTATTTCAATAATCCAGGTATGAAGTGAGTGGGTTGGGCAGAGTTAAAAAAAAATGGTGGAAGGAATAAAAGGAAGTGACATTGTGAGAGAAATCTACAGCACTGCATGATTAAATAGATAGATGTTGGGGTAGGTAAGGTTGAAAAATAAATGGAGGTTTGGGGTCTAGATGGGAAAAAATGGGGAAATCCAGAACTGCTTTGAAAGGAAAGATATTGTTTATCATTCAATCATGTCTGACTTTTCCTGACTCCATTTAGAGTTCATTTGGCAGAGATGCTAGAGTGGTTTGACTCTTCCTTCTCCAATTCATTTTACAGCTGAGGAAACTGAGACAAACAAGGTTAAATGACTTCCCCAGGGTCACACAACTAATAAATCTGATGTCCCATCAGTGCAGCTTTCAATATCACTTGAAACATACATACCATCCTAGAAACAAATCAGTTTTCCAGTGGTTCTTATTTGATACACATAGCTGCAAAGCCATTATAAATTATTGAGGAGGTATACAGTTCAAAAAGAAATTTTTAAATCATACTGTCCATACCATCAATCAACTCGTATTATAGAACAAAATTTTAACAAGATTTGTCTGGTAATTCCTATTTTAACTAGAAAATACCACAGATATATATATATATACCAAACATCGTTTGCTTTTGTTTTTATGAATGTGCTTTTTTATACTTTTTGCATTACTTTTATGAACTCATTCACTATAATAGGTAATTTCATGCAAAGATTGTACTCAATTTATCAAATTCAAACCAACTTTTAAAAATACTTTAAATTAAACCAATAATCAATTTAGAAAAATGTTGACACAAGTGTCAGGAAATAATTTTTTTCTACATTTAGACATAGTAATAAAGAAGTTATTGCAAATCAAGGCACTAGAAAGACAGTGTACTACACGTTAAAATTGTCCTAAAATAATTTACATTTCAAACAGTGCATACATTTCTTATGTTTAACTTAATATTCCTTTTCTTTTTCCTGATCCCTCCTGCCTCTCTATGATAGCTTCTATCTATTTATTTTATTATAACTCCTATTACAATTGGTTTCAGTATATATCATTGCTCGTAATTAAACTGTGAAACCGTCAGGATTAGGGTTGTTTTTGTTTTTGTTTTTTCATTTTTATATTCCCCAGTGGCTAGCACAGTGCTTTACACAAAACTGGGGTTTAATAGATGTTTAGTGAATTCTACAGGATTTAGCCTGATCAATTTGGACTAAATCCAGTTGAATCAGAGACATGGCAAATAGAGGATCATTGATTGGAATCCAGACAAAGT